>NC_068407.1:13634714-13993464 GCF_023724105.1 Carassius gibelio
TCTTTTAAAGCGTTAATTAATACACAAAAATTAAAATTACCACATGATTTACTTACCTACAAGTCATCCTAGTTTATATCAGTTTCTTTTTTCAGAGTTATATATAAAAGAAGCTTTATAATGGCAGTGAATAGCTGTTGAGATCCAATAGTCCAATAGAAGTCCAATAAAGTGCATAAATCCATAAAGTACTCCACATGACACCTGGGGGTTGATAAAGCCACCTGTAGTGAATCGATGCGTTTGTGTAAGAAAAATGTCCATATTTAAACCCTTACAAACTGTTAGCTTTTGCTGACTGTTGTACAAGTGTTCACAAGAGAGTGGTGTTCAAGGTTGATGAGGGACGTACATTTCTAAGGCCTCAAATTTATCAAAACTTGCTGAAAAGCCTGTTGTACACAATTATACACTGAAAAAAAAAAAGTACATTACGGTGAAAAAAAAAGGCAGCTGTGGTTCCTGGAATTTAACAATTTAGGTTTTACAGTTTTAACTTAAATTTACAGTTAAATACCCTAATTTAATTAACTGATATAATGTTAAAATACCAGTCTGTTGAAGTACTGAAATCTGTTTTGTACCTTTGTAATACACTGATAACCACCAAATGCAGGTGGTGATAAGAAAGTCACATGACGAACCAAACCCCATCACAAGCAGTTTTTTTATAATATTATATACTGTAGAAGGTGCACAGTGTCTTTCACACAAACAACTAAACACCATCGTGGTAATAAATACACATCTGAAATAATGTAATTAACAATTATTTTACAAGATATAGGTGTAATATACAGCCCTAATATACAAAACTGATATGAAAAAAAACGAAGAAGAAACAGTTATTTAAAAAAAAAACATCAAACTAAAAATGTAATGCAGGGAATTCTGGAAATATCAATTGAGAGTTATTCACTGTCAATTAAACAGTCTTTTGCACTTGCAAAAACGGTTTAATACGGTATAGTACAGCTTTTCACCGTATATAGTAGGGGAATTTACTGTAAACCATTTAACAGGTTTTTATTGAAGCTTTTTTACAGTCTTTTACCTTTAAATTCACAGTCATTTTTTACAGTATAATCTTATACTTTTTTAAAACAAGTAAGAGGCCTTGTAGTTTAATTATAAAAATGTCCCCTTTTATGTTAAACAAAATACATTTTGTATTGTTATAGTGATATTTCAAGATGAAAACTGGACTATGTGTACTTGACTATCCATATACATTTTTTTTTATTATGTTCAAATGTGAGTGTCAAATATGATACATCAGGTTTTTGAGCAACGTTGATTTGTATATCTCATAATCATGGTGGTATATGTTTGGACCCATAATAAAAACTACAGAACATTAATCGTAAAACTAAGCATGCTAAGTATACCATATTATTTTGAGATACAGAGTAACTGATATTTAGATCCATTTTGTGCATTTAGTCTGCTATACTGTTGTAACGATTACAAAGATTTACATTACAAGTAAATCAAATCGTTTTTGTTTTGTTTTTTGGATATATAAATATCAGCTATTGCATCAAATTGCATACTTTTGCTCAGTTTGGTGTTTTTCCTTCTCAGATATGAGCAGACACTCTCAGATATTCTCTTATATCATAATATAAACAAAACATATGATACTCAAAAAAAGAAGAAGAAAGATTCAATAATGAATTCCATTAAGAAAAAAAAAAAGACTGTTATTTCATATGTCGGCCTTCACCGGGTTAAAGAGGCAGAGCAGGAGCCGTTTACAGTGAGCTGAACATTTGGACTTTCTCTAATGATTCACTGACATAACGCTGTTTAAGCAGCGCACCTAATGTCACCCTTTGAAAAGACTGCTAAAATCCAGCTGCTCTCTGAGCCGTTGCCTTTTCCTGCCTCCATTAATCTCATATGCTTCTTGACATGCCCAGTCCCTGCAATGCTCCACTATACTGCTTGGGATGAGTGTTTGTTTGCTTCTTCTAGATCTCCATCTAACCTTATCCTTCCTGACATGGTGATGTTTGAGAAAGACTCATATTAAACTTTGAACCAGGCAGAATAAAAGGTTCATCCTGCTTTCTCTTACTTCCACCATTAGGGCTCCCTCTCCTTAAGTGCTTAGTCAGAGCGTGACCTCAAAAAACAAGCAGGTCTCTCGATTTTTTCCCCCCTTTCAGTCACAGACACAATGAATGAACAAGTGTTGCTCTTTCATGTTATTTGAGGTACCTTGGGTTTAATTTCAAACCAGAAACCGGAGCACTCGATGATTTAAGGGCTTACTGAGATACACTCTGTACATGATTTTTCACTTTCTATTCATTTTAGCAAATAAGCCAAATAAATAATGAAAGCATCAGAGCGACAGAATGATGCACTTAAGATTTTTGAACATAACCTTGAGAGATGGAGACTAGGAATCCACAGTTTCACTCTTTTTTGAAAATGTGTCTATGTTGAAAGCTAAAGTGCTGTAGACCTTTACATTTAAAGAGTGGATAACATGCTGTGCATTGGAGCTGGTTTGGGTTTAAACAGCAGTGTCGTATAGCAGTTCACATTCATAAATGTGTCCTAGAGGCATGGAATCCTGAAAACAACTGCAGCTGTTTGATATGGTGAGTTTCCAACTAATGCATCTGTTTGCATAGATTTTGTGTATTTGCTACAGAATATTTTTGTATAATTATGTTGATAGCAATATTAAAATGATTTTCTCTCTATTTTCTCTAAACGCAAATAAATAAATAAATAAAGATTATGCATAAAAACATCCTCGTACATTTTGTATTTTTTATAATAGACCTTTAAAATCCGTTTCCTATTTATTTTTAAGCATGCCCCACTTAAACTGTGATAAACACTTCTTCAGCAGCATTCCACACAGAAGTGCTCTACTGCTCTCTCAAGGACACTGAGTAGCAATGCACCCACTAGTGATTCATGGCTTCTGCAGCATTCTGCACAGAATAGAATACAATACAATAGAATGCAATACAGTAGGTTTGTAGTAAATGTTGTATGTACAGTTTTAAGACATATGAGTGTGTGTAGGTGCAATATGAGTGTGTTACTGTGTGCAATATGTGCAATATACAGAACTATGTACAATACAGTACATAACTGAGCTGTGCTGAAATATTATGCTATTTACTGGGTAGATTTTTAGCCTAGCTGTGAGAAATACAATAAATAGCTTACTAACTATAAACATATCTGGTGATTTGGTGGGATAGAAGGCTATTTATAAGAAACATTAGACATGAAGATGATAGGTTAACATAAAAGTAAGTTGAAATTAGATGAAAGACATTGGCTAACTATGAAATCATAATTAAATTTTAATCTAATATTTTCTACTTCATCTCATAATGATGATTTAATATGTCACAATTGTGACTTTTTATCTCTTTATGACTTAGTAGCCTTAGTAGTAAGGCAAATTTTATAAATTAGACATCTTTGTGACATAAACATGTACCAAGTCATTGTTTTTAATAATACGATTCCATACACGATAGCAGTTGAACAGTTGAGCCACTCGAGTTTAAAAAAATATATAAATATCCAAAAGTTAAAAATAAAATCAATGTGTTTGTTGTAAAAACAGGAAGCCAGAAGCAACTGAAGTGTTTTTCTTTATGCACAAGCGTTTAACGTTCATGCATGAACAGGAGTACATTTTAAGTGAAGTATACTATCCATTTTTAATAACCTGAACGAAAATCACGAAATTGCACGAAATTACTGCTGTTGCTTGTGCTTGTGTTGCACCTCCAGTGCCGCAGGTGGCGCCATTTGAAATTAACGTTCTAAACTCTGCGACGTCACGTGACACAATACGCCTTTTTGAACTGTAACGAAGGCGAGTAAACCAAACTTATCTAATGCCAAGGAATATGATATAGCTTAAAAAAAACGGGTTTGCTCAGTTCTGTGATTTTGTGTATACTACTGCCAAAAAAATAGACGTTAAATGGAAGGCCAATTCTTTAGTTCGTCCTGGTAAAAGGGAGTAGAACTGGTAGAACTATGAAATCATGAACCAGTAACGTTCGCGTTATTCCAGCACGTAAAAAATCTATTCGATTATTTCAGTAAATCGTTCGTAAAAATGGCGAGCCCGTTGCTGGAGTATGAGACAGAGATGTTTCTGAGTTTGTTCAGCACAGACGGGCTGCTGATCAGCGCTGAGGGGCTCGGAATCGACCGCCTTCTCTTACACTTCATGAGAGTGTATTCAGAGGAGGGCAGCCTGGTGCTCCTGTTAAACACAACCACTCCTGAACAGGTGGGTCAGCCCGAGTGATCCTGTTATACTGAGAGATAATTATTATGCATGTCGTTTGTGTATGTTACTATGTTCATGTGTACTGCAAATGACGTAAAAAGTGATACGAAAGGTTGTAAACCTGATTGAAAGGCTACAGAATCTACACCATGCACGGACATTTTCATTATATGCACTGCATTGTTATGCTTAAGCCTGTAAAGCCTAAAATATGAAATAATAAAAAAAAAAAAATCGAATCTTTTGAAATGGATCGCTTTATTGAACCTTTAGACAAAATGTTTATAATGAGTGTAAGTTAAGTGAGAATAACAAGGGAAAAACACATCAGTTTTTTTTTCTTCAGTTGCCCAGAGCAAAAATATGCAATTTGGTGCAGGTGTTGTTATTTCTAAGGCCGAAAGGTACGATGCAATTTTGATAGATTGTAATGTAAATCAATATAGCAGTCTACTTACATAAAACGCTTGTAAATATCATTCGTCAATCTATATATCTAAATTATATCTATTAATAATACATAATATGATATTGAAATGCTTAGTTTCATTGCCAAGCTCTAATTTTAATTGTGGGGGGAAAGAAATATTATTAAATGCTAGGCATTGCTAATTGCTAAACATTCCTTACATTTATATTAAAAAAAAACAAACAAAAAAACTGTGACTTGAAGGTGGACGTTTTTAGAATTATATTTTACTTATTAAAAAAAAAAGTAAAAAGCTTTGGTCATGTTCATAATTTTTGAGGCCTTTGTCATTCATGTATCATATATGATACAATAGTCTGTATGATAAAGTGTTTCAATAATAATGTTGATGAATGTGTTTGCCTGTTGAAGGAGTATTTTACGGAGCAGCTCCGTGCTGAAGGGGTGAGCCATCTTCCCCAGACTGTGACCAGTGATGTGCATAATAATGAAAGATACAATGTGTACACTAAAGGAGGAGTTCTGTTTGTGACCAGCCGAATCCTAGTGGTGGACTTCCTTACGGACCGAATTCCTGCTCACCTCATAACAGGTCAGTGGAGCTATACAGACGTTCTTCAATAATGTGTTGCTGGACTAAATTGTCTTAATGTGTATTTGAACAGGAATCCTGGTGTATCGTGCGCATAAGATCATTGAGTCTTGTCAGGAGGCTTTCATTCTGAGACTTTATCGGCAGAAAAACAAGACGGGGTTCATCAAGGCCTTTACTGACAAAGCCACATCCTTCTCTTCTGGCTTCTGTAAAGTCGAGCGCGTCATGAGAAACCTGTTTGTAAAGAAGCTCTTTCTTTGGCCAAGGTATGACATTTTATTTTTTGTTTTACTCTGAGTATTTATGATTTTTGTTGGAGCATGTTGTTTATAAATCAGGTGTATTTGCAATCTGCTAGATTTCAAGCAGCAGTAAACACAACGCTGGACAAACACAAGCCGGATGTGGTGGAGCTGCATGTGTCTCTGACTCCAGCGATGAGAGCCATTCAGAGCTCTATTCTGGACATCATGAACGCCTGCTTGAAAGAGCTGAAGCGCTACAACCCCACGCTGGAAGCAGAAGACCTCTCTCTGGAGAACAGCCTGGGAACTTCCTTTGAGAAAGTGAGAAAATACATTTCATAGTGCTGTTGATGATACTGTACATTTAAAAATAAAAAATCCAACAACATACAAGAATAAGAATAAATAATACTGATTTTCATATTTCACAAAATCATTTATTATTTTATTCATTTGTTTCTTTTCTACTCTGTGACCTTAAATTTTGATCTTAAATTTACTATGGTTATTACTAACATATTGACTGTTTATTAGTACTTATAAAGCACATACTCTGCATAACCATATTCTACTTA
Organism: Carassius gibelio; assembly: GCF_023724105.1. Lineage (NCBI taxonomy): Eukaryota > Metazoa > Chordata > Actinopteri > Cypriniformes > Cyprinidae > Carassius > Carassius gibelio. Next base: position 13,640,845 of record NC_068407.1, read on the forward strand.
CCCAATACCTAGAATTAACAGCTACCTTATTAACTGTTAACAAGCAGCCAATTAGAACTTTGAGAATTGGAACTTTGAGGCAAAAGTCTTAGTCAATCTTTTGTCAATAACTAGAATTGGACCTTAAAGAAAGTTTAATAATACAATGTATATGTGTATAGTATATTTGTTATATATTTATTTATATGTAATATAAATAAAATATTATACTATTATGTAAATTAATAGATTTTTTATTTATTTTAATAGTGTTTAATTATTTGTATAAAAATCACATTATTAATTGTTCTGTACTATGTAAAAATAAAATAAAAATCACAATAACACAAAAACACATTTTTATTTTCACTAGTTTCAGTATTATTTCAAATGCAGCAATAATAATAATTACATTATTTTATAATAGTTATAAAAATATTCTAAATGGTAATTATATCAAGTAATAGTTACATATGAATGATTTTATTTATTTTTAAATTAAAGTGCCCCATTATGGATTTTTTGAAAATTACCTTTAATGCATTGTGTGACAAGTGAATGAAAAAATCCTGCAAAGTTTTAAATCTGAAACTGCACCGTGTGTAAATATATTGTCTCTTAAAAGAAAGAGTCCACACTGAATCATTGAAACGAGTCGTTTTTTTAAAACAAATCCTAAGCCTTCTCATGTTGACATCCACGTGAAACATTAGCATATTGCCCGCCCACTTGTTGCACACACAGACCCTGGAAAAAATGAAAATGCAAATTCATTCTTTGCCACTATGAGTGGCTTTTGGAGCGTTAAAAATGTCAGTTTCCCTGGTAACGCTGTACACAAAACAGCACTGGCTCACAAACGCTGATTTATCAGGCATTACAGACATGATGAAATGAAAATGAAATCGACCAATCACCAATCGGACCAATCACCGCAAATTTGCGTCACGCAAAGGAGGGGTTTGGAAAAATGTATCGTATGACCAACTCGTTTGGGAGTCGTTGAGCAAGTAATGTACAAAATAAATGCATATTATATGACAGTGTAAGTGTGATCCCACTTTATATTAGATGGCCTTAACTATGATGTACTTACATTTAAATTAATAATTTGATACAATGCATTTATTGTGTACATACATGTTTTTACATTGTAATTATAATTTTCAAAATACTTGGATGAAATTACATCTGTAATTTCTGTAATTACATTTATAGCTACACTGTTGACCCATCCCATACAGTTTAACGCACCCTTAAACCTACCCATACCACCAAACCTGTCCTAACCTTAACCAAGACAAAAGCAGTAAAACAATCATGCAATATTATATGAACACAATTACATTGTACTTTTTTTTGACGTAAGTACAGAGCAGTTAAGGCCACTTAATATAAATTGAGACCAGACGTTTTTTTGACCTTGCATGCATGTCAACCTGTTGCTGGGGACTCCCAAAACCAGAATATGAACCTTTCATAAATAGGGGCACTTTAATTATTAAAAAGTGCTGTATTGCTGAGGCAAATATAAATAAGAAATTATTTCAAAACAATTTAAAGCAAAAAGAAAGCAATAAAACAAAAAAGAAAGATTAACTTATAAATTGTGAGTTGCTGACCAAGGTTTTTTTTTTTTTTTTTTTTTTTATGTAGACAATTCGTCATTATCTTGACCCACTGTGGCATCAGCTGGGGTCCAGGACCAAATCCCTCGTTCAGGACCTGAAGATTTTAAGAACCCTTCTTCTCTACCTCACTCAGTACGACTGTGTCACCTTCCTCAATCTGCTGGAGTCTTTGAGAACCAGCCAGAAAAGCTTTGGTAGTAATTCAGGTACAGTCAGCTGATCTGCTGCTCTGTTTGAACTCTTTGAAGATGAAGCAAGTTATGGCCAGTAAAGCTCACCTGATTCTTTTTTTTTTTCATCCTGTTCTGAATCAGGTTGGTTATTCTTGGACTCGAGCACATCGATGTTTGTAAATGCTCGCAGTCGCGTGTATCGCATTCAGGAGTCAAAGAAGAAACTTAAAGTCGGAGAGACTGACCAGAAACAAAGTGCACTAGGTACATGTATATTTTGTCTTCTAAAAGGTGTTCACATACTTTGTTTCAGATTTTTAATACACGTGCATACTAGTATCATCTTTTCTATTTATGTATTAAACTAGCCCCTCCAATAAGAGAGCTTGTGCTTGAAAAAAATCCAAAATGGGAAGCGCTAACAGAGGTACTACAGGAGATTGAGAAAGAAAACAGCAACTCTGAGCATGAACCGGGTAAAACCATTTAACAGTAAAGTGTTTCATGATAACCATTCAAATGCAAATCATCAAGTTCAATTTGTTGTCTGTACACTAGGCCGTGTGTTGATATGTGCCAGTGATGACAGGACATGCGCTCAGCTGAAAGAATTTATCCAAAAAGGAGCAGAGCACCTTCTGAATCGGCTTTATTCACGCACCATCGGAAAAGAAGATCCTCAGCCTGATTTGCTGAAGCTTGACAAAGGCTGGCCCAAGAAGGACTCCGCTAAGAGCAAAGGGAAAAATGGGCGGCCGAAAAAACCCAAAGCCAGCTCAAAGAGACTAACAAAGAATGAGAGGCCGTCAAAAGTCAGGCAGGAAGATGGAGCTGAAAAGGACATAATTGGAAACAGTGAAGATGAAGGAAGGATGGCGGAAGAGGAAGAGGAAGAAGAAGAAGAGATTCTTCTTGATCTCTCTTCAGATGACTACTATGGCATTCTTAAAGAGCCGTTGACTGTCATTCACCCGTTGAAGGGTTGCAACGACCCGTACAGTTTGACACGGGTGTTGCAAGAAGTTGACCCCATGTTTGTTGTTTTGTATGATGCTGAACTCAGTTTTGTGCGGCAGCTTGAGATTTATAAAGCCAGCAGACCAGGAAAACCTCTCCGGTGTGTATATTGGCATGGAGCAAATGTATATTCTAAGAAACAATTAATAGTACTTAAAGTTTGGGGTCGGTATGATTTTTACAATATTTATGAAATAACTTGTGCTGACCAAGATGGCATTTGTTTGATCAGAAATACAGTAAACTGGTAATATTGTCTCACATTATTAGCGTATTTTCCGGACTATAAGTCATTTTTCATAGTTTGGTTGGTTCTGTGACTTACATTCAGGTGCGACTTCTTTATCAAAATTAATTTGACATGAACCAAGAGAAAGCATTACCGTCTACAGCCGCGAGAGGGCGCTCTATATCTTCAGTGTAGACTACAGGAGTACTGAGCAGCATAGAGCGCCCTCTCGCGGCTGTAGACGGTAATGCTTTCTCCTGGTTCCTGTTTCTAAATAAATGCCACTTATAGTCCAGTGCGACTTATATGTTTTTTTCCTCATCATGACGTATTTTTGGACTGATGCGACTTATACTCAGGTGCGACTTATAGTCTGAAAAATACGGTACAATTTAAAATAACCGTTTTCTATTTTAATATATTTAAAAATGCAAAAATTTTTAGTTGTAAAGATGATTCAGTGTCATATGATCCTTCAGAAATCATTCTATTATTTTGATTTGGTGTTTAAGAAGTGTTTTTTGTTATTATTGTAAATCTTGAAAAGATTATTTGATGAATAGAAAGTTCAAAAGAACAGCATTCATTTGAAACGAAGGTTTTATAACATTACAAATGTCTTTTTAATGTGACTTGAATTTAATGCATCTTTACTACTTAAAAGTAGTATTTCTATTTGAAGAAAAAAAAAGTATTTCTTATATTAAATAAATAATGAATACATCTATATCTAATAGATTTAACTCTCCTGATTGTTTCCCCCTCATGTTTAGTGTGTATTTTCTTATATATGGAGGCTCGACAGAGGAACAGAGGTATCTTACAGTCTTGAGCAAAGAAAAACAAGCATTCGAGTACCTCATAAGGTTAGCTCAATATTTCCTATTTATCTGAGGGAAAAAAATTCAACTGCATTATCTTTTCGTATCACCGCTTATTTTAAAAGCTGCTGTTTTCTTTTTAAAATAGGGAAAAGGCCAGCATGGTTGTGCCAGAAGAGAGAGAGGGTAGGGAAGACACCAACCTAGATCTGGTCCGCAGTCAGGAACCTGCAAATGCCACCACAAACACCCGCAAAGCAGGTAAACCTTCATTCTTCTCTGTGATGTATTCATGCAATATGGTTTTGACAGTTCAACATGTAATGTGCTTAATAATGGTTTATATGTTCAATTAGGGGGACGTGAAGAGGTTAAAGAGCCTCAGCGAATCATAGTTGACATGCGGGAGTTCCGCAGTGAACTTCCTTCCCTTCTTCATCAACGGGGTCTCGACATTGAACCCATCACCTTAGAGGTTGGCGACTACATACTGACTTCAGAGATCTGCGTGGAGCGCAAAAGTGTCAGCGACCTCATTGGTTCCCTGCAGAGTGGGCGTCTCTACACACAGTGCCTCTCTATGACTCGATTCTATCGCCGTCCCGTGCTGCTTATCGAGTTTGACCCAGCAAAGCCTTTCTCCCTGGTGGCCCGCAGTGACTTTCGTCAGGAGATCTCTGCCAGTGACATCACCTCCAAACTGACCCTCCTCACCCTCCATTTCCCCCGCCTGAGGCTGCTCTGGTGCCCGTCTCCCTACGTGACAGCAGAGCTGTTTCAGGAGCTCAAACACGGCCGCCCGGAGCCTGACGCTGCTACAGCTCAGGCCGTCACTGCGGAATCAGAGACTGTGACGGAATCAGCAGACCTGTACAACCCCGGCCCTCACGATTTCTTGCTCCGTATGCCTGGAGTCAATGTGAAAAACTTCAAGAGCATTATAAAACATGCTTCCTGTCTGGCTGATCTAGTAACCTTTAGTCAGGAAAAGCTCAGTGAGGTATTGGGCAGTAGTAGCAACGCCAGGCAGCTTTATGAATTCCTGCACAATCCAATGGATGTGGTGCCTGTTCAGAAAAACAAGTAGACATCGTAAAGAAGAACAGTATTTGCATCATAATATCAGGTTTGGTAATTGTGCCTATTTATTATGAAATTGTTGTATAAAATGCAGTGAGTGAATTATTGTATTTCTGAATATTTAAAGGGATAGTTCACCTAAAAATGAAAAATTTGTCATTACTCACCCTCATGTCGTTCCAAACCTGTAAGACCTTCGTTCATCGTTGAAATACATATTAAGATATTTTTGATAAATACCGATAGCTATCTGATGCTCCCATAGACAGCTAAGATCCTAACACAATCAAGGTCCAGAAAGGTCCCGAACGTAGTAAGGACATTTGTTCAATCATAATATGGGAGTACGAAGCTACGAAAATTAATTTGTGTGTGCAAAGAAAACAAAAATAATGACTTTATTCAACAATTCATCTCCTACGCGTCACCCTGTAGCGCCATTTTGGAGAGTATCAGATATACGTGAATATGTTGTTTATGCTTTGATCTGAATGTAAACAATGTATCTGCGTACATATTATGTATTCTACCAGGGTAATGCGGAGGAGACTAATTGTTGGATAAAGTCCATTTTTTTGTTTTCTTTGCACACAAAAAGTATTCTCGTAGCTTTGTGAAATTACGATTGAACCACTGATGTCACGTGGTTTATTTTAACAATGTCCTTACTACGTTTCTGGACCTTGATAGTTTTTGATCTTTGCTGTCTATTGGAGCTTCAGAAAGCTCTCGGATTTCATCAAAAATATCTTAATTTGTGTTCCGAAGATGAACGAATGGTTACAGGTTTGGAACGACATGAGGTTGAGTAATTAATGACAGGATTTTCACTTGGAAGAACTATCCCTTTAAAAATGAAATGCCTTGTTTGTTAAAATCAAACTTTCCAGTTTGAAATGACATTGCTGTGTTATATTTAAATGCATTTATTTGCTTGTTTTAAAATTTAATATTTTCATTGGAAAATTCCACTCTTAGAAAAAGTTAACATTTTTGTCATGAATAAAATAAATTATTTCTGTAATTATCTCTGTGTATTCAACACAAAATTGAAATTCTGTAATTTGCTCAGCCCAATATTTTTTCCAAAACTGCATGATGTTGTTCTTTGACTACTTTGATAATTACTCCTTACAATAATAGTGAATGGTGACTGAGAAGTAAAAGTAAAACTAAAATCTATATTTTTGGGTTAACTGTACCTTTAAACAATTCTGTCTTATGAACATTAATTTTATTAAAATTAAATACATAATTTAAGTTATAACATATACAAGACAGACTGAACACTGGCGCCCCCTGATGGTGGCTGGTCTATAGCACCTCTGTTTGCGTCACAACAAGAGTTCAGACGAGCATCGGCCATCTTACTTCCTCAAAAAAAAAAAAAAAAAAAAAACTTCAGTCCTGGAGGAAAAACTGAATCAATCCTTGTATACATGGGTGACCACATCAAGGACAGCTATGGAGCATTAACCCAAGGGGCTACGACAAGCAAGCTAGACACAGCTATAAGGAACAGGGTAAGAAGCGACATTATATGGCAGTTAGATTTAACGTTAGCGCTGTAGTTCTCGTTCTAGACTGTTTGCTGATGTGAGGATTGAGCCATTGACAAAACCGGAGCATGACTGTCATGTACACTCGAGATAAACAATCTAAAATAAAACATAAACATGAAATTGTGAGTGTTCTCGGATGAGCTTTACATTACTTGAATGTCGCGTAAAAACAGATACTTAATGTAGGCTACTAGCATGCGAACCTACTGTATTATCTGTAAACACTGAGTTTTGAGGTTTTTAGATCAACACTGCTGTTTCACATGATGTTTATGCGGATACAGTGGGGTTTACATGTTGAGCCCGCAGTGTCAGATACTGTAGGACGAGGAGGAAGCGTCTTTTGGTGATTTAAGCATCTGTACGGCAGAAATGTTAAACACACTGGACGTTTTTGCATCCTCTTTGTGTCTCATTGACTCTCCTGGAGAAACTGAAACTCCATGTGAATGAGTGTAAACAACCTAATAGACCTGCAGTCTTCAAACAACTCGTGAGTCATGCACAGGTGTGACTTCATATAGACCAGACTCCTGGCATCTCCACTTCATGCCACCGCAAGTCATGAATGTCACAAAATCAAATTCTGTAGTGCCTGAATGCTAGATTTATGCTCTGTCATGTGTTTTTTTGTATTCGAATTGTACAGATTTCACATGCTATTATTTGCTTGATTTTTTGGTTTCATGTAAATTTAGTTTTTACCATGTTATCCACATATCTAGATCCCTAAGTTTCTTAGATCATTCAGGGGTCCTCAACCTTTTTCAGACAAAGTACCCCTAGAAGAGACATACTTCTTAGAATTTAGTGTTTTCTGTTCATTAATAGTGTGTTTTTATTATCATATTATTGTTACTGTACAATTATTACACTTATCGTGTGAGAAAATGACACATTTAGCTCAGAGTTGTTATCATTAAAACTGAAAGATTTTATTAACTGAAATTAAGCTGAATATAACACAAATGTAAAATGAATATGTACTGTAATATAAATATTAAAGGAAAAAGCTACATATGGAAATCAGAAATCTGTTAATTTGACTTAAACGCAAGTACTAAAATGAAAACTGAAATACAAAGCTTAATAGAAATATTAAAAAAGTAATAAAATGACAACGGTACACAACAAACTTAAAATGAAAACTGAAAATATAAAGCAAATGCTAATTCAAGATATTAATTAATGCTTTATAAATTCTACTAAATAACATATTTTTTGCTGTACTTTAGATGATTAACTTTTATTTTGTTTTGAGAATTTTTTCATTTTAATTCCAAAAATATTTTTTTTATAACAATGGCCACCCAAACTCACTTGAATTTAGGATGTACTGTACACTGGCAACTGCATTAAAACACTGCATTTGTACATCTATATGCAACTGGGACATTTCATAATGGTCAAATTCTTTAGTGTACATTCATAGACCTTTTATTGATTCCCCACATGAAATCATTAATGGACCATTTTGTAAAAAGTTAATCTAAAAGTTTGTCATTAACCTCGCTGAGGAAGTTGAGCACAAGTGCTGGGCCGAAGTAAACTAAACATTTATCTTGTGCCAGCCCACCTTGTTGCTCTCCTTTGATGAAACACATGGAAATCATTGCTTGTGTTTCCAGCATGGCACATGAAAAGGAGCAAGCATCTGGGTTTGCTTTTTAATTGGAGTTTGATATTTTCCAGAGTATTTAGTCATGGCCCATAGGATGCTGTCTCAGCAGAATCGGGTTCAGGTCTCTGACATTAAAGCCATTTGAGACCGATTAAATGTTGGCCACTGTGAAGGAGAAGCTATTGTGCTAATAGGGTGAATGGAAAACTAGAGCTTGAGGGCACACCTTCCTAAAGGAAAACCAAGAGTGTTGTAACTTCCTTACTACAACAATGCTTATTACAACGGAGATGAAACAAGAACTAGTTATTAAAGTCATATTGTTGCTGATTGATGTTTGATCAGTATGTAGGTTCAGTTAAAATAACTAAAGCATGATATATTTCATTGTTGCTGTTTTTTATCAGTGTTGTTAAACAGTTCTCCTTAAATGTTACACTGGTAATCCTGTAAAATATAATCCATTTTAAGATCAAATGTAATCTCTGAAATGAAATGTTAAGTTCTAGCAAGTTTTTTGGTTTGTAATATTTTAATGGCGGTTATCAGTCACTGAAAACACCCTCCCATTGTTCCAAACCCAAGACTTCTGCTCCTTATCATTTTTGTCATTTTATTGACTGTACACGCAACCAAAATTTCCAAGTAGGGGTTTGTGATGCTTATTGTCTGTGATAATATCATAATTGCTGTTTTAAAGATATGCAAGCTAACATTATCAAGCATGTCCCTGACTTTGCAAAAAAAAAAAAAAAAGCATTCACTGTACGATAAAGTCTATTAGAATGCCCCTATAATTCAAGTTATGAAAGCAAAAATGATCCCTTTATAGGTCTTTGATTTTTATATTTATTTAATAATACACATGCATGCAAGAGTGCCGTTTTCCTCAATATCAAAAGTGTGTGTGTGTGATCGCAAATTAGATGTTTTATTTTTTAAGTTTATAGTGAGTGAGTTACATTTTAGGCACAATATTGTGTGTTTTCTTTTTTTTCTCAGATTCGACATTGAAAACAGTTCCAAACAAAGCTGGAGCAGAACATTTGTGCATGACAAGAGAAACACTGCGGTCTTTCATTCCTGAATGAATCTGTTTTTGAACTAACCGTTTGAGTCAATGATTCAATGATCAGTTCATAAACACAAACAGTCATTTCTAAATAAATCCACCTTTTTAAACAATTGATTTAAAAATGTAAGATTTTAAAATGTTTACCTTTTTTTTTGTCCTTCCTGTACACCCCTATTTCCAAGCTTCAGAAAGTTTATTAAGACACTGTATGAGTAATCCATATATACAGAAACTGGTTTAATACAAGTCGTCTGAAGAGGCACTATATCTCCATAAGATGAACAGATTTAATTTAGGCTTTGATCAGTGCACAAATAGAGCTCATTGAATATTGTAAACAAAGAAGATGAAGGGTGATTTCAAATTCTATTGAGATTTTTTCTCCGTGTCAAACATACATGGTTCACCAATGTCTATGTGCTTTTTAAAAGATGTAAATATTGGTTGTGTGAAGAAAAATTATAAAAGAATATAAAACATATCTTAATTTGTATTCTGAAGATGAATAAAAGTCTGGAATGACTTGAAGGTGAGTAATGAAGACTAGGGTGAATTTTAGGGTGAACTGAAGTTACTAGGGTTTGACCTCTCCTGACGTCAGCATGAACGCTGGTCATTTCTCAGTGAGGTGTCATTAGTTTACCTGCTTAGTTTGGAGCAAACCTCTCTAGACCTTGCTTTGTTATAGAAAACCAAGTGATTCTTTTTGTTTTTTTCTCCCCTTGCTCCTTCTTAAGACGTGTTGACTGTAATTGCCTTCAGTAACTTAACTGAATCGATTGTGATAGATAGTTTGGCACACGATGTTGAAGTTGGAAGTTTATGTGGTTTGAGGGTTGTATGGAAAATGGTTTAGCCGTGAGCTCTAACAGTGAGGCATGCCAGAAACAACAGACCACAGAAGCAGCCCAGTCCCTCTGTTTTTCTTATGTAAAATATACATTATTATTTTAACTGTCTTTAGAGTGTATCTCATAGATCACTGTACCACATATTTAATGTGGTGTAAGCCAGATGTGGACTGTTTGATTGTTATTCTTTGACGTGGTGGATACACATCAGATGGCCATCTTCAGCTTTGCTTAATGGCCTGGAATAGATGTGGTGGATGACATGCATGTGCCTGGAGTGTTGACTTCTGTACAGTGTTGAAGGGTTATTAATGAGTATATTTTATATTAATATTGCCATGGCAATTTCGCAAGTTTGTGGCCAGCTTGTTGCTTAATGTTGCGTCACCATTGCTTGTGGCAGTGATTATGCCACATTGCATGCAAATATTCACATGGTGTGACATTAAATCATATGCTCTAGGGCTGCACAATTGATCACATCTCTGATTGCGATTACAATTATGGATGCCATAATTATGTAATTGTTCAAAGCTGCAATTAATCGGTCAAAGAGCACATGTTATTCTGCACACTTAAGATGTTTTTTTTTCTTTCTACATATTATCTTAAGGGTTTTTGCTTTTTTGTTTTGTTTTAGTAAAACATTATAATATCATTCAAATGTTTATAATTTAAAGAAGAAACCAATCCAATGTATATCTGAGGCTTAATATTATAGGAAAGCGCTACAGGTTTTTCAGTTCGAGTATTTTCAGCTTGTTTATTTTCATATATAAATACGGCATGCAGTTGCATCAAACAATGGTATAAACATCATTCAATGTAAATTGTGATAATCGTAATTAATAATTGTGAACACAGTTTTGTCATAATCGAGCAGCCCTAATATGCTCCATAAATGTGTCCTTCCGTAAAATATACATTTCTAAATAATAAACAATATTTAGTATGACACTGCAAATGAAAATCAAATTAAGATACAGACAGGGAAATTTTACTATATATATATATATGTATGTATGTATGTATGTATGTATGTATATATATATATATATATATATATATATATACATATATATATATATATATATATATATATATATATATATATATATATATATGACCTTTTTAGGCTTAAATATATTAATATATTCTTAAACTTTTTTTTTTTAGTGTGCATAAGTTTACATTTGACCTGTCCTATTGTGAGTGATCACTAACAGTGCACTGCTGAGAGAGCGAGAGCTCCAGCAGCTTGAGTTTATTTGTGTGGGAGGCTGCTGTTTCCTAGCAACAGTGACTATGAAGGATTAATAGCAACATCATAATACACATACAGTGTTTTGGATGTTGGCACACTTCCCTTCAAAACATAAACAATTTGTATATTGTGTTGACTACCAACCAAAAGATCTTGCAGTATAGAGAATGTTCAGTGTCTAGAAATACCAAAATAAAGAGGACGAGTAGCTGACGTTTGCTGGTGTGTTATGTAAGAATACAGTGAGGCTTGGCCTGCTAGTGCTTCTGTGCACAAGTGTTTGTTTGAAGTATGTTCAAATCCCTGATTGGTTATTGTTCATTACTTATTATAGATACTTAGGGTTAGGGTTCATTTTTTATTGTTATTTATATGGATAACATCCTGCTTTGTTGTATATGTAGTTTGTTAGAAAATAAGTACAAAGAAGCAAATTAGCAAGCAATCAGACAAAGATAGAGATGAGTGCTTGAAGTTCAGGTACAAACAGTGCTAAACGCTTCAGAAATTAAAAAAGGGAATAGTTTTCACTGTGTTCATAAATACACTGGTCTTTATTAACACTACTGTAATTCATTCTACAATTTACAAGTTCATTTAATAGCTGTGAGTGATTCTCTATTTTTTAAGAAAGTGTGTTTTTACATGAATACTCGCCAAAAAAGGCATTGTGTCATATTTTTAGTGCCCTCAAATGATTAAATGCAATTAATCGTATATATATATATATATATATATATATATATATAAAATTTTTCTTTTTTTACATAATTTATGTACTGTATGTTTACTGTTTATTTAGGCCTATATAAATACAAACACATGCATGTATATATAGAAAAATATTTGTATATATAATATTTTTATAATAAATATAATATATAATAAATGTACACACGCACACATTAGCTTACGTAAACAAAAACTTTTATTTTGGATGTGATTAATCGTGATTAATAGTTTGACAGCTATACATAACTTTATTATTTAATTTGTGAGTATTTTTGGCCGTTTAGTTCAGGACCCCACACTGATTATGTTCATTTTATTGATTGTTGAGCTAAATAACCCTTTAATATCAAGTATGCCTCGCTTTACTTCTTCATTCGTGTTTCTTTATCACTGAGTTGTTTTACTCTAACATTGTTAGTACTAATATGACGCTTTTTGCAGTTATTATGTATGAAATGGCCTTTTGTTGATTTTGCATCATATTTAGAGATCAAAGAATCCCGTAAACCTGGAGGTAGTAGATGCTGCTAATGTTCTCTATAGGCTACTCTGAGGTCATATCAGGCCATGTGGCTTGGCCTGCTAGTGCTTCTGTGCACAAGTGTTTGTTTGAAGTATGTTCAAATCCCTGATTGGTTATTGTTCATTACTTATTATAGATACTTAGGGTTAGGGTTCATTTTTTATTGTTATTTATATGGATAACATCCTGCTTTGTTGTATATGTAGTTTGTTAGAAAATAAGTACAAAGAAGCAAATTAGCAAGCAATCAGACAAAGATAGAGATGAGTGCTTGAAGTTCAGGTACAAACAGTGCTAAACGCTTCAGAAATTAAAAAAGGGAATAGTTTTCACTGTGTTCATAAATACACTGGTCTTTATTAACACTACTGTAATTCATTCTACAATTTACAAGTTCATTTAATAGCTGTGAGTGATTCTCTATTTTTTAAGAAAGTGTGTTTTTACATGAATACTCGCCAAAAAAGGCATTGTGTCATATTTTTAGTGCCCTCAAATGATTAAATGCAATTAATCGTATATATATATATATATATATATATATATATATATATATAAAATTTTTCTTTTTTTACATAATTTATGTACTGTATGTTTACTGTTTATTTAGGCCTATATAAATACAAACACATGCATGTATATATAGAAAAATATTTGTATATATAATATTTTTATAATAAATATAATATATAATAAATGTACACACGCACACATTAGCTTACGTAAACAAAAACTTTTATTTTGGATGTGATTAATCGTGATTAATAGTTTGACAGCTATACATAACTTTATTATTTAATTTGTGAGTATTTTTGGCCGTTTAGTTCAGGACCCCACACTGATTATGTTCATTTTATTGATTGTTGAGCTAAATAACCCTTTAATATCAAGTATGCCTCGCTTTACTTCTTCATTCGTGTTTCTTTATCACTGAGTTGTTTTACTCTAACATTGTTAGTACTAATATGACGCTTTTTGCAGTTATTATGTATGAAATGGCCTTTTGTTGATTTTGCATCATATTTAGAGATCAAAGAATCCCGTAAACCTGGAGGTAGTAGATGCTGCTAATGTTCTCTATAGGCTACTCTGAGGTCATATCAGGCCATGTGGTTTTCTTTCAATATCCGTCTCCATATCAAAACATGCTTTGGGAACTTTATTATGTCGGTGACCGCATGTCCCACAATGTTTTACTCAATGCATTTTTGAATAAATGGCCTGAGTCATTGATAACCCAGTACAAACAGCTGGAATTCATATTTAAAAACCTGCCCTTTTTTTGGAAGGCTGGATCAGATGTTACAGGCAGCTAAATGAGTCCATTTTTTGCCCTTTTTTTCTGTCGGGGTGCAGGGTGGTGTGTGGAGTGGCTCTGAGGTGGTTGAATGTGGAAAACCACAGGAAGAGGAAGGAAAATAATTTATGCAGAATGTGATGTTTGATTTGTTTTAATGTTTTAAGTTAGGAAGAAAAATCCATCACTGGCAAACTCGAGTTTCTTAGTTAAACAAAATTCATCACCATCCCCTTGTGCAGATTTAGCTTGAGATCAGTTGCTAAATTGATCCGCCACCGAAATTTGTATTGTAAAATTAACAACAGAAAAATGTCCCTCTCAGTTCCCATGTGGCAGGAGGTTATGAATGCCAAGTGTTTCATGGGAATGGATGATTGCGGTTTGTGCTGATGTGGTCATAGTGTATTCTAGCATTTTACAGCACCATGGTGAGTGCTGTGTTTATGTTTTTATGGGTTTCACATCTAAACCACTGGGATGATGTAAAGTTGAGTAATGATAGGCTAGCAAACACAACGTCTATTCATTCACCGTCTGTGGAATAGCTCCTTTTTATTATTTGTTAGCACTTTGATAGATGCGCTATAGCAGCAACTGTATATGATGTAGGTTAAACACATCCTCTGTGTTTTTGGTCATTTTTCATGGCTAAAGTGATATTAAAGACCTTATACCACATCATTCCCAAACTCTCCATTTCATTTATAATTTCAAGTATTAATAAAACACAGTCTGCCTAACTTGGACCAAATTCCTGAGACAGTCTAAAGAACAATCTTTAGTACAGTGCAGTAAACATGTGCCAGTATTCGGTAATGCGATATATCACGGTAATGCATATGCACGATATTGTTATCTTGGGCACTTCTAAATACCATGAAAAAATTATAGGCTACATTATAAATAAATCAGATTCTGGGATGCATTTTAACAATACTTTTCCCATAAACTGGTAAAATTGCACAACACCACCGCTGTATGCTGCTTGAGAGAGCGTGTGCGTTCTGATGTAAACAAGCACGCATGAGAAGCACATGGGGAAAACGTGAGAGACGCGCTGAATGAAAGCACATTCTCCCTCTGACAGCAGATGGCGCTAAACTGCAGAAAATGCAGCCGTTACCCTGGAAACCTTATAAATATTGCAAAGATTTAAATAGTCATTCAGATTTGATACCTGCATATCCCTACAGTGAAGCAAATAATACAGAAAATAAAATTTCCTCCATTCTTGTCTTTAGCCGTTTACTTTTTTCTTGAATCTATACCAACTTTGTCTTTTGCAGAAACTGAAGTGAGGAGTTTCCTGTGACCATATCGTCTTTTGATCCCCAGCGAAACCCTTTACTCCTCACTGAGGGGCCATGGAGGACCAGGGGGATGCTGGGATTGGGTGTGTGTTGGCACCCAGCCCACAGAGTGAGGCTGTAACCCATGAGATGGGCGAACTGTCCCTGCACCCCAGCCAGAGGCTGCCCCCCCTCAACGAACGCAAAAATGGTATGTCACTTGCTATGATGCTGAATAAAAATTGTTGGATTGAGTCATTTGCATAAATTAACGATGCACAACATATCATAACCATCAGTTATTTTAAATGTAATACCCTAGTGAAAAATAAATAAAGTAAAATGTATTTGAAAGACATTTATTTAATTCTTAGTATACTACAAATACACTGACTTATTTATGCACATAGTAAAATACCCTGTAATTGCACTTTTAGTATATAACCTGGTATACTTATTAAAAACAATAATAATTGTACTTAATGCTCTTTAATTGTGTGGAAGTACTGCTAAAGATATACTGAAGTATATCTAATTGTGCTAAAGTAGAACAATTGCAAGTATACTTAAGGTACTCTTTAAATATATTGCGTGTAAAGATATTGCGTATTACTCAAAGATCATAGAGTCCTTATCAATAGTAATATTTAAACACATTTTAGGCTTAGTATTAAGAAATGTGCATTGCGCATGAGTAGTATTCCAAATAAAGTTTAATTATACTTTTTATATCAGTAAGTCTTGAGCGACATGTCAGTAAATATGTTAATAGTTTTTGAACTATACTTAAAATGAAATAAATGTGTTTTAAAAATATAGTTTTTTACTAGGTTATATTTTGGCTGATGTTGGATATTTTATTGCGCATAATAATTTTTACTTTTAGATTATTGTTGCCATCATCTAACGCGCATATAATATTTAAACTCTAAATCTCTTTAAAAATGTATGTATAATGTTGTAATACCTAAATTCAGACATATATATAGTTTCAGGCTTCTTTGATGAATAGAAAGCTCAAAAGAGCAGCATTTATTTAAAAATTTGTTGTAAAATAATAAATGTCTTAACTGTCACCTTTGATAAATTGAATACAACCTTGCTGAAATAAATAAATAACTTTTGCTGGTCACAAACATTTAAACAGTAGAGTAGCAGAAATAGTCAAGCTTTTTATTTACAATAATGTTAATATAATATTCAGCCGGCAAAGATAGTTAACCTGGAGTTGAGACAAGCCCAGTTAATACTTGACACATCTGATGTGAGAGACGGCTGGCTTCTGAGACTGTCTAAAAAGTACAGATTGGTACTAAGTTGTTTGTCCTTTAACAAAATCACAGATGATATCTGATTTAGATGTCCCCTCATGGCTAAATGTTCACCATCAGTCAGATTTTTTTTGGGCGAATTTATTGTGAGATTTCAAATTTGCCCATGTTCTGGAATGGTATTCGTTCGCCCAGTTGTAATCACAGCCTGCATGAATTCAGCTATTTAATTTTGGCTCTCGCTTTTCGCTGATTAGTTAAGCCTCTATTTCCAGATGATTAAATAACGTTTCATTTCTGTATGCCCCGAAACAGAGAAGCTCTTTTTTCGATTCAGTCTTGACGCACAGAAGCGGCCTCCACAATCCTGACATTTCTTTGCCTCTTAGTTTGGGCGCAGTCTTTTGATTGACATGTGAGAGGTCACAGGACAGCGCTGTCTGCTTGCGGTGGCTCACAGCTCTGTGAGGGCTGCTCCTCTAGGTCTCTAGCTATGCTGAGGTCACACCGTCACAGCGAGTGGAAATGTAAACGACTTTGGCAGAGCATGGCCCGTGTCAGTTACTCATCCACTGGCTGTCTGTCAAACAAGATGTTAACTGTGTTGATGGAGAGAGGGGTTATTTCAACCGAGAGCTATTTTATGTTTTTTCTGCTCAGATTTCAAACATTAAGCATTTATAATGCACTCATCCATACAGAGAACGTTCGTCGCTCTTCTTAACTATAAAAAGGAGCACTTTTTAATGATCTAGAATTGTACTTCCAATGGCAGTGAGGGGTTAATGATGGTCGGTCTGGACTTTCTGCTCCCTCCTCTCCTTCTGCTGGTGGAGCAGAGATGTTGTCTCCTCCGAGGGAGTCCCAGTTTAACTTTTTAACAGTGAATGAAGAGCCCTGAAGAACGTGGTCCTTGTGCTTTTTTCACAAAGCTCTGGTGCGGTCAGGAGCCCACTTCAAGGTACTGTGAACGTGAGGCAGGACGGGCAGACGGCATGGCCTGCTTAGGACTGGAGACTCACAGCATCTGCAGAGGAAACTTCATACCAGGTTCTGCAGCTTGCTGCTCGGCTCTAAGAGGTCAATATCATTCTATCGCTGAGTGGATATAGGTTTCGATTATTTTGAATAGATTTTACTGGCTGCCTGAAGCTTTGTTTGCCGGGCTTAGGTTAAATGGAAATTTGCATGACAGCATTTGAAAACAGAAAGCTACTTTTGATCGGCTTTTCATTAGAGAGCTATGTGCATTACTCTCTGGATAATCAAGGTAATCTGCTGCAAATGGTTGAGATTGTCCATTAGATGCACAACAGGAAGGTCCGTGATTGTTAAAGATAATAGCATTTCCATCTAAACAAAAGGCACGGCATAGATTGGCATGATATCGATGCATAAAGTTACTTGTTTTCAAAATTGGCTAGTTAGTTAATAGGTCTTAATGAAGTCCTTTATAATTTGGCTGGTTTGAGTTTCACCTGAGTTTGATTGGATGCCTTTCATACGGAGTTGTTTATAGAAGATGTGTTGCTGAATGGAACAGAATGCAAAAACTTGAGAGAGAATTAAAACTTTACTGGAGATGCTCAAAACAGCATTAGATGTGATGCTATAGCCAAAGATGTCCATCTGAATGTCTGTGGCTTTGCAAACAGGTAAAGAACGGCTCACTGACTCACACAGCTCACACTAAAGGCATCAATGTCAGTATTATTATTTTTATTATAATAATTGTTACACTTTTGTTCAAAAGTTTGGGGTCTGTAAGATTTGTTAATGTTGTTGCAGCTTGCTTTTATTTGATCAAAAATATTAGCAAATTTGAAATCCCTTTCAATTTTTTTATATAATAAAATATAATTGATTCCTGTGATTTCAAAGCTACATTATCAGTATAAGAAGGTGTTGTTTTTTTATTTAAAATTTTTTTTAATGGAAAACAGTGCTGCATAATATATATTTTCTGAAACGGATGCATTTATTTTGCATTATATTTTTTTAATAGAAAGAAGAAATAATAATAAACACCATTTAGGCTATTCAAAATAGAAAGTTTTTGTAACATGATCAATATTTTTATACTTTGTGTCAATTTAAGAAATAAAAACTTCTTACTGACCCCATACTTTTGAAATGCAGTGTGTGTAACAATAATACAATTATATTATTTAAACTGTTATTATATAATTCTCTGATCCTCACAGCTATTTTGAAGCCACTAATTCAGCGTGTTTGCCATGTTTGAGCATGGGAAACATTCTGATTCTCAAAACTTTGAAAGGATGTGAAAGTGTTGAGATATATCGTCTTGATTGTCACCAAGATGATGGAAGATGTTTTACTCATCATGTGGAATAACCCTGGTTAAAAAGCTGCAATGTTATGTTGTGCAATCAAGGAGACCTAAAAGATTTTTTTTTTCTTCTGTGCCCCAAGTAAAACATTAACCTGATTAGGATCAAGGTCAATGTAGAGTCATGTGTAGTCAGGGCACCAGGAATGCATCTGTTACACTGTAGAAGAGGCCCCATTATTATCTCCTTCATCGTGCATTCATTCCTCTTCTCAGAGCTGATGTCCTTTTTGCATTGTAAAATACTTTCCCAGTTTTTCGAAAGTATTTATAATTATCAGTAATAACTGTTCACATAGTTGTCTTCAGTGCCACAAGTGGTGCAGAAATTGCACACTTCAGTTTTAAGTGCACAGATTCATAGTGAAAACAATAAAATGCCAATCATGTGCACCCAGCACCCTTCAGAGTTTCGTTTGCTCAACCTCAGCTGAACTTGTTAACAGTAAACTGACTCAGTTTTTAGTCAGATTAAACCTTTCTGTTCCTGCATTTAAGCATGTAGAAAATCATTGCATTTGACACTGGCTGACTGATTAGTATGCATAAAATGTATGTGGATGATTTTTAGTGCCGTGTTGAGCATTAACAACAAAATTCTTTAATAGTCAACCTCGTGCAGATATTGGCTTGTGTGACATGCAGCTGTGTGTTGAACTTGCCTTCATAGATTTATAAGTTCCCAGCTTACAGAGTTCATAATTCTTGATAAATGTCAGACGTTAATCATGTTGTCTTTCTGCCCAATTTGAGCTGTTTTTATAATCAGCCAAGTAAATCCGGGAGGCTCAGCCAAGAGGGCAAAGAAAAATTTGAAGAGAATTTTCCCAGGAAGTCTTCCAAACAGCACGCTTCAAAAGGGTCGCTCAAGAGCCTGTTGTTTTGGTAGCAGGAAGAACGTCTAGTTTTTTTTTTTTTTTTTGAATGGTGGCTCTTATATAATTCTAGAGAGGAAATGTGTGTGATTTCGGTTGTGCTAAAGGTTAGATTTCCTTTTGTTGCATGTGTGTGTGTAGGTGTGTTTATCAGGTGGAAAAGTTCCATTCTGTGTGTAGTGTTGACAAGCCTGATCTAGAGGTTGGGTCAAGAACGTAACACTGCTCTTGCTTCTCTCCACCAGTTCTCCAGCTGAGGCTCCAGCAGAGACGCACCCGCGAGCAGCTCGTTGATCAGGGCATCATGCCACGTGAGTACAGCCCCTGCCATCTAATACTGCTGTGTGCACCAGCATATGGACGAGAGGAAGATTCATATTTACTCTTGTATGAAAACTGCTAATACTAACTAAATATGTAAATGTGTTTTAGTCATGAAATGACATTTTGTGACCCATTTTTTCTTCATAATCTAAAAATATGTCTATAAAATTAATTTTATCCATCATGAACTAATTGGATTGTGAAAAGTGGAACCATGTACTGACTGAAAGGGAGGGGTTAAAAAGTAAGAGCGACTACATCGTTTTACGTTTTGAATAACTAACCAATAAATCATGCACAAAAAGAATAGGCTGCAATAAATATCATGTTGACTTTACAGGGCTCTGTAATATATTTAAGGAGAAATAAAAATGTTCTGTTGTAAATGTAAAAAATGATGTCATAAGATTTAAAAATCTTAATCATATTTTGCACTACCGTTCAAAGCTGTTCCATCACATTAATAAATTACATCCTAAAATAAAAATATATTAAAATAGACCCTTTTAAAATAAAAACCATTTTGAATTCTAATCATTTCACATTAATATTGTTTTAACTGTTTTTTTGTTGTTGTTGTTGTTTTTTTTATTTAAAAAAATGTACTTTTCCCAAAAAAAAGTGCTGAATGTTAGTGTAACATCCTTTGTGTTGTCATGTAAACCTTCATTTTTACGGTGCGTTTAAGAAATCAGTTGGTGCTGTGGTTTCTGTACCACATCTGCTTTTGAATCAGTTGTTTATTCGCGCTCTTCAGCATAGTTCACAACCAGGCATAGGTGACCAATGCACATGGTATTTTTTTCCAAAAGCTCACCTCTCGCCTCACCACCGCTCATTCTGTTATTGCTCATAACCACTTTTCCGTTCAACCAAGTAGTGCGTGAGATCTCTCATACTAACATAAAGGTAAATTTTCTTTTCTTCCTCCTGGCCATGTCTGAGCTGATTGATGGGATTACACTGCATGCTGTCTCAGTGTAATATCAGGCAAAGATTCTGCTGGGATTAAGAGGTAGCTGTCTGGTCCTGAAGGGCACCGTGTAGTCTGTGTGTGATCTCTGTGTGCGCCCACTATCTCCGCTCTGAGTAATATGTGAGACCAAGCGCTATAGCATTTAGAAAGACTGCAAGAGATGAAAGAGCTGTGTGTGTTTGAAGTGTGGGGTAATGGCCTTGTGTCCTCATGAGACTGATGCTCTGCTTGTGTGTGTGTGTGTGTGTGACTTTACAGCCCTCAAGAGCCCTGCAGCTTTCCATGAACAGATCCGCAGCCTTGAAAGAGCCAGGGTAAGAGCAGGGCACCAAGCCCCAGACCTCGTGCACTTTCCTCAGCCATCTGGGCTCCCTGATCCTCCCTGAAACCTCTTCAGGGTTGCCCAACACTCTGTAATGGGACACATGTGAACCTCTCATCTGATTTAATAGCTTAAACCTTCTGTAAATGTGTTTATTATTTGCAAAGCACAGCAGAGATCATTATGATGGTTACTTTCTGATCCCTGAATTACAGAGGGATTTCGTTTTCTGTAACTCTGTACCCTTTCTCTCTGTAGACTGAAAATTTCCTAAAGCACAAAATACGCAGCCGTCCAGAAAGGGCTGAGTTGGTCCGCATGCACATCTTACAAGGTAATCCTCCATTCACGATATGTAATGCTGGGAAAAGTTGTTTTAATCTACTGTAGCTGTAGCTCTCAAATCTTTTAAGTAGAAATGGGCATCGATACAGATTTTTATTTTTCGATTCCAAATCCAAGACAGTTTATTCAGTTTGATTTTGAGCTCTTTTCTGAATCATTTGGGAGTAACTTCTGATCCATTTTACTTTACATTTCTGTTAATTCTGTTAATGTTGTTTCAACTCATCTTTTATCAAAACAACTGACATATGAGAGCAATTTGTTCAACTGTAAGGACAATTTAGGCACAACTTTCCAAAAAATGGAACCCCATTCCAAACCCATGAAACGTTAATTTACCTTCAAAACAGAAATGAAGATATATATATATATTTTTTTTTTAAGAAAAAAAGCCTGAAAGATTTCTGTCCATCCATTGAAAGGCCATTCCACCAAAACTTCACATCAGATGATCAGAAAAATCAGAGACCATAAAAAGTTATCCATACTGTATAATATACACAGATTATTCCGTCTAAATAACTGTTGGTTTAAGCGTATAAATCAAGTATGGTTGAACATATGTTTACCATATCTAATATCAATGTTTATATCTGAATAGTTTTACCAAACTATGCTATCAAGTTAGTTTAGCAGAAACTTAAAGCAGTGGCAGCTTAACCAGTTGTCATTAAAAACCAAGAATAATTCATGTTCAAAAGAGCCATCCAGATGCTGTACTTGTGCATTATTTACTTCTGTGATTGAGCTGACCTCTGTGTGATTGTTGTGGTGGTGCAGTAGGAGTGTGGGTTGAAATGATTGCTGTTCTGGTTTTTGGTGGGTTTGCAGAGACCGTGGCGGAGCCTTCTCTGCAGGCCACTCAGCTGAAATTGAAGAGAGCTCGATTGGCTGATGACCTAAATGAGAAGATCGCTCAACGCCCCGGCCCCATGGAGCTTGTGGAGAAGAACATCCTGCCTGTGGACTCCAGCGTCAAGGAGGCCATCATTGGTGAAAATTCTAACTATATTATGTGTTAAACTGGGGTAAATATGCACATGGCTTATACATTGAATGAAGTATGATACATTGTCATTTGTTTTAATTGGGTAGATGGTCAGATGCAGTACCCTAGAACTCTAGAGGAACAAGCTGATGAGGACAGTGGAGATGCGTTTTCACCTGAGCAGCCAGCTAGTCATGAGTCCCAGGGTTCTGCAGCCTCACCTGGGGAGGTCCGGGCCATTGAAGAGTCCTCACCATTGCCTAATAATTTCTTACAGGTATTCTTTCCACCTCCTTTTCACTTCACTGAGCTCAATGTGCAAAACAAAACAAAAAACAGAATTTAGTCACTTAGGTTTTGCAGAACACCTGAGATTCATCATGTGTTGTTTTTCAAAGCACTTTCCTGCAGTGACCACCACAACAGATTTCCTGAAGCAGTTTTCCACCAATGAGCAATCAGTTAGCCCTCCAGCACCCATTCCACAGCTAGTCACCGTGGCCCCTGTGAAGTCTGGGCCCACCCTTGTAAAGGTCAGTGAAGAACTGAAGAAAACAACAAAAAATGATGAAATACCCTTGATTAGATGTAATGCATGATGGGAAATCTCTATTCAATTTACAGCAAAGTCAGCCAAAGTTACCTGGGGACAAAAGCCGCAGTAAGAAGAGTAAAGAGGCCAAGCCACGTGTGAAAAAGTTAAAATATCATCAATACATTCCCCCAGACCAGAAACAAGAACCCAGCCAAGCCCCGATGGACTCCTCATATGCTCGTTTACTACAACAACAGCAGCTATTTTTGCAGCTACAGATCCTGAGCCAACAGCAACAGCAGCACTACAACTACCAGACCATCCTTCCTGCACCTCTCAAGTAAGCACGGAGATCCGAATCTGTGTGTTTGTTATCTGTGTATCAGGCCCTGATTTTTTTGGTATGTACTGCTTTACCAATCCTATCGTTGAGTTTGGTGGATGCAAACCATTTGGTCTTTGTCTTGCCTAATTTGGTAAAGGTCATCTTTCGCTTTTGAAGCTAGTCGTATTTTGTCAGCCATTAGTATAATGGTTGCATATGAATGGTTTTAGGTGGAAAATGTCTGAAATGCTATTATTGTTGCCGGTGGCCATCAGGACCATTACCTATTTTCCAATAACAAATCATGTTTAGTGATATTCATTAATGGCAGGAAGTCTAAGGTTATTGCTCTGCTTCCTTTTCCAACTCTTGTGCAAGATTTATTTTAGCTGTCGTTGTTTTCTGCCTCTGCCATTGTTTGATGGTGTTTATTTATTGAGAATTGTTTCTTCTGTGATGTTAAGTGTTGTTTCTTCCCTTTATTCCCATCTGCTTCCCTACTCAACAGGCAAGTGTTAGAAGGCCAAAACAGCAGTGCCACAGTGGCTATAAACAGCACCAGCAGCCTTCCTGCCTCTATTGTGGTGTCTCTGCCCAAAGCAACACCTGTGCGCACCAACAGCACCCTTTCCAACCGCAAGGCAGGCATACTACCTTCCAACCTGGAGGAGATGAAAGTAGGTTCTTTTTTTTCTTCACAGAATTGTTTTAGCAATAATAGATACATGACTGTTCAAAAGTTTGACGTTTTTTATGTTTTCAGAAATACATTTATTTTATTCATCCAGGCTGGATTTATTTAAAATACAATAAAAAGAAATATATATTATTACACAGTAAGTTATGTTTTGCATTGTTATTTATTCCTGTGATGGCAAAGCAGTTATATATTGTAATATAATATGATTCAGTGTTCACAAAAAGTGTTGAAAACAGATAACAGCTTAATTGTTTTGTACAAATCATGATAACATTTATTTCAGTATTCTTTGATAAATAGAATGTTCAAAACAATATAAGCATATATTTTAAATGGAAACTTTTTTACATTATAAATGTCAATAAAAAGTATTAATTTCCAATTTCAAACTTTAATACGGTTGTGTATACTAGATACAAATAAATAAATAAGACTTTACCATTATTTAAAATTTGGTTCAGATGGTTTGTCGCCAATAAAGATATGCATCTTAATTATTAAATGTTGTAGAATCCAGATGATTTGTAGCTGTTTGTATTGTGAAATATGTGTTAACCCACAAATCACTTTATTTTCTCTATGGATCTAATATTTCTAGAGTTTGTAATTTCATTAATAATGGATTTTATTTTGGCAGGTGGCAGAGCTGAAAATTGAGTTAAAATTACGCGGTCTTCCAGTTTCTGGAACAAAAACAGACCTAATTGAACGGCTTAAGCCTTTTCAAGAAAACAATGCCTCAACTGCACTTAACAACTGCACAGGACCTAACATACAGCCCTGCAGCACACCTATGGAGGTGTCCAGCACCACTACAACCCTATCTCCCATCCAACAGCCCTCTGAAAATCTGAGCTCCACTCCACCTGTGTCTCCTGGTTCTTCAGAGCTTCACAGCAAAGAGGACGCATCCATGGAGGGACAGGCAGTGGGCCAAAACCGTAGTTTAATAACGGCAGCTCCTGTTCCCGAAGAACAGGACCGGAGACTACACGAAAAGGAGCGACAAATTGAAGAACTGCTACGTAAACTGGAGCAGGAGCAGAAGCTGGTGGAAGAACTGAAGATGCAGCTAGAGGTGGAAAAAAAGTGTGGGGCGGTTGTTCTACCTGCAGAAAATACTTCCAGTCCAGCCACTATGTTGGCATCTGTCAAAACAGAAAACACCGTCCCTCCTAACTACACACTGAGTCCACACACTACGCCAACGCTATTGAAGCTTGAGGAGCCCCATCCCAACCAGGTGACAGCTTCTCATCTCCGTCAGTACATTTTCAGCCAACAAGGAGTCCAACAGGTCATAGGACACCCCCAGACTCTTCTAACCACTCCGCATGGGGGCACTCAGATCCTTCTTCCAGTGCCCCTGGCAAATAATACCACTACCATCCAGCTGCCCAACACTAATGTCAAACTACAGGTAACACTAAACTTGTGTATATATGTGTTAGGTGCAGTAAAAACTTGTCAATACATATATTTAATTTTAATGTCTTTTTGTAGCCAGTTTTGCAGGCTGTTTCTCCATCAGTGCCAGGTATAATTCAGACCCCCCAAATACAGCCCACCAAAACAGAGAGTCCTACATCTCAACAGCTGCTCCGTCACAACCACATAGTTCAGGTTAGTCTTGTAACCAAATACAATTATGTTGTCGTATACTATATAATTTAACAAATATAATTTCATAAATATTTTGTAGTAGAATATACATAGTTTGTATAATATTTAATCATGTATTGATAATACTAAGAATTGGTCCATCACCAAACAAATCAGCATGTTAGACAAAAAAATCGCCTGAGATTTATAACATGTTTTTGTGTAGCTTGTCAGTGAACTACAGCTCTGTGTAGTAAATGCCACTTCATCTGAAAGCACATGCTGGCGATTTACTACTAATAACAGGAACGGCTTTAGTGACGAGATGCGCATTAAAAACGGCATTTGATTTTTTGCATAGCCCTAATTAAAGGGTTAGTTCACCCAAAAATGAAAATTAGCCTGTGATGTACTCACCCTTGTGGCATCCTAGGTGTATATGACTTTCTTCTTTCAGACGAATCCAATTGTAGTTATAATAAAAAAATTATTGAGCTGGCCCCTCCAAGCCTTAAAATGGGGGTAAGTGGGTGCTTTTTGTCAACAATCCAGAAGACTTGAAATAAAGTGCGCATATCTGTAATAAAATGTGCCTCACACGACTTTAGGGGATGTATAAATGCCTCCTGTTGCGAATTCAGTATTGTGAGATATGCAAAGGACCTTTTTTAAAATTCCAGGTTTTTTCAGCAGCGGAAGCCATCAAAGTTGGGTTTACTTGAAGAGCAGAGAATGAGAGAGTACCACAGATATTTGTTGTTTGCATTCCCATTTAAAAAATACAAATAATGCATCATCACTGTCTTGTGAAAAGGATGCATTACCTTTTTTTTTTCATGTTCAGCATAAAATATTTTGGAAACATAGATAAATCAAACAACTTTGTCTAACTGCTTACTATAAAAAATTTAGCAGACACTGATGTTGTTCTCACGATGCCCAAACGTTAGACAGGCATATCACTTTTATCCACACTGTAGAGTTTTTTTTACAGAGTATTGAATGACTGTGGAATCGGAGTAAGAACAGGATGAGTGCCAGCAGGAGCAATCAGAACAAGTGAAAATAATCTGTGAGCTCTGGGATCATCTAGTTTTGTCTGTCCAGCAGAGACATTCATCAATGAGATGGATGGTAGCTGCTGGTCTCATTTCTTTCTAGGCTTTCACTCTACTGTAATTGGCCTTTCCTGGCAGCAGGGCACCATGCTTAGGTTTCCCAGCTAGATGGCCATTACTTTGGCATAGTGAACAAGCCTGGCCTGAGTCCTGGATGACTTGTGTAACTAGAGCTCGTTGGTTGTGATGAGCTGATAACATTTTCATCGACGGCCATGCCTGGTGAACCCTTGCCAGCGTGACCTGAAAAGACCTGTTCTCATACCAAGCAGAATGATCATAACACAAACACAAATGCTGTCTATGATGCTAGTTGGTGTTTCTGGATGCTCATGGCCTATTGGTTTACTCTTCACACAGACCCTGTCTCTGGGGACCACCAAGAGTTTAGATTTTCAGCATGGTACCATTGAGAACCCAGCAGGACTGGAGACACCTCAGTACTTTCTCAGCAGCTCCTCAGATAACAGGATCTCACCTCAGACGTCCCCCGTCCCATCAACACTTATCAATGGGCCACTAAACAAAGTAGAACATCCTATGTTTATTCAGAGTTTTTTTTTTTGTGTTGAGTTCTGTTTTGAGTTGAGTGCTCACTGAGTTTTTTATCCCCAGACATCCTTCATCCAGCAGTCCCCAGTTTTCAACAGGATGCCCAAAAACAGAGAACCACCCCGCTATGAGGAAGCCGTCAAACAGACTCGCAGCCTACAGAATGCTGCCATCTCAGAGGTAATGAGTTTTTTTCTTTCCTATATATCCATGCATGCTCGTACACATTCTCGGCTTAACAGTGGGTTGTTTCAGAAGTTGCCAATTTTTACCTCA
The DNA here is from genome assembly GCF_023724105.1 of Carassius gibelio. Classification (NCBI taxonomy): domain Eukaryota; kingdom Metazoa; phylum Chordata; class Actinopteri; order Cypriniformes; family Cyprinidae; genus Carassius; species Carassius gibelio. The sequence goes on from NC_068407.1 coordinate 13,668,554, forward strand.
CCCAAAAATGTTTTCTTTCCGATGTTTTTCCAATCCCTTTCTTTCTTCTGTGAAACACAAAATGAGATCTTCAGCAATGAGCCTCTGTGTTAATCATACATGGAATGGGGGTGGTGATCTATACTACCAATCTCCAAAAATGCACCAATTATGTGCAGTTTTCCATGTGACTCGTGCACAATATGTCAGTCCATCTCAATTGGTTGCTTGACTGTTTTTTAACTCTTTTACACAATATGTATAAAATATTCCAACTAAGTAATTAATTTAGATTGCAACGTGTAGAATCAGACAAAAGTTAAATTCATCCAGTTCTCTTGAAAGACATGAATGTAAGTGGCCAGTGAACTGGGAGAAGAATACATTTTAGTTAACTACGCAATTACATAATTAAAATGTGTCAAATTACAGTGAATGACAATCATTTATGTTTAAGGTTTTTTTGTTGTTGTCCTTGTAATGTCTGAAACCTAAAATAAACATGGTTGAAAACACTGAACAGTTGTGATAATAGGACAAGCGCTAAGCAAGTTTCTGAAGTGCCAAAGTGAATTTAAATTTAGCAGTTTATCACAATTTGCCGATTGTACTAATCAAAATGGTGTGATCCTAAATGTCAAAGGGTTACATTTTTGTTTTTAGTAATTAGCCTACCTATATATTGGTTTCAAAACATTTAGCATTTTCTTGTTCCTTACACTTCAAAATTCTCAAAGTTCCACTTTTAAGGTCAGTTTACATTGGAAAAGGGTTTGATTCTCAGTCCTAAACCTTCTTCAGGGGGTACCGATGTTCATGGAGAACAATTCAAGTTTGAGACTTGTGTGTGTTTGTGTGTGTCTATGGAGGTGAGAATTTGCTTAAAAATACCACAGAATTAATTAAAAAAACTACCACTCATTTTTATGTTGGTTTATCTCTGGGACTGGATATAAAGTTATCAAGACCACAGAGATGGCTGCTGGAGTTAAACTAATTAGAACAAAAACTCTGTGTTTTGCAGTGCTAGTACATAAAAGTAACCACTCAAAATATTAGGAAACAAAAATAGACCACTTAAGATGGACTGACCCTATATTCCAAAACCTCAGATGCCATATGAAGACTGACATTTAAGTTATTATATACTTACATAGTACATACAAAAATATCTATATTGGTCTCATAGTATTATCTCCAATTCCCCCATAAAAAAAAATGAAATGAGTACATTATCAATCAATATCAATATTTTAACATACAATAAATGCTTTCTGATACCTGTCACAAAAAAGTCAGTATACAATATCATTATTCTATTGTATGACATTTTTTGTTTTCTCCAAAGAATTCGGTAAATGTTCGGTAATGGTTTTTTTTAGTTGCTATATAAGTACTTTTTATTTCATGAGAACTGTCTCTTTGTTTGCAGTTAACCAGAAGTAGTCCTTGTCCATTGTGATGACTGTAGTTATTTTAGTTACAGTTAGGTTGACTGTAATTATTGCTCCTCCTCATTGGCCTTTTCTTCATTGCTGTCCTTGAACTGAAAAGTCATTTTTATTTTTTGTCGGTTTGCAGATTCCCACAGCAACGAGTCAACAGATGGATGATCTCTTTGACATTTTAATAGAAAGTGGAGGTGAGTTTGTCATTTTGTCGCAGACTGCAATAGATCACGTTCATAAACTAGAAATCCAAATACAGATGATTTTTTTCACACTTGATAATTGTGAGTGTCTGTGTGGAGGCTGAGAATGTCAGGCTTATCCTGGCTACATTTCCCAGAATCCCCTTTTCCAGTGCTGACTGCGGTAACAGCCTGGCATCTGCTCGATTCAATGGCAAACACTACCGTTCAAACGTTTTCCGTCAGTAAGATTTTCTTTTTACTGTTGTTCGGGTTTCTTGAATTTGGTGTTCCAGAAATGTGAATAACGGTATTAATTTATTAATAAGCATAATGGAATGATTACTGAAGGAACGTGTGAGACTGAAGACTGGAGTAAAAGACTCCTAAAATTTTATTTTGTGTATTTGTTATTTTTACTACTTTTTTTAATGTTGTAACTTTTGAACTTCTTTTACCACCCCCTATTATTTTGTGCAGAGATCACTCCTTTTAGTCAACAGGACCCATCTGTGTCAAAGATGTTACCTGTCACGGTCAGCATCACCACCCTGCCTATCAGCACTGCCCTGTCCCGTCCACCCGCCCAGGTGCAGATGGCACCCCCGCCAGCGCTCACGGTGGAGCCCATGCCCAGCCTGGCCTCCCTGGACTCTGACAGCCAGTTTGATGCTCTGCTAGAGGGCACGCTCATTGGGGACACAGAGCCGGAGAAGAGGACTTTGGGCCTGCTGGAGGAGCTTCAAAACCAGATACTGGTGCAGGCAAACTCCCCAATGGACACTTCAGAGCTGGGTTTCACCAACCCACCTGCACCCTCCTCCTCCGCCCTGTCCTTTAGTCTCCAAGACACTGGCCTGGACAACATGGAGTGGCTGGATATCACCATGCCTGGGCCCATCAGCGGACTCAATCCATTGGGCATCACCTCTGAATTCCTGGACGCTCATGATCTGCAGCTGCACTGGGACTGAGAGGAATCGCTTCAACAAGCCGCCTGTCTGTGGGGAAGTAGGGATCATCTGTGTGGCAGCGGTTCACGTCTGGCAGCTTTATGTGACTTGACTTCATTTATGCTGGTTTTAATCACCATCTGTTCTCATTCACCTTTTGATCAGAAAAGACACAAGAGCCTTGTGGGTAATGCTGGAAAGGGCTCTCTTTGCTGTGGTATTCTGAGAGGGAGCTGCAAATTCAATTCTGCTGTATTGCTGTTTTGTTTTGTTTTTATTCATGTGCCATTGATACAAGATTGGTTGCAGTCAGGCTATAAATATCCTCTCAGCTAGTTTTAAGGAAGGGTAAGCTATCGGTTCCAAATGATGTGGCATCACAGTAGAGTTCACTTTGTTCGCACAAAATTGAAAATTGGGCCTTGAGCAATGACGCCATTAGCGGTCCTGTCCGTGATCATGAGTGTCTGTGTGGAGGATGAGAACCTGGCAGTCAGCCCTTTTTCACCACTGACTGCAGTAACAGCCTGCTGTCTGCAAATACACTGCCACTCAAAAGTTTGGGGTCAGTAAGATTTTTTTATAACAGAAATTTAGTTTTAATTAGCAAAGATCTAATTATTTGATCAAAATTGACATATATAATGTCAGAAAATATGTTTATATGTTTCTATTCACCCTAAAATATTAATAATATGAAAAACATTAAATAAAAAATATTAAGCAGAACATTTCTGAAGGATCATGTGACACTGAAAACTGGAGTAATGGTGGCTGAAAATTTCAGCTTGGGAATAATTTCCTTTCTAAAATATATAGTAGAATATATAGTAGAAAACAGTTATTTTATATTGCAGCAATGTTTCACAGATTTACTTTTTATTACATAAATTTACACAATGCCTAGTGAGCATAAAAGACTACTTTAAAATAATACTAATAATAATCTTACAGACTCTAAACTTTTAAATGGTTGTATAGTTTGATGCAGAAGATCAAATTAACATATCACTTATATATTTTTTAGCAAATCTGCCTTTTTATGATATTGCTTGACTCATTGACCAGAGGAATTGCTTCATGTTTTATAAAGTGGTTGCAATTGCAAAATTCCTGTAAACGTAAACGGCTTATCTTAGATGAGGTTGCAAAGAGCCTTTGGTTTGATTTGCATCTGAGAATTGCAGACATGTAATTTTTTAGTACTGGACACATGGACATTTTGTCTCAGTTCAGTTCAGTTCAGAGTCCTCAATCAGCTCTCAGTTTCAGCCGGAAAACATCCCAATATTGATTAACAGGCGATCAGTTCAACTATACCGTTGTGAAATGGTCTGAAATAAAACTATGAAAGTTTATGTAAATAATCTGAGAACAAACCTTTGTATAAAAAAAGAAAAGAAAAAAGAAAACCTGTTTTGTCTGACTCCTTGTATGTCCGACCCCTCGTCTATGTGTATGTGAGTTGTGAATCAGTGTGTCTGTGTGTGATTGTTCGTCACTTCAGTGGAATGTTGATTTTCGGTGCATCATACTGTAAGGAAGTTCCAGTTTTTTCCTCACATTTTCCCAGTTTGGTTCGCAGAGTGGTTGCTATGTTTAGGTTCTTATTTGTGTATTTTTAATGCCATGGGGGGGGGGGGATCATGTAAATGAAGTCACAAATACAGTGATCTCTATATACTACGTTTGAACACATGGCATCTTTGTACTATTTATTCCTCAAGTAAATACAATTCTGAAAATGCAAAACTCTTTGGTTTCAGAAGCAAACTGGACAGCTGAAGTGGTAACTGATGACTTTACTGCATGTTAAATGTCGCTGGCAGCTAATAATTCGTTTGTTAAGGGAATCGGAGAACAAATTAATCCAGATTTGTCTGCTTTCGTAGTTCAGAAATTTTTAATAGGCCTGTTTTGTCAGGTTCCTATACTAAATAGTTGCGTGTGTTTATGGCTGAGCGTCTCTGTCTGTTTTCCTGCATTTATGCTCGCGTTATACTGTTCGAAATTGCTACAGACCATCCAAATGAACAACATTATATATATTTGCTAATATCTCGGCAGCATGTGAATAATCAAATTGATGTGATGTCTTTCAGAGAAACATCCTTTTGTTGCTTTTCCTTCTGTTTAGCCCTTTCTGTGCTTTTCTTTCATGATTTAATGTTGTTATCCACGTCATGGATTTTTTATATATATATACTGCTCTGATGTGACACCTTTCTTTTCAGTGAGGCAGTAATCATTGATTGGCTTTGAACTCATGTCTTTCAGATTATGTAAAGCGAGTTTTGTTTGATCCAAAGGGACATACATTATTTGTACAAGATGTACAGCACTTTCCTGCTCATCACAGTTAGATCAAGAACACAGCCTTTATTAAAGAGAACCTTTATCAGCTTTTTGTGCTTCAGTGTTACATGTGTGTCGTCCACTCACAAGTCCAATGAGTAACTTTTTTTAAGGCATTGTACTGTTCTGCGTACTGTCCAAACTGTGTCCTCTCCAGGAAAGAAAAAGTTGCCAAATACTAGTAGAATATTTCACTGCTATGAGTAGCTTTGGGGGGAAATGTAGTCTATTAAGGAATATCATGCAGCTTGGTGCAATATTTTACATACAGCTAAACTATTTCTCTGACAAGCAAGTATAGGGGAACAAATGTGGTAGACTGACTTTGGTAGGTTCTCTCTTGTGTTTTAGGTGTTCATTGGCATTAAAACTTATAACCAAAGAGGTCAAATATTGTATGCGGCTTCACATACAGTAACGTTCAAAAGTTTGGGGTCTGTAAGGTTAAAATTTTTATTTTTATTCAGAAAGGAAACCTTAACTTTGTTGTATGACATTTATGTTAGAAACCATTTATATTTCGAAAATATTGAGTTCATTTTAATCTTTCTAATTATCAAAGTAACCGAGAAAAAAACACACACAAAAAACACAGTTTTCTCAAAAAATATTAAGAGTTTTCAATATTGATAATCGTAAATAATTCTTGAGCGTCAAATCAGCATATTAAAATGATTTCTGAAAGATCATTTGACACTAAAAGACGAAAATTGACTGCTGGAAATTTAGCTTGGCGATTACAAGAATAAATGACATTTTAAAATACATGCTTTAAACTAAATGTTTTCTCTTAAATAAAGGCTTTTTATCTTGAAATGTCCGTTTCAAAATCACCTTTGATGATGTACTGGCTTCTATTAAGGCGAATGGCTTCTGTTTCTTTCCCGTGCTGTATGTTTGGTGAGCAGGTACAAAAAATTCAGCGAAAAGGGCAGATTTTTTTACGGCAGCAACAAATGCATGTGTACTGCCATTCACTGTAACACCAACAGTGATATATGTATGACAGGGAGTTCCACTTACTTTCCACTAATTGCAAAGTGCACAAAATACACAAAACCACATACAGTTGCTTTAAATTGTAATAATTGGATTGTAATGCAGCCTTAGTGAGAAGAATAGATTTAAAAAAAAAAAAAATTTAAATAGTCAAAATTGTTGAATGGTATTGTAGGTGGTTGAGGATCTTTCTGTTGAAAAATCTTCAATAAATTTGCATTTGCAGTCAATATATGAGTCCCATTCTCTGTTGGAGAGTAAAGCACTAACTTGCATTTTATATACAGTGCTGTACTGTATACAGTAGATGCAGGAGCATCAGAGCATCATTTCATTTATACCTCATCTAATTTGCATGGGGGCCTATTCTGGCTGAGCTCTAGAAACCCGTGGCTTGCGTTTTTGCCATTTAGGATGTCGAAGCTCAGCTCTTGCTCTGGTATAGATTTAGGATTCCTAGTTCCTTGTTTTCAGCATCGTCTGCTGCACTCATCTAGATGTCATGCTCTTTATCAAATATTGATGTATATTATGTATCAGTGGTGAAGACACTGGGTGATACTTACTGCCTCCTACGAACGTGCTCCAAAGCGGGAGCTCAATCATCATTTATATCACACCATACCATATGTTTTGCACATTGTGTATATATTTTAATGGATGTAATATATATTTTTATACATGTTTGGCGGATCCATGAGCTCTATTTTGTGAATAGTTTTGAAGATACGATTATATATACGCCATCACGTATCAGTGAAATTTGATGTATTGTGAAAATACTGTTGTAGAGGATGTTTTAGTCTCTTAAATATAGCAGAGGAATGACATGCAAAACTTGTCTCTTTGTTTATTGTTGTCATAAGAGACGCTGAAACTGTTGTTTTTATACTCTCAATATTTAATATTATACATATTTTCAAATGCTAACATTCCATGTATAATAGAAGGTTTCAAATACAAAAACAATCCATTGTTTTCATAGTGACATTTGATACAGTATTCTTCCTACAAACAGTTCTCCAGGCTCATTTCCATGACTATTACATGAATGCAAACTAGTATTTATAGAATCACAGATGTCACTCAAACTTGGTTATATCAATTTGGATATCCGGTTTAATTACACTGTCATATAAGATGTTGAATTGATAAACATATTCTGTTTCAATGGCTTGGAATGTTATCCAAATCATTGTTACTGTGTCCACATTTGTCATGACTGCAGCAAATTGTTATAATTTTTTTTTACTACATATAATATATATGAAAAATAGTACTTATAGTTGTATATATGTAATATAATAAGCCTACTATAAGTATTATTCCTCCATTTTGGAGGAACGTACATGTACTGCACTACATTTTAGAAGTTGTGAAACGAAGAAATAAAATTCAATTGATCCAAATGCAGGAGTGTACGGAGCGAGTCTAAACCACTGATTTGGTCAAATCTGATTCAGAATGAGCCAGAGGTACATGATTTGTTTACTTCTACAACCACTAGTCTTGACTATGATTCTATCACACTAAAGACATATTGGAAATGGTTGATACACGGCTGGACTAGTGGCCATTTGCTCAATATTAATGTAGCACAGTAGATCCTCTTACTCTTAGTCAATTATTATTTGCTTAACTTGACTATAGTTGAATTCATTTGTACAGTAGTTTCACCACATATCAAAGCCTACATGACTTCCCCAACACAGAGACAAGAATCCAGCTGCTCAGCTTTAAGCTCTTCTGGAGGTTTCCACAGGTGTGTTATTGCAGATCAATAAGTGTATTACTCTTTGCTTCAAATTCTGTTTACTGAACATATATCTTTGTGGCAGGATGGACACTTGTGGGTGACATCTTTGAAGCGGTTCATACAAAAGGGGACCAGGCAACATCCGGCCAGGCACCTGCCCCAGAAACAACAGAAGGTCAATGTAAATGCAAACTCAATACAACATGTACATGTGACCAATAATACAACAGTTCTGGTTCTCGAATCTGATTAGCCAAGTGAATCAATGGACTTTTTATTCAAAGCACTGATAAAATAAATAGTTAGCCAGAACTCTTTTCACTTACTCACTCTCATGTCTTTCTAAGCTTCCGTGACATGACGGCATGAGAGTGTGTAAATGATTACAATATGTTTGTTTTTTGAGAAAGGTATCCCTATCTTTACAAGCGAGTCATTGAATCATTCACTCGATTTGTATTATAGCATTCAGATATTCTGGAAAGCGTTGCTGATAGATGCACAATGTGTAATTAGGTTTCATCAAACTGTATGTTTTCAGCAATACTCTGGTTAAAAAGTAAATTGTTAACTTCTTGTTTACAGTTGTATTAAAGCAATATTACACTTGCAGTTGTCCTGTTGGTCTGAACATCAGCATGGTCATGATAACTTGCAATATTTGGAACAACAGCACTTTTGCTTGTGTGCGTATTGATTATTCACTACAGAGTACTTACCCTACCACAGATAAGAGACAGCAAAAGAGAAAGGCATTGCTGCCCAGTGTATAGTAGATCTCAGTTCTGACAGTCTTCTTGCAAGAAGGGCATTTTACTTTTGCTGGGGACATGGTGACATCGTCCAAGCTTACTACTGTCTCTGGGAAGGCGAAACACATTCATTTTGTTTATTCATTCAACATATATCAGTTCTATTGCGATCTAACCTGGACATTTGTCAATGGTTTTTGCCCCGCAACTTGTCAAGTTGTAAATATGTGCCATGTATGTAACAAACTGTTATTTTACCCGTGTTGTCCTCTTGCTGAGCAATGGTAGGAGGAATTGTCTCTGTAAAAGATATATAAAGTCGTCGTCTTTTGGATTGGAGCTTTTCCATTTGGTATGAAGAGTATATTATACAAGATAATTATAAGGATTAGTTCACTTTCAAACTAAAATTTCCCATGGCATCCAAGATGTTTGTCTTTCTTTCTTCAGTAGAAAAGAAATTAAGACATTCCAGGATTATTCTCATTATAGTGGACTTCAACAGCTACCAAACAGTTGAAGGTCAAAATGACAGTTTCAGTGCAGCTTCAAAGGGCTCTACATGATAGCAGATTAGGAATAAGGGTTTTATCTAGTGAAACGGAAAAAAAAAGTATATGGTTTGTAAACAGAAATGCTTGCCTTGCACATCCATGACTTCATGTAATACGTAATAGCGCTGAAAATTTCGAAACATGCAAAGACCAAGTCAAAAAATTTAAATACTTGTCATTGAACATACAACAACTTTTGAACATTCCTCTTCACGTGGTACTTCCGCCTACGTGAAGCATTAACTTTTCAACTGGATTATGTATTACGTGAAGTCATACATGCATCACAGAGCTTTTTTTTTTTCTTTTTTGAAAAAGAATGATAGTTGCACTAAATAAGACCCGTATTCCTCATCTGGTGTCATGTAGAGCCCTTTGAAGATGCACTGAAACTGTAATTTTGACCTTCAAACATTTGGTAGCCATTGAAGTCCACTATAAGGAGAATAATCCTGGAATGTTTTCATAAAAAAACCTTAATTTCTTTTTGACTGAAGAAAGAAAGACGTATACATCTTGGCTGACTTGGGGGTGAGTAAATTTATCTGAAAAAATTCATTTGAAAGTGAACTAATCTTTTACTGTTACGTTTGCAGCCTTCCTATATTAATTTATCTGTGTTTTCTAATTGAGAAATGGTTTCTTTAAGACAAATATATAGATATTTATTGGATTGGAGCATATATAATACAAGATTACATTTGCAACATTATTATTTCACCTGTTTTTTCCTCTTGAAGAGCAGTGGTAGGAGAAGTAGGTTCTGCAGTAACGGGGAGAACATAGAGCCCTTGGATTGGAGCTTGAATTGCATCTGTCACAGAAAGTATATCATACAATATAATACTGGATAATTAATGCTACATTAGCACACTTATGACTGAGAATGTCCCAGAAAAACCACAGTATCACAAAAAATATGGTTTCAATTCAGTTTGTATATATAAGAACGTTCGCTTTGACACATTTGGTTTAACAGCTCGTTCATGTCTCTGTACAGATTTTAGAAGGATCCCAGCGCAAGGAACAAGTGGATAGTTTATTTTTAATGGCATTTCGGATTATTTGCATGTTGTTTTGTAAACAAGGCACAGTGTCATGGAGAGTTAACAAAAACATTTGTTGAAAGATGAAATGGTACTAGATCTAGTCTTAGCCTCAGGTGTCACACCCATGGACCGTTGGCTAAACGTCTGATGCATATGGGACACAAAAGTGGAAACACTTCAGGAGTGTCGATGACGTCATTGGATTGGTTGAAATCTACAGGATTTTTGTGAGAAATGTTTGTCGCGTTCTTTAACGTTCCGCATAGAAACAAAGATACCATGGCAGCAAACCCCCCTCAAGAAAGAAGAAAGCCACCGTGTTTACAACTGTGATGATGAGTGATTATCAGGATCAACTAAATGCTGGATTTTCAGTTTGCGGCATAGAATCTTTAAAATACGTCAGAGGGATTTACACACCGGTCTGTTATTGTGGTGACATTTCCACGCCCTGAAACTTGACGATGAACGAAACGAACTATGATTGGTTGTTTTACATGTTGGTTAAATGGCCTCATGGGTGGGCCTTTGCCAGTGGATGCTGCCATGAATTCCACTAGATCTGACTGCAGCTGCATCACAAATCGTAAGTAAATGATCTACAATAATGCTTTGTCTGGAAATTATCATTTTATTTTGATTATGTTGTCAAAACACACTCGCAATATGGAGGTTTCCTATGCATTGATGTTAGCCAATCATAACAGCGGCTGATAACTGAGAAGCCTTAAAGAACATGCCCCTTAAAAACAAGTAATTTTAAAGAGGTTCAGAATGAGCGTTCAAAATAATAATTTTTCCACATATTTTATATTTTTATCCTTATTTATTTTATTTTTGTTGTGCAAAAAACTTTAACATTATAAAAATAAAATAAAAAACATGTTGTGACCCCTTTTAATAAATCGAAAATCTAAAAAACAGATTGGCAATTCAAATAATAGCAGATTTTTCACATTTTAAATTGGCACCAAAAACTGAAATGAAAAATGCACTTAAGCCATATATAAAAATGTTTGTTATTGTAAATAAATAATATTGATATCTTAAAAAGATTTTTGGTACATTTTTTTTTCTATATGTTGACATTTGGCTTTAAATTTTGTTATGCTATCATATGTGGAAATATTATACCATGTCTTTTACAAATAACCCTGTGTTAGTTTGTGCCCCATACATCCATACTTAAAGAAAAAAAGTGGTAATTAAATTCAGCTTTTTTGTGATTACATCAAAAGATGCTTTTAATTACAGTAAATTATGATTTAGTTTTTATTTTTATTTTTTAATTTAATACATTTTTTATAACTTTAATAAAATGAAATAAATAAGTATATAAAATCTAGTCTTCAAAAAAAAAAAAAAACTACCAGTAAAATGTTTTTGAACAGTGAGGTTTAATTTTTTTAAATGTTGAAATATTTTTGCTATTTTAAATAATAATTGTTTTCTATTTGTAATTTATTCCTGTGATCAAAGCTAAATTTCTAATATTCTGATTTTATGGTTGAGAAACTTTTTTTATTCAATTGAGTAAATTTTTTCAGGATTCTTTGATGAATGGAAAGATCCAAAGACCAGCATTTATATGAAATAAAAAGCTTTTGTAACATTATACCATCTACTATTCAAAAATTTCAAAATTTTACTGTTTTGCTATGACAATAAAGACAATAGTGTCAATTTACTGTTCAAAATTCAATGATTTCAGATGAAATTACCTGTGTTGTTCTCTTCTTATATTGGCCCATTTTACCTGAATGTTGTGCTGTGGCTCAAGAAAATACCTGCTGATACTCTAACTCTCATAGTCTGAAAACAGTTTTTTGCTTTACTTTTTGCCATTTAAAAATATATATAAATATTTAAGAGTCCCATGGTAATTTATAAAAATATCATTAGATCTCATGCATAGCTTATTTTATTGTATTATAAGTCATTTACCAAAACATGGTCCATATTAGCTGACTACACCCTATTTAAAATGTGAAATAATTTGAAATTTTACATTTTGTTAAAGTTCGTTTCTGCCTTTCGGTTTTGTTTTTGTGTGTGTATATGCATATGTGTGTGTGTGTGTCTTAAATATTTCTAATGTATAATGTAGAAACATGCCTTTGTCTGTGCTCTGTGTTGTCAAACATTGATTATTTTTCTGAACAAGATCCTTCTCTTTTTGCTCCAGTAGCTTCAACTCCTCCTCGATTCTGTCCAGTTCCGTAGGGCCCTCTTCATTTGCAAGGTATCCTAAAAAGACAGAAAAAAAGAAAAAAGAAAATGTAAAGCAACCAGATTATTGTTTGTAGTAACTAGTCAAATGTAAGCACGCAGATGGATTACAGTCAAGAGTGCAGTCATTGCCATTTGAATGCTCATTTCCTGGTAGTTGGAAGTCGGCAGGTCCTCGAAAGAATAATTGCGTTAAATTGTTTTGCATGTTTTATTGCGCAGTGAACTAACCAAATGTTGTTGCTCCTACTCTGAAGTCCACAGGGCCATCTGAGTCTAACAATATTTCCAGGGACCAATTGAATAATTCTTAACAACTAGTCTGACTAGTTCAAGCACTTTATGCCACAGTAATGTTTTAATTAAAGTAACTTTTATTTTTATTATTTAGAGTCCTTTCTTTAGCAATATCATGGGTGTATGAGTGTTATTCCATTACCCTCGATTCTGTTGTTCTTCTTTTGGATCTCCTGTAGGAACTGAAGACGGTTTTGCAGCTGTTGTCGTCTGAAGAGGATGTTACTCAGGTCTGAGGCATCTTCATCCTTTTCAGAGCCCTGTGGCAGCTCTGAGGTCACAGTACTATAGTACATAGTGACAGCACATTGCCCTATAGAAGAAATTACATGGATCTTTACAACCTTATATGTAGACATATAGACTACCTTTTGGCCGTGTAAATAAAGGTGTGGTCATTCGCGAAATTTCACAGGTACAGTAAATTCGACCGCACTTCAAAACTGCAAATCCCTACAGTTCTTCACGTACAACAGTCTGTGGTTTAGGTCGCAGGTGGGTGAAAGTGATCTGGGTTTCCGTATTACTTACCCATAAAATGTGGTGTGATCTAAATTGAAGCCACAATTATAGACAAACACTATCTGATTAAACTAATTTAAAAATATACTTTGCGTATTTTTTAGAAATTAATCACAGCATAGGGTGGAGAAAGTAAGTGAAACATTGAAGCAAAAAAAAGATTTTATGCACAGCCCTCTTTAGGTTATACCGCAGCATCTTAATTGACTTATGGTCAGGACTAAAGACTTATGCTTTAGGCCATTGTCTTGGTACAACACCCAACGACCATCACAAACATTTTTTTCTTGATAGACTTTTGTATTCATTCATCCTTTCATGATTGGAAAGTGTCCTAACAGGCTGGCCCTGAAGCAGCAAGGCAGTGTCAATCCATAATGATCCTTCTACCATTCTTCATATTAGGTTTTGGAGTTGGTTTGCTCTAAACAGTGTTGTGCATTTTCTCCACAAAACATTTTCCCAAAAGCATTGTGAAAAGTCCAGGTGGGCCTGTTTTAGTGTTTTTTCCCCCCAGTGATTTCTGATAGTATGCATGCAGAAAGACTTCAGCAGTTTGTAGAGACTTCAGCAGGTCCTTTGCTCTTTTCCTCTCACTTCTTTCAGGATTGTCGACTGTGTTCTTAGAGATTTAATTGGGCAGGTCACCTATGCGACCCACACTTTGAATCTCATTTGTTAGTTTAGTCAGATTGTGTCCGTCTATAATTGGGAGTTATATTTAGATCAGACCACATTTTATGAGTAATAAATGCAGAAATCCAAACATTTACAGTCACACGTAGCCACGCTTAACTGATTTTTTTTATATTAAAAACCATTTGACCATAAGGATTCTGCTTAAGTGTTTTCAGATAAATACAAATTGTGCCTGTGTAATAAATTCTTTACAAAACTTATAGTTAGGACCAGAGAGGAAATAAAAGCAGCCAACATGTGCTGAACATGCATGTGAAGTCCTACAAAACTCTCATGAAGGTGACTTTTTTGAGTAATGCATAATTCTTGTCTTAGTTTTCATTATTGCTTTACTAATATTCTAAAACGTTGAAAATAATGAACAGCCTATATGTCTATCGAAACATGTTTATCTAAACGATTTTTCTATTACACAGGTGTGATAGTGATAGTTCACTTGAATATATCGCTGACTGGACATAGACAAATAAAGCTTTGAAATCTAGTGATAGGCTACTTGGTTATTTTATTAAGGGGAAATTTGCTTTTGCCAAACAAATATCCTGTGAGCTCTTCAATCCAATTTCCATTGAATTTCTTTTTGGCTCTGTTGATGTAGATAGCATTTTAATTCTGAAGTGTGCACGTAATCCAAGCTTGCTAATCATTGCACACATGCTCAACTGGGCAAACTCCACGATGTCTCTAGAATTGACAGTAACAAGAAAATTGGAAATAACATTTTGATCTTGTGGACAAAACATTGTGTAATTTTTTAATTAACTATTGATATTCTACTGACCTCAGTTCTCGCCATTAATGTCAGATACAATGTTTGACATTTGAACAATGTTAAAAACAAAGTTAGAAAAAGTTGTAAAAAAATTTCAAACACATTATTTCCACATTTTTTTAGGTAAATAATAAAAAAGAATTTGCCTAAAGAAAACGTGTGCCAGATATTCAAGCAATCCAAATGCATGAAATTGTTTAAGAATGTTTGGTCATTTCTGTGCATCACTGCATTGTACATTTATGTGTGTTACTTGTTCAGTTTTTAGTGTTTCAGGCAACATTTATGATGGACATAAAGCCCATTTAAATGATAGAAAAAACATTGTCAATGAACATACACTGTTTAATCTATAAATCATGGGTACATCACATTACCTATAGGCACTAGGATGCTGTTTGTTTCGGCGAGTCAGAGTCCCGCTCCAGTCCTGGAAATGATGACAGTTTGAAGAATTGATCAGAGAATGATCAGTTTACTCAATATTTTTTTAATTCCTGTAGCAGTCCTTGCTTAGCAGTTCTCCTCATGCTGGAGTATTTTGCAGTCTTTGAATATTTCCCCATAATCTCTTATGCCTCATCGCTGTGAATGTCAATCAAAAAAGATTAGATGACAATAAAAAAAAAAAGAATAATGAAGAAAAACTTAGAAAGCTTCACAGTGAATGCCACCCAGCCCTTCAAAAAATATTCACCGCCACCAACATCTTTCACCGTTTCTGTTTGTGGGAATTAAACACGCCAATATACAATTTCCATATTGGTTTGAATACATTTTCATAATCAAATTTGCAGTAAGGGGTGACGTTCTGACTGTACACTGGTTTGGATGTGTGTGTAGGAAATGTTTAGTGCTTGTTTCAGAATGGAACATGAAGATGCTCAGAGATAAATACCACTTCCTTAATATATTTTTATGTACGTCTGAGTCAGGTTTAAAACCTTTTTTTATATATATACGGAATGGTAAGAAAAATTATCAGCATCATGGCATTATTTATGTTTAGGTTATAACATTTATTTTTTTATTGGTTAATTTTAATTCACCTTTATTAGAACACACTTTCAAAAGGATTCAAAAGGATGCTGGCTAAAACACTTCCATGATCCTTTGCTGTCGGTCACCTCTAGAGGACAGACTTTCACAGTAACAGAGTGGACTGTAGCATGAGGAGCTGTTCTGGACCACGGATGTCATCGATTTAGCCAATTTGACCTTGAAGAAGATTGAAAATAAATGAAATTCATATACAATTAAGGTCTACTTTAGAGGCAGTTAATGGTGTGGCCAGATTTACTAGAATATTCTAGTTTAGAGAAATGTGTCTAACTGTTATTATATTATCATTGATGTACTATAGCTTTTGTTAATATTTTGAATTAGATATTTATTTTTTCATTTTCATTTTACTTTTCATAAGTTTTTGTAATTTCTATTCTTTTTATATATATATATATATATATATATATATATATATATATATATATATATATATATATATATATATATATATATATATATATATATATATATATATATATATATATATATATATATATATATATATATATATATGAAGAGTTCAGATGCAAAAGCCTCTAAATGCCATCTGAAATTTTCATCTAAAATTAGGAATTTTTTCAGGCTCCTATATTTATGTTCACTTATTTCACTTTAATAGCCTGGAAAAGGACCTGCACATTGCCATTAAAGTAAAATGACTCAACCTAAGCATAGGCGCTTGATAAAAACCCTAATTTTAGATGAAAATTTCAGATGGCATTTAGAGGTTTTTGCATCTGAACTCTTCATATATATATATATATATATATATATATATATATATATGCCTATATTGTAAGTTTTAGTAATATTATAGTAATAATGTGAAGTTTTAGTTTTTAGTTCGATATTAAAGAAAATGGAAATTATTGCTTTGGCAGCTAGCTGAAATAAAGTACTTCTCTTATATTTGATTATATTTAAGCTGAGGGACGTGTGTCCAAACATGTCCGCTGGTGCTCATTGAGCATGTCTGTGGAACATTGAGAGGCACTTCCTGTTTGAGAGTGAGCAGCTGGAGTTGAGCCGTGAGTAATGAGAGGGGAATGAAAGCCTGATACATGAGAGTCGGACAGCACTGCTGAAAAACCAGTAGAACCCTTCTCCCTTTTTGCCACCTCCACTTTTTGTCTCCCTTTTGCTCTTTTTCCCTCTGATCCATCGATTTTTTTTTTCCAGCTCTCTCTCTGTTCTATCTATAGAATTGCACAATATGTCACAGACAGAATAGGACGTCCAATCTCTGCTGCAGGCACATGTGCCAAACGTGATCTGGGATGATGACACCACTGGGGGGCGGTGCTTGAACAGGCAATGGGATGAAGTGGGGTGGGAGGGGCAAAGGAAAGGGGCTAAAATAGTGAACAAAGGAACAGAAAGAAGCCTATAAATATTGTTATGCTCAAAGTTGCTGCAGGCTTAATCAATCAGCCTTTGGTGTTGATAAAGTCATTGTATTATGAAATTATACTAAAAATCATCTCACTTGAACTGAACCCAGTGGGGCATAATGGTACGTTCATTTGTGTTTTTTGTTCAAAATCAAATTCAGATTTGATTATAAAAACAGTTCATAGCAACAAATAGACTTTGCAGCTTAAAGAAGGCAGAGAGTGTGGAATCACTGCAGATAGTGTTGTGAGCGAGTCGGTTCGTGCATGTGCGTATATGCACACATGTAGCCTAAAGGAAGAGAGCGGACAAATCAGATCTTCTATAAGCAGAGAGATATAAAGATATCTGCTTGTGCTTGCAGTTTGTAGTCTGACCAAACACAAACTCATACCAGCTGGACTGTGTGGATAGCAAGCAGACACTCTTGAGATACACAAGAGTGTTCCTGTAGATCAAACAGAAGAGCATGGCACTAACAATACAAAGGTCATATGTTTGAGTCCCAGTAAATCCATAAAATGATTAACAACAATGTATTGAATGCAATAAAGGCACTTTGTATAAAGGCATCTACCAAGTGCATAAATGCAAATGTTAAAGGCTATCACTTTTTATTACATAATGGGAGTGTGGCACTGCTTGATGCTTCTGTTCTTTTTTTTAATTTTCTGTTTGGCTTCATTCTCATTTCATTTCAAGTTACATTTATGATTAGTGGGTTTTTTTATCTTATATATCCATTTTTTGTGTCTTTCAAACATAAATGTTTTGGGCTCCGGGGACTTATTCAGCATTGTTGTTAGTTTAGCTTACGCAGATGAAGTTTTGTTCAAACTGTTTTACTAAAAATTACTTTAAAGCATCACATGCATTGTGTGTTAAAATCTACTAATCAGTCATGTTTTGCAACAAAGTTTTCTAGCTCAAGTGTGTATATGAATTCCAGCTTGTTTCAAGACATTTCTAATGTTACAAACTGTTCTTTTTCATTCCAAAAAAAAATGCTGTTCTTTTGAACTTTTTATTCATCAAAGAATATTTTAAATGTGTGACATTTTTAAGCAACTGTTTTCAACAATGATAATAATAATAAAAATGATTGAGCACCATTATTTTTTTGATATTAGGGTAATGGCAGCTGAAAATTCAGCTTTGCCATCACAGGAATAAATTATATTTTAAAACATATAAAATGGTAAATTATTTCATTGAAGTCATAATATATTAACATATTAGATGGACAGACATATAGACACAGACAGACCGATAGATAGATAGATAGATTTTTACTATCTTTTTGTGCCACCAACCAATCACCACCATGATGTCATATTCCTGCGGTTTCAGAGAGATTAGTCACATAAAATTACAGCACAAGTGTGTGAAAGAAAGCACCCAGAACTGACTGCCGTGAGCAAAAAAAAAATAAAAAATAAAAATCCCAACAGGAAGGTCAGGAGAAGAGGACACACTTTGAGCTTCCAGGTGGGCCACTGAGCTGAAGGGGTGTAGGTGTTAATGCAGAAATTAGATCTCTCACTCTCCATATCCTGCTGACTCATGCCCACCCGTTCATTCCAGCCCAAACTGTAGCAGACGTCTCCTGACAGGCTCCTGGAGTGGCAGTGTGAGTCATCTGATATCAAACCTTTTCTGATTCATTAAGCTCCTACGGCCCCTCCCCTACCTCATCCCAAACCTTACCGCAAACTCCTTTTCAAAATGCAGCACGATGTTTGCACTTAGTAGGAAGACATCTGCGCTGTCCTTCTCCCCTGCTATGCAGAACATTGTGCCAGCGGTAACGTGGGAACAGAACAGAGAGCAGGCGACCATTTCAGAGGCCAACATCGAGACGAGAGTGGTGTGCTGTTATATTTGACTACAGATCAAATTCAGAGGATCGCTGCAGTGTGAAGGCCCAGGCCAACCTGGCACTCCACAGCACCGTGCATGCTAACGGCAGTTTACTTGGCAAAGTTTTGGTTTCCAAGTCACGCCCCGAAAAACATACCAACACAGAGAACAGTAGCGCTGTGATGAAGCGGACGAGAGGGCGGAAGCAGATTCAAGCTCTCTCTCTCTCTCATGTGTTTGATTTGGAGGTGAAACAAGGACATCCAACCTGAGAACCTGCTGACCTCTGGAGCGGCTCTGCATTAACCAGACAATAAATACCTGCTGGACGTTTATGTCTTCTATCATTTATTTGAATATAAACTCACTGAAAATCCAAATAACCTTAAACACTTTCTTAATCAGTTTTTTTATTTTATCTTTTATTTTTTTTATTATTCTTTACTTGTTTTTTTAAACAAGACAAATTTGCATAATATTTTTAAAAAGAAAACTTGCCAAGACTGCATTTATATGATTACAATTCTATATTGTAATATATATTAAACTGTCATTAATTCCTGTTTTCAGCAGCATTAGACAGTTGTACGGGTTAATATTTTTGTGAAAAAGTCTACTTTCTTCTTCTTCAGGGTACTTTGGTGAATAGAAAATTCTAAAGTCAAGCATTTATCAGAAATATTTTGTAACATCATACTTTATTGTCACGTTTGATCAATTGAACAAATGTTTGCTCATACTAGTTTTACAGACCCCAAACTTTTGAAGACTAGTGTAGGTAGTTCATAATACTAATTATGAAATAGTAATGAAACATAACACTAAATAAAACTTTTTTTTTTTTTTTTTTTTTGCTCTGACCTAATGGATTTAAAGTCAGTTTATAATGTTATGATGATTTGAGTTTTAAGAGTAAAGAGGAAATAAATTTTTCTCATATATCCGTCTCAAAATCCTCACTTCAGTCTCACTTTAATTTCTATTAGCATAAAGAATGATAATTCCACAATTATAATTATTGTATATTAAAATTTTGTATAAACTGACATGTACAGTTACAGTACATCAACAACAAGTCTCTACTGAAGAACAAATCACACCATAGGACATACAATATTTATTTAGGAACACAAACAATGATAAGTTAATTATCAGGTAGTCCACAAATATTGTGGGAATGGTATCAATACAGTCAAACAGGGGAAAACATACATGGAAAACCCTTTGGGAACAAGCGACCCAAAAGAAAAGCTTGAGCAGAAATAGTTGCAAGTGGAAAATAAGACAAAGTAAATATTAAAATGACTAACAGCATTCCTTTTTGAAAATGGTTTTCATAAAATGAGAAATTCAACTTCTTTTTTTTTTTTCACCAACAGATTTATCATTTTTATGTCGATAGAAAAAGCAAACTGAGACAGAATTGCAACTTGAATTGGAGTTCCCATCCTCTTTCTAAAACTGGAAATGAGACAGAATTCCCGAAAAGCATTCATGTACAATTCCCCCTAAAAGCAAGAAACTACAAAATATGATATACATATGAATACGTCATGCAAAGTGGCAAGTCTGCTTACAAACATGTTGAATAGTAGTCTGGTTTAATGTAACTTTAGCGCCATGGATTTACTCTCCTCCGCTAAGAAACAACAGTCTGATAAACCAGCTAACCAGCTCCCCCCAAAACAGATTGAAAAAAAAAACTAGGAGCCATGATTATAAAATATCTAAATCTTTCAGAATCAATTTTCAGAACAATCTTTGAGGACATCAGTGAGTTACTGCGTAATGGGTGAAGCAAAGCATCCTGGAAAATCCGGTTCGAGTTCGAAAAAAGGGTGTTCAACTAGTGAGATTCCCTGATTGGCTGAGTAGAGTCAGGTGACCAGTGAGGTACGAAAAAAAGTCCCATAATCCAATGGGGAGAGAAAATGTAAGTCCGATACACAATGTTTGAGTGTGCAAGGCTCACACACTGTACACATGAATGCTTGCATTGAATACTAGTAAGTTAAAAAACGCAAAAACAGATCGCTAATCCACATGCAACGTCAACTCTCGTCTTGCATAAAGAACACCAGATAAAAGAATAAAAAGTAAAATGTGAGAAAAGTTGCTGCCTTAGATGCTAGATGTCCATCTTTGAGAAAATACCAGAAATAATCCACGGGCGCAATGATCATAGTCCCATATACGTTTAACTACTCTTTTATTATAGAAAAAACTTGGTAAATTTCACTTGCTCTCTTTCTTAGTAATACAATGTGCGCTTGTTTCTTTATTTCTCTTATTACCTTCGTGTTGGCTATCGCTCCGCTTCTGTAAATGTCCATGTTGCTTGGTTATTCTTGGTGTAGCTCTCTCCCTCTCCATGTCTGGTGAGTGAGAGAGAAAAAACGACCCTCCCCTGACCCTCGCTCCGTGTAGTCCAGGCCCTCATCTCTCGGCCTCCATGGCGACGCTGGCCTTCTGTTCAGTTGCCGCTTGCTGGTTGACAGCCGAGGGCCAGCCTGGGGGCGGGTGGGCTTGTTGGGGGGAAGGCCCTTGAGTCCATAAGCCCTGCTGGTTGGGCACGGGTCCGGTCATGCCCCAGCTGACTGGAGGTGGAGGGGGCGAGGTGGCCATGCTGGCACTGCTGCTGCTGTTGAAGCTTTCCGAGGCTTTGAGGCGCGAGAACATGGTGAGGGCGTCTGGGAAGTTTGGTGGCGTTGCCGGCGTGTTTGCGGGGGTGCACATCTAAAAAACAAAACAGATGGACAATCACAACTGTGTTCTTGAATAATGCACATCATTTATCATTTTCTATCACTTTTTGGTGTCAGTAAGATGTCTAATGTGTTTGAAAGAAGTCTCTTATGTTAAATATGGCTGTATTTATTTATTTGATCAAAAACATTCAAATAGCAAAAGTTACTTTAAATTGTAATGCAGGCTATTTTTTTTTGTAACATTACAAATGTATTTACTGTCACTTTTTTATCAGTTTAATAGGTCCTAGCTGAATAAAAGTATTCATTTATTTCAAAATTACCCTAGTAAAAGGTAATATATTAAAAAACATTTATTTCATTCTAAGCACAGATTAAATCTATTCATGTATTTACTTACATGTCGCTTGAGACTTACTGATGTAAAAATTATAATTAAACTTTTATGGAGTACTACTTGTGTACAATGCACATTTCTTAATATTAAGCCTAAAATATGTTGTAATATCACTACTGATGATGATTATATGACCTTTGAGTAATATCGGCGTTTAAATGCGAGATATTTCTAATTTAGCAGACTTTAAGTATACCAGGTTATATAATAAAAAGTACAATTACAGTATATTTTACTACGTACATAAATATGTCAGTCTATTTGTAGTATACTTAAAATAAAATAAATGTATTTCAAATGCATTTCATTTGAACAGTAGTGTAGCAGTTTGTCTTGTCACTCTTTAATTAAAATAAATAAATAAATCAAATATTGTGCTCTCTAAAATCATTCTCATTGATTTCATGATATTCCCCTCATTCATGTATTTGTATCATATAGAGGCCCCTTTTTCATACTTCCCTAACTTTCAACACATCTTTAACATTCCTAACTAATAAAACCCATTTTAAACCGTATGACGAGCAGCTAAAACATTTTAGTGGCAAAATGTAATTCTGCCAAGTGGTCCCAGCAGATCATTCCAACATTCCCTCCCTTCCTTCACATTCTCTCAGCCGGTGTTGACTGGTGCTCTTCTAACAGTTCAACTTCCTGTTTCTCATCTCTGCCCTGGCATCACCCGCTCTGCCTTCCTCTGTGTGCCGTTCAGCCTCTCCATTACTTCTGTGACCTCCCCATTGTCCTCTCTGAACTCATTGTCCTCTGTCCGCAGCAAATCGCGCATTTACAGAGGTACACAATAGGCCCCATGAGAGCACCCCCGCCATCCTGCCATGTTTTCGGCGGCAGGACAACATCACCAAAAATAAACAACTTTTCAAAGGTCGCCACAAATCTGCACAAGGCAGCAATCTTGGGGTTGAATTGGGACTAATATGTGGGGTAAATCTAAGAAATTCTGTCAATGAAAGCTGAAATGAATGGACAGCATTACATTGGGATACTTCCTAGTGTGCCCTTGCACAGGTATGAGAAACATGTCCATATTGTCTTACTGCAACATCCAGTCAGCAACCTTAAATACTGCCGCTTGCAGTTTTTATTGACCCACCCGAAAGGATATCTCTCCGAAACCCACCACAATCACCACATCGTGGCTGGTCAAAAGTCTCAAATGGACTTCCGTGTCCCTAGATGCCTTTGAATTCACAAGAGTGTTTACAACAGGAAGTCAGAGGGATTAAAAAAACAGCTATGAAACTGTTGGGGAGAGTCGTATAAAATGGCATCCAGTAATGCATCACCCAGCTGGACAGCTGCTGCAGATGTGGAGAAGACGACGGTCAGTGGCTTAACAAGGCTGTCAAACCGAGAGCAGATGCATCTGCAGATCTTCCATAATTCAGAAACATTGACAGTGTGCTTCAAGGGGTGCGGTGAACATAACAAACGTGCTCCGGCCGACAGCTGGGTTGCTATGGAAATATTTTGGTTGTGAGGACAGATCTGTTGATTAGAAATGAGGTCAGAGTTGGCGTGGAAAAGCAGAACCTGCGGTGCACAGCCCAGTCCACTTTGTTATAATTCCTTTTTGTTCGTTACATTTGATTAACTTGGAAACCCAGTGAATGTTTAAACCTTTTCTCTCTTTCTTTCTTTTTTAGACACACCCCTTGTCTTCCATTGGTCGGTCAAAAAGATAACCCAGCCCCACACTCACTGCTGGTCTGGATTCTCAAACAAAGAATGTTTAGATAGCACTACACAATGTAAAGGCTGTAAAATAGGGCGCAAATGTACTGTGTTAATATGAAGGAACTGCATATGATTTTTTCACAGATGTTTTACCCATATTTTGAATTATGCATTGCATCATGTTGATTCTTTCTCTTACAGTGTACAAACCCAGAGTGGTTTTACTTTATAACCTACAAATGGCTTACTTATCTCTTCATATTACATTGAAATCAGAAAAAGTATGAAAAAACAAATCAACTTCTACTACCCAACGCTTTTGAGTAGTTTCTTTCTATTAAAACGAGACCAACAGTGCAACAATTTTTCAGCCGCCTCAGATCCAGAAGCATTTTTCCCAAAGGAATTTAAAAAAGTTACTAACTAAAGACATGAACCAAACCAACCTGCTATAAGGTAAACCACACATATTACACGTTTTGAAAATCAGCCAAAACACAAAAGCCACAAGACTGCAAGAAAGAATTGCCACTCCATTAAGCATAAACAGCATACAATTGACAGCATAAAGCTTGTTCCTCTTTACTTTTGTTCAATGAGCCAGGCTGTTCCATTCCACAAACAAGCAGATTCTCCTCCATTGGAAAGAGCTAGAAATATATAGCATAAAAACAAAGGAAAGCTTTCGAATTCCTTTGAACTAAAACTGTGATGCAATTCATTTCTTGTGCATAGCATGGAAGTTGTAGTACAACTGCTGTTTTGCATCCTCCACATGCATGTCTACATGACTCAGGGCTGGAATTATGGAAAGTGAACACACTGTGGCAGATGGTGCATGAAATATAATGATAAGGTTTGTAATGAGATAATTGACGGTTGACTGCAGCGTTCCATTGTAACACAAAACTGTATAACACTGTCTGATCTGCTGTACGCGTATCTGTGAGCCTCTGAGAAAATGGAGATGCTGCGCGTTGTCACCAAGCAGGCAGACAATGCCTTTAGGAGGTGCTTTGATTTTGATAACAGTAATTTATAATCACATACTGCAGAGATGCAGAGTTTTTTTCTGATCTCTGCACTCTATTATGCTGTGTTTATGTAGGTTTAAGTGTTTACACATATGTGAAAAAAATGATCTCCCAGTTTAAGGCTTGATTATCAACCTGAGTGTAACTGTACAGAGGGATTTCAGTACAAAACAACAGGCATGTATTGTCTACAAAAAGGCTAATTTCACAATGAAACAAGACTTGATTTATAATGGGGTGCATGTTTAAATCAAGGACACAGCGGTTAATATTGGCTGCAGTTTCCTCTGCCAACTGATTGTGCAGTGATTGTAAACAAGCAAAAGTTGTTCAATCATAACAGTTTAAATGTCGTCCAACTGAAAGAAATCTTTGAGGGTTATGACCGCTATCCAAGAGCATTTTTTCGTAATAAAAATAAATAAATCTGTTCTTCTGTATTGTAACCTACATCAGAGTGTAACAGCTTATTAAAAAGGAAAGAAAAATAAAAATAACCTATGCATCATTTGACTGGATTTTGAGGTTTTAGCATAGCACTCAACAGGAGTTGGCATAATTGGAAGATCGAGGTCAAAATGTAAAAAAAATGAATATGAATTGTTCATAATAAGATTTATAACATGATTTTAGAAAATAGGGTAAATACTATAAAAACTGTGATAACTAAATTAGCATTCACACCATACTATAAGTGTACACTGCGTGTCGTCAATTGCTTTAAATGCCCCAGCAGCTCTTTAAAGATGGGAGGATTCTGGATGGCTGTCAGTGACAGAAAATTGGTTCCAACAATATCATTTTTTCTGTGCCATCAACACTACAGTATAGCTGTGCTGTGAACATGCAGCTCACAGAATAAGAATGATTCTTAACATTTCTGTAATAGTTATTGTCCTTGGTGTGAATGGGCCTTAAATAATCTAACATACCATATATATTGTCAGAAGTCATATTATATAACTGAAGCTTGTTGAATGAAACATTTCTCCTTTTTTTTCAGATACTTCACAAACTGTAGGTCTGCCAGCTGATACCGTGGCTTTAAATGAGCATACAGTTTTATCCAAAGCGACTGATGAACATCACGAGCGGTTTATCATTCAAGAGACAATGCACAGTCCCGCAGTGACAAGCTTCAAGAGTGTGTCAGCACAAATTGTGATTTCAGTTAAATGCTCACAAAATAGCCTGCTTTCCTAGCATTGCTTCCGATGAGTAATCGGAAAGGCTATTTTGATTATAGAAGAACATGATGTGATATGTTTTTGAATAGATGTTACAAACATTTACCTTTGGGGATTGAATTCTGCCGGGGGCTAAAATCATCTACCAGCCGAGGCAATCTGGGCCATGCTTACCAGTTAAACCCATGTGCACTGCACGGTTCTTCACGCTCACAGCATACTGGGAAACATTGCTTGTAAATGTGGTTTACTCTTTCTGAACCCAACCACAAAATCAGCTCAAGGCCAAAAACTCAAATATAATCATTGTTTCAGAGTGAAATACTTTGTATACACTGCCTTTGATGAGACATTCCGGTGTTTATTGACTTCTCAGCCTGTGTTTTGTCCTTAGAATGTTTCACACAGATTGTTCCACTTCCCCAATTCACAGTCTTGACAAGAGAGAACATCTGCTCGTTTTTATAGCTACAGAGACTGTAAGGTCATCAAGATAAGGAGCTTCACGCCATGATCCCTTTAATCAAACTGTCAGTTAACTGCAATAAAGTCCTGTCATTACTCTAACCTTTCCCCGGCACCCCTCTCTGTAAGGTACAGGAGAATTAAAACACTGCCAACTCTTTCTTAGGTCACACCCTGGAACAAACCACAGTTAAAGTTACCAGAACTTGTGCCCCTCCTTCTCAGCCCCAATGCCAGGAAAAGAGACTTTTCTACCCTTTGTGTGTTAAATCCTGTATTAATTACTTTACTTTAACCGTAGAATAACTTACCATGTTACTAAGGCTACTCTTTTTACTTCATGCATGGTCAGAGCTTCACTGGACAGAATACAAAAGTGTATTTCTCAAAATGTGGAAATTGTGCTCCGTATAAAACATTATTCTTTGGTAATGAAAATTAAGTGTGATGTCTGAATCCTGAATATAAACCAATGAGGGAATCCTGAATATAAACCAATGAGGGAAGCATGCTAGTCTGCTGACTCTTTCATGCACGTATGACTTCAGTCAATCAGAATAAGTGTGCTAGTGCAGGGGAAACTGTAGTGCAAACTCAATTGCATTCAACAAAATCACACCTCTGCTTCTTGTGCTTTCACCTGGATCTTTTTAAACTGTGATGCAGTGGGCAAACTACTCTGTGTTCAGCGATAAACAATGATCTGTAGGTACTTTTATGCTTCAGCAAAACCATTTATGGCCCATATACTCACATCAATAAACCTCAAACAGACACAAACATGGGGTGAACTGCAATGTTTAACTGAACATTATCATTTCTGTTTTAGCAACACATTTATTTATTTTAATTCCCACTTTTTATATTTTGCCATTTTTCTAGACATATAGGATTAGCTTTGAATTTTTTTTATACTTCAGATTCAGACAGATTCACTAATGAATATTTTTGACAATTTTATAACTGTTTAACAGATTAATTGAAAAAAACTCCAAAAGACTCCAAATAATAAATCACCCACAATTCACAACAGCATTATCTATGAGATTAAATATATTTAATATCAAACAATAACTGTAACTGTAATAATAACTGTTTTTTTAAGTCTGAATAACACAATTTCAATAGTTAACACAAATTAATGAAAAATAAAGCATAATATAACAACAAACATTTATTAATTTTACAAATTAATGTTAATTTCAGCATTTACTAATACATTATTAAAATCAAAAGTTATTACCGGACATTATTTACCGGACCTGGGCTAACAATGAATGAACAGTTGTATTTTTTTAAGTAATGTTAACACAGATTATTAAATAGTAACGAATTAATTGCAAAATGTTAGTTATAGTAAATCCATGAACTAAAATGAACTAATGGGATCTTATTGTAAAGTGTTAAGGATATGCCCAGGAAAACAAGAGACAGTGGGGTGTTCCAGAACTCCGTCATCATCATGCACATACCATGTACCTCTTTTTCATAAAGGAATTATTAAACACTAGTCCTGTTCAAAAAGAGACTTGCTTATTGCTTGACCAGTGGTAGCCCACATTCGTGATACTTTCAGTATAAATAAAAATAAAAATAAATAATGGCCGCAACAATGAAATACTGCCTACCTCGGCACACTACAGTGATAACACTGAACACAGCGCCCGTGTGTGTGTGTGTGTGTGTGTGTGTGTGTTTATTTCTGGAAGCCCCGTCTCTCCGCAACATGGCCGACACTATGGCTACAGCTTTACATTGTTATTGTTTCAGCCACGATGTAAACGGAACACGTATATAGTCACATAACAGACGCGTGTAATAAAAAAAAAAGTAACATTTAATAAACATTTATAAACAGAGGTGACGGCTTTCATACTCACCATTTGATGATGGTGACCGTAAGGGATATTTGTCTCTTGAAAGAAGGCACTAAGGGCTGTCTGTGAGTGAGAGATCATAACACAGCATTACCACGCATGCGGTTTAATAATATTCAAACATATTTATACCTCGCTAGACTGGAAAACTGTCGGAGTTTCACTTATTTTAGAGAGCTGAGAATGGCTGCAGGATTTAGGCTGATCTAAACAAAATAATAAAAGCACAACATTTGTATCAGTGTTGAACTCTGTGGAGTGTAATCTGTCTGCGGTCATCTTCATTGCAGAACAGCATTGGAAGATCGTACAGTGTGGCATGGGGAAGGATTATAGTATTTAATCTGGAGTAAACTCTAATTGGATAGTAGTCTCTGATGAGCTTATCGCAATCGCTATACTATAGAGATGCATTTTAGTGCCGTTTTATTCCTAAATAAAGCATATGCAGACGACATTAACAGATTTTAAATGTCCAAGAAGGGGACACTGAAACATGTCTCGGTCATTGTTATTATTTATTATTAAGCAGTGGCAACCAGACACTCGACAGAAAGAGAATGCAATGCAGCACATAAACAATGCACTAGCGTAGGCATGCATAGTGTGTTCTACATTGCGCTTTAACGTTACCTCAAACTGCCAATGTGCCGCTTGCAGAAGCTGTTTCGCTTGGTCTGCGGCACATCCAGCTGTCAGGACGAACTGGTTTATCATAACTTGATGTTTGAGTTCATCCATATTCGCTGGTGTTTGTTTCCAAGCCACGAACAATAGTGTTTTACCCTGGATCGGATTTTTGAGATTTAGCCTCTCCGCTTTTCTCTTTCAGTCGTCCACCATTACAGCCGGTTGAACAAACACAAATATTTACTGTAGGAGCGCTGGTGTAACGAGCACCACATGATTGACATCATGGAGCAGCCAATCAGAGCGGGGCGGAGGCCATGGGAATTGTATGCGTCGGGATTCCACGTTTGTTGTGTTTCTGATGACAGTGCATTAGTTTGATGTATATGTTGAAGCATTCCAGATCGACATTGACGATTTTGCTTATACAATTTGACAATATCCAATCTTAAAGAAAGAAAAGGCATATATAAACTACGCGACAAGAATAGCAGGGTGTGTTTAAGTTGCTCTTTAAACGCCGAAACTACATATCCCACCATGCAACGCTTTGTTTGTTAGGTTCTAGAAGGCAGAATTTATGAATGACGGTCGATCCTGTCCAATTCCCATTCGAGCTATGCCACTACCTTCCCAAATATGGTAAACAAATCTTCCAACACCAATTATAAATCACTAGCATCTTAACAGAATACCCCCTGATGTACTTTAGCGCAGTCCTTTGTAGTAATAATAAGCATATGACGACAAGTTTTACATTACGTTTCTTTCACTTTTAATAACTGCGTTACTGCGCTTGGTGAAATTATGATTTGACTACAAAAAAGCATCACGTCTTAAACACATATACGGAATAACAGTATTCGTAACGATAACAATATATAGTAACAATATGTAATTATTTTGTCGTGCTCGATCCATATATGATATGAATTTGTTTGTTATAATATTAGATTTCAAACAATATCATTTTTATAATCGATACGGGAATTTATTCACCTTGTAAATCATAAACATAACTAATTGTATGTCCATGATAATTGATTAAAAATAATTTTAGTGCAGAAATTAATGTTTCTTTTAAGCTTTTTATGGTGTGGTTTACGTCAGCTGAGACCCCGACCTAAGGTAGAACAACATATCCCAATATCCTTTGCTCTCCGAAAATCCCATCTCGCGAGAGTACGGGTTCCTCAGAAGAGAGTCTTTTCCAATAGTCTTGTTTTTGTTGTTATTTTGTTTAACGGTCAAACCTCGTTTATTTGGCATCTACTCACGAGTTAACCGATTTTACATAAGTCACTTTGTTTTTTGGAAGAGTTAAAACGTAGATACAATAGTTAATTCCTTTTGTTCGCAATTCTTTTTGTCGCGAGAGATGGGAATGTATCCATAGCGGAGGAAGCAAACCGTATCCAGCTAACTGTCCAAACAAATCTTCCTTTATCCACATATATCGGTCTTCAACAGCCATTTACACGTAAACATGGGTTCAATACTGAGCAGGAGGATTGCTGGAGTTGAAGACATCGATATTCAAGCCAATTCGGCGTACAGATATCCTCCCAAATCAGGTAAAATGTCATCCAAGTAAAGTGTTAACAAACGTTAGCCTCATTACGGAGTCTAATGTAGTGTATTTTTACTATTTTTGGCGTCACTCATGGATTGTCACATATTATTTATGTTTCTTACTTTCTGTTAGTAAAATAAACATTTATCCACAGAATTTCTCATGCTTCTGCTTTTTAAATGTACTTATATATACTAGAAAATACTTGATATATATTGACTAGATAAGTAGAAAATATATAGCATATATAGATATAGATGCCGAAAATATATACTAATTTGATGTACTCATGAATGCTTTTAAACAACACCTTGGGTTAACTTTGTATAATGACCACATGAATCCCAGATAATAATCGATCTAATGTCTTTATTGCAGGAAATTATTTCACAAGTCATTTTTTCATGGGAGGGGAAAAGTTCGACACACCCCATCCAGAGGGATATCTTTTTGGAGAAAATATGGATTTGAATTTCTTAGGCAACAGACCTGTGCAGGTGACCAAAAGAAACAACCTTAAAAACCTTAAAGAGTTTAATACTGTCATTCTCACACATACGTTTTGGTCCTATTTCCCACAGTTTCCCTATGTGACCCCAGCACCAAATGAGCCTGTGAAGACGCTGAGGAGTTTGGTGAACATCAGGAAGGATACTTTACGACTTGTCAGGTATATTGTGAATATTTTCATGGCTTGAAGGGGCTGCTGATGATACCACAATGTGGAATAAATGCCGAAATAAGAAATAAACTTTTGTTTTTCTATTTTTTTTGCAGGTATAAGGATGATTGTGACAGCACACCGGAGGATACAGGAGATCCCAGGATTCTGTACAGTATTGAATTCTGCTTTGATACTGATGCCAGAGTGGCTATTACATTATACTGTCAGGCCTTTGAGGAGTTTGCCAATGGGATGGCAATGTAAGTTTCTACTGAGTAGCAAATTAGGTAAAGTTTATGTAGTTGAATGGTACTAAATCACTGCGCTTGTGGTGTATGCGTTTTTAACTAAGTGAATTTCTTTTAGAGGAAAAGGATTGGAAGATAATTAGAAGTTTCTTGTGATTGATAGCCTCACTTGCGCCATTTGAGTCCAAAGAAACATAACCCACTGGCATCTAGACAACATCTCTTCTGGCAACTTAATTCTTTCCTTGGAAACAGTGGTACATTTAGCCCTCGGTCTAAAAACAGATATAAAAATTAATCCCTTTTACAAAGGTCACTGTGTTTTTAATGCACATTATTAGTAATTGACGCCCTCAGGTATGCTGAGATGCGATGTGTTGGTGATAACCACTAGAGTTGTTCCGATTCCGATACTAGTATCGGAAATATCTCCGATACCACAACAAATTCTGGCATCGGCATCGGCGAGTACATGAACCCATATACCGATCCGATACCATTTTCTTAAAAAAGACCTAGTTATGACCGCAAGCTTTGCCTAACCGCTGCACGGTTCTTCTTCGCTGCTCAAAATGCATTGAAAACACAGGAAGTTGTGCTGTGTTGCCACAAGCAACCCCTGTTTAGAGCAGCGAAGAAGAAATGAAAACGCGTTAGCAGCCCTTATCTATATATGACTGGATCACTCATCACATTCTAAACTGCCAAAAGACAGTGAAGCCGCTACTATATTATAGATCAGTGGTTAGCAGTATGTCTCTGTAGTACCGGTAGTTACAGACTCTCGAGTATATTCAGTACCGGCAACTGCGTTCAGTCGCTTCCGTGTAAGTCAAAACGCAGGGCTCCAGACAGTAGCCGAATATATACTAGTGTCTGTGAATATTAAACTGCAAAATACTATTTAAATATTACTCCCGCAAAATCTACATCTCTGTGGGTGACTGGCACAGATGCGCGAGAGCTCGCTGTTTTGTAGTCTCTGCTGTGTGTCATGAGGACACGAACGCATAAACCGTCACTTCATGAGAATTTACCGTTTCATTTGAGAATACTGTCATATCATAAACACAGACACTCAAAGATCTTCATGGCAGCCCATTAAAATAAATGTTTGGTTTACATGAGTAAATTGACAATATATAAAGCTACTGTTGTAGCCTACAGTAATAATAATACATCTCTATAATAATAATAATTATGCCTAGATGGTTGCTTGTTTTTTACTTGTTTTTTACTTGTTAGAGATTATCTGATTAATAGATCTTTTTTTATATTCCTAGACTTATTTGTTGCAGTTTTTTTATACAGTTATATTGTAAAACTTAAATACCTTTTTTAGTTTGCGGTGTTAGATTTTTGGCTGCATTTGAAGTTCTTTTTTGCATAAGAAAATAAATAATACTGTCAAATTCATGTTAGATAATAAAAATACTGTAATAAATACAGTAGTTCACCATGTATTTGTTCATGTTTTATTGAGGGATCTGTCTGAAGCACACCATAAAAAAATTCTAGCAATTTACACAGGGCTAGTAGTATATACAGCTGTATATACAGATATACACCCAGGTATCGGATCAGTACTCGGTATCGGCCGATACCCTGAGCCCAGGTATCGGAATCGGTATCGGGAAGAGAAAAAGGGTATCGGAACATCTCTAATAACCACTACAATTTTCTTTTTAAAGATACAGCCCCAAGAGCCCTGCAATGGTGTCTGAGACGGTACATTATAAGAGAGGGATAAATCAGCAATTTTCTCTGCCATCCTTCAAGATCGATTTCACCAAATGGAAACCAGAAGAGGTATGATTATCTGAGATTACCTTTCTTTAGAGGCTCATTTGCATCGTCTCATCAAGACCTTTGTGCTGTGAATAATAATGTTTTTAAAAATAATTGTGAATAGTTGGGTGTCGTGTATTTTTAGAAATAAACATTGAAATATTTCTGTAATATTTCAGCTTAATTTTGATCTGGACAAAGGCGTTTTCCCTTTGGTGGTCCAAGCAATAGTGGATGATGGAGATGGTTGGTGAACAATTTTGATCATAAAAAATATAATCGGGTAGAATTATGTAAAAGCATTACATTACTGTTGTTTCACAAAACACTGTGTTTTGTGTTACAGACGTCACCGGGCATGCGCATGTTCTCTTGGCAGCTTTTGAAAGGGTGTGTATTTCTTGTGATTTGTTTTATGCTCTAGAATGTCAGCTGAAAGCTTGCAAGCAGTCGATCATGTTTTGTCATGTTTGAGTAAGTCATTAACCAGGCTGGATTTTATAGAGTCACGATAGTTTGAGATTCATGGTTCACATGATCTTGTAAAACCCTGAATGTGGGTTTGCCGTTTTAAAATTGTGATATTTCAGGCTCTTATAAGATATGGTCAAAAATGGTTAGAACCCTGAACATTGTTTTAGTCAGTGTAGAAAATAGACAGAATTAACATCATTTAGCTTTATTCAAAAGAACAAAAATTCCCACAGAATTATCATGAAAAGCATCATACATTTTTATTAACACAGCACAATCAGACTAATATATCAAGAGATGTTTAAAAGTAATGCTTTGATCTGTTTGCATTGATTTAGGAACTGCTTTAAACAAATTACATAAAAGCTTTTCTATTAATTCTAATCACCTGTCTGGTATAACTATGATGTTAAACGTTGCCTTCAAGAAGTAGAGGAGAAATAAAACCGTATTTTTCAAGCAGTGCTAATGTTAAGAATAGAAATACAGAGATATATCTTCACTGGCCTTTTTCCAAGTATGCATCTGATCTGTCCTATTCTCAGATTTTCTCAAACATTTTCTTTACCAAGTTGTTTTATAATATTAATACTATATATATTCCCTTACAGCACGTTGATGGCAGTTTCTCAGTTAAACCTTTGAAACAGAAGCAAATTGTAAGTATTGTTGTGGCTCATTATTAAATGTAAGGGTCTGATGTTTGGTTTTTGAAGCAACAGTATATCTGTGATTGTGGCTGGATGATTGTGTTTCTTAATTGGATCCCTCATTAAACAGACGGATTCAACGCTTTGATCTTTTGACACTTGTGCACGCTTATCCACTCCACATGTGTGGAAGCAGTAATCGGGCCATGTCACTTCATGAAAAAGATAATGAGCATTTTGATCTGTTCTGTGATGTTTCCCATGCCAGTAATCCGCATTTCCGTATCACATGCTCATCCTTTAGGTGGACCGTGTGAGCTATCTGCTGCAGGAGATTTACGGCATTGAAAACCGGAACAATCAGGAGACCAAGGTAAATCATGTCGCTACACCAGAGAATTTAGGGCAGATGAGATGTGACGTGCACAACTAGTAACACAATATCTATCCAGCCTTTTTCTGTCTCTGGTTTCATGTTGTATTTGACAGTGTTTTGTTTTGTCTTCTCTCTCCAGTCCACAGAGGATGAGAACAGTGACAACAGCAGCGAGTGTGTGGTTTGTTTATCAGACCTGCGTGACACACTCATTCTCCCTTGCAGGCACCTGTGTCTGTGCAATGCCTGTGCTGACACACTGCGTTACCAGGCCAACAACTGCCCTATCTGCAGACTGCGTAAGTACTCATTAATCAACGCCTGAGCTCTCCGGATTGTTCCCCCATTATTATTCAGATTTGTTCGGCTAAATGAGCCAAACCTTTGAAGTGGGTATGGCCATAAAGATAAAAGGCTGAGTGATGTTTTTTTTTTTTTTTTTTTATCCAATATGTACTGATTTACCATTGTGCGTTTATTACCCTTTTTAATTGTTCTTAGTGATGAATAGTCACTAGTGCATTACTGATCACTTAGGCAGTGCAGATCAGGTGACTGTTGAAGAATAGTGCCATCTGCTGGGGATGTCATGTAATAATCTTTAGGCAATTCATGTGAAGTAATAGACACCAGCTAATTTTTCATGCATTTTGTATTTGTGTTATAAAACCTGTTTCAGTTTTTTTTCTTCTGAGAAACCTTTCTGAAAATGATACATTTCCTTGTTGTGTAATTAAAGGAATAGTTCAACCAAAATTTAGATGAGTTTTTAGCATTACATCGCTTGCTTATCAGTAGATCCTTTGCAGTGAATAAGTCATGCCAGAATGAGAGTTTGTAATAAATCCATCATTAAGATGAATGTTGGTGGATTGTGATTTGAGAGGGAGCAACAAGAGAGTCATTTCTCAGCATTTTTATGGATTATGGACTGGTATTTTTGGCCAGAATTGAAAGTTGGTATATCTTAATGATATTAAACAAGACATTAATTGATGGACTGGAGGTGTGTGACAGTTTTATCAGCTGTTTAAACTCTTATTCTGACCGCACCCATTCGCTGCAGAGGATTCATTGCAAGTGATGTAATGCAAAATTTCTCCAAATCAATTCTTGGGTGGCCTATGTTTTATGGTA
This sequence comes from Carassius gibelio, assembly GCF_023724105.1. Lineage (NCBI taxonomy): Eukaryota > Metazoa > Chordata > Actinopteri > Cypriniformes > Cyprinidae > Carassius > Carassius gibelio. Next base: position 13,704,323 of record NC_068407.1, read on the forward strand.
AATGTTTTAGTGATTTTTCGTTCCTTGAAGGAGAAACGTGCTAATAAGAAACTACATGTGACCGGACTGCAGTTTAGTTGGCCAGGCTTTTGTGTAGGCTACTTGTATTAAGTGTTTCTGCCCTATAGATCTTCTTCACTGAGAGAATGTACACTGATTTTGCTTCGACAGTAAGACCAGTTGTGCAAATATTTACTTCCTGTTTTGTAGCCAAATGAATCTGGTAACTTAATCTGCAGTGTTAGATGCAGCACCTGTGTTTGTTTATGCAGAGAGCACTTGTCTGTATCCCTTTTCCCCAGCCAACCTTTCTTTCTCCTTTCTCTGCCCCAGCATTCAGAGCCCTGCTCCAGATTCGAGCCGTGAGGAAGAAAACAGCTGCCACTCTCTCACCAGTTTCCTTTAGCCCAGTGCTTTCCCAGAGCTCTGACCATACTGAACATTCGGTAAAATACATGTTTCATCCTGTACTCTAATTCATTAATAAATCATCGATCCGTTTCCACTGTGTTGCTACAGTAGTATTGATTTTGTCCAGTGCAATCATGCTTCTCATTTGACTCCAGTACAGTTATGAATGGTAGTTCAGGTTTTCAGTGGCGCTTAAACTCCTCATTTCAAACATCCAAATATGTTGGACAAATTTGTTTTAATTCATTTTTAAAACAGTATTCTAAAATATATTACAATTTAAAATAAGTTTTCTGTTTGAATGTGTTTTAAAATGTGTATGTCAAACAACATAACTTTCAACATATAAGACCTCTAAATCAGAAGTTTACCAACAACACACTTTTTTTTTTCCTGTTGGATCTCAGAATGCCGACAACATCCCTCCTGGTTATGAGCCCATCTCACTGCTGGAAGCCCTGAATGGGGTGCAACCAGTGTCCCCTTCAATCCCATCAGCACCTCTCTATGAGGAGATCCAGTTTTCTGGGGAGATGGGGGATCCCCTGACCGGACGGCAGCAGAACACAGATACCACATCAATGAAGGGCAAAGGTAGCAAGTCTCCAGATGGGTAAGTACGTAATGTGAAAATACTAAATCTGAAAATGCTCAAATAAGGGTTTTCATTTTCCAGTGATGTATGTCATGTTTCCAGGTCTACACGTTCTCCATCGTCCCCAATACAGGAGGAGGAAGATGAGGAGAGGATGTCGGAGCTCTCTGATGCCCAGCCTCAGTCTGTTCTGCCCTGTAGTCTCAGTCCCACTGAGGTCAGCCACTATCAAGTTCTTTCCTGAAATTATGCACTTTATTTTAAGGTGACGTAGTTACATGCTACATGTACTTATGTAGTCATAACCGTATAGTATAGTATAGTATAGTATAGTATAGTAATAACATTAAATCATACATAATTACAAGCAACTAACCTTAAACCAAACCTTAACCTTGTAGAAGAGGTTCTGAACTGTGGCCCTCGAGGTCCACTTTCTTGCAGATTTTTACTTCATTATGCCCTATAGTATGTTATTTAGTAGTAATAGTTTATTAATGTTATACTGTACTGTGTAATAACACTGTAACAACGTCACCTTGAAATCAAGTTTAACCAACAGATGGATTAACAGTGGATTAACAGTGTACTTAAAGGAAGCAGGAACTACTGTGTTTTATGAAGTGCCTGTGGTATAAATAACAGTGTACAATAGTTTCTTTACAAATGTATTTCTTGGAAACTTGTGTGTGACTCATGGCATGGATGAGCTGACTGTAACTCAATGGGTTAGTTTGCCTAGATCTGTGGGTTTTACCTGATTGCATGTGACTGATAAAAAAATGCAAACTAGTAAACGACCTACACTGTTATGTCTGCTTATCATTTCCCACAACCTGACAAAAAAAACAAAAAACAGACAGGCTCATTCTAGTTTATTTCCCAACAGGCCACAGTAGAGGGTGTGTCCACCAAACCTGGCTTCCCAAATTCAGGTTAGAAAATTTGATGTGCAAATCAGCATTAAGATGAAGCGTATCAAGTCAGTGTTGCAAATAATATGGCAGCAGCAGTTAAAAATAGATCTTGTGTAATATATATATAACTTTTTGATATAATATATGTATATAAAATGAACATTCTGACTGGCTTGCCATCCTCTCCGGCTTTGGTTGTGTGTCAGTACCGTGTTAATCGTGTCACGTTGGCAGGTTCGGAGAGCAGATCTCTGGGTGTGTCTGTGAGTGAAATCCTACAGGACAGCCACAGCGAGCGCAGCAGCCTGAGCCGGACAGAAAGTGACCCCTCGGCAGACCTGGCCCTGCCTGGTGAGTCACTACCACACAATCCTGACTATGTAGGAATAGTTCCTTTGAGTCCTTTTTCGAGGGTAGGGTGTCTTTTACGCCCTGATAAACCTTCGTACTGTTGACTTTGAGAAAATGCAAAAGAGCAAAGTTGGAGCAAGCAAATTTTTCAGCATGTTTGGCAGAACTGATGCTTTGCTGAACCTTCTCTGTTATTACTGCTTCCTTGCTCAGCAATTTCTACCAAGTAAAGCTTCTGTTTAAAATACTTTTTTTCAGTCTTTAAAAGCATTTTTCTGTTCTCTTGCAGTATATTTTATATGCCATCTATACACTAGAAAGAAACATTCTTAAAAGGGGTGTAAACATTTTCTGATAATTTGATTATCATTCTTGATGTAAAACCATGAAATCTGAAATTGTATATTTCTATTAGTTAATTTTATTTTAAAACATTCTTTGAAAATGTTTTTTACAAATGTGATTCGATTAAATGTTATTTTTTATTTTATTATGCAAATTTTGTAAGTAAATATAATTTATTAACACAGTACACAGCATTTATATTTTGAAGAAGTTTATTATAGTATTTAAATGTAACTAGTAATTAAATCAGATGTTAAATTTAAAAAATTGTATTGTAGTCCATTTTCACCACATAAGAACAAAAACATTTTTTTAAAGCTTTATCAAATCATAATTATAACACAAACAGTCCTAATTATCAGATTATCATTACTATAATTCAAATGTATAAAATACTAGGTCATTATATCGAAAATGTACTTTTGTTAATCTCAATTTTCAGAAAAACTTTCAGAATTATGATTTACAATGTCATAATTTAGATTTATGATTTACCAAAGCATGATATTTTCCCCCCTTATGTGGCAGGGATGTACTTCCACGCTGGCTGTGTGTGTGTGTGTGTGTAATACATGTCTAATGCTGTGCTGTCTCCTAACTCTCTCTCTTTCTTACTCTAACTCGGCTTGCTCTTAACACACAAAGCGTCTGAGTCATGGTCCACTGCTGTAGAGGAATGTTGACTCTGGTAGGTCACCAATGTCATGAATATTTCTTTCTTTTTACTGGTTTTCTATTTTTCTACCAGTCGCTTTGTAAGAGTCAGTTCATGAGTTATTTATAAGTCACATGCAAACACATTACATTACATTACACATTACTGTCTGTCCATGATAGATACTTCACAATCTGGTCCAGCATTTTAAAACAGTATTTAAAGAAAATTCATATGTAATCCCAACTGGCCTGCAAAACTAATTTTAACCATAAGCCCCATAAGATCATGAGAAAAATGAATTCAGTTAAACCTGTCCAAACCTGAAGTGAATATTCTCCACCATTCTCACTCCACTTGTTTTCATCTTTCCTCAGGTTCATCGGAGTCCATAGAAAGCCTGAAGAGTCAGAGCACCAGCAGCTCCAGTCAGCCCCTGCTCTGCCTCCCCAGCACCCTGCACATGGAAGATGAGCGGCTCCCTTCATAAACACCCCCTGCTGTGCCAGATTCATTAACCCGCTGACCCAAACTTATTCCCATTCCAGCACACTGTTGCTCATGAATACTTCCAGGTCTCAATTAAGAAAATTACTTCTTGAGTACAACAATCAAAGCTGTGTAGTGAAGAGTCCAAGACATTTCACCGTGTAATAGAAACACGATACAAAAGATAAAAAAACCTAAAAGAAAAATAAGAAAACAAATTGTCATTTATAAGACGGTCATAGCTTTTGCTTTGAGAGTTCAGAAATGTTGAATGACTCAAATTATTTTAATGGATGCTCAGTCTCTTTGAAGAATGCAGCTTCATGGTGATATATGACTTTGTACCTTTTTTTTCTTTTTAAATAATCAGCAAATGAACACTAAATGCATCAGATTGCAGTATGATACGGACGCATAGTATAATCAGTTATCCGGTTGAAGTAGTCATCTACGTCTGTATCTTATATATTTGTTTTGTGCCTTATAGTGCTGTGTGGCTGTCCCTTCGTCCTCCCGTTGAAATAGACAAAGTGGGAAGCTGTAGCACTTCTTGAAGCTTTAATGAGTAGTTTATAGAGGGATCTGCCATGATTTACAGTCACATATCTGATGCTTTTTAGTGAATTCACTGCTGCTTATCTAGGTCAAGCACCTTTAAAAGTTATGTATGTTTGTATGTAGTCAAATTGTTTTATCATAAAGTGTTGTGCACAGATATGAGTCACTGTGTGTGTGTTTTTAAGCCATAAATTGCATTACATTAGTTATGAATGATCCTGCTGTTCCAGCATTAACCCTTATTCCAGTAGCTACTTTATAGATATTTCATGTAATCTTGGTTATGCTTCTTTCACAAAACATTTTTAAAATCTTCATTATAATTATAATGCACATACAGAAGGCTGAGCTTAGTGTAGAGAACATATTTAGCCAGATGGTGGCAGTGTGTTCACTCCTTTAGAAATGGGCTCAACTTTAGTCAGACGACTAAAATATCTGAACTCAAATACAGACTAATTTTAGTGGGTTTACTCAGACTAACGGCTGTATGTTTGACAATGTGGTGTGTAATCCAATGCTTTGAGAGGCAGAGAGATCTCCTCAGGCGGGATGAGAGGCGCGCTCCTTTTATTGCACTACATGCACGTCACTATTTTAATTTGTGCGCCTTTTCTTAACTCCTGGCGCGCGCGCAGAGCTTATACCAACAACTTTCTAACGACTCACTCCTGCCATGTAGCAAATTTAAAAGGAAAATCGATGTGGAGAAGTAATTTTAAAAATTATAACGATGCTGCTGCGGATGTTAATCATAATAATAATAGGTAAAACGCAAAAATAATAATAATGCAGTTCATAGGCTGCATTTGAATCAGATTATATGTGTCAATTTTAGAAATATAATAAATAATTTATTCCATTTAAATTGCAAGAAAATTAGCACCTGTCACATTTCGCGCGGACGTGTGGTTGAGTACACTCCTCGCGAGGGACGATGACATGTTCAACTATGGAGCTCGCAGCCAATCAGAGAGCGTCAACATTTAAAGGGCTATTAAGAAACAGGCAAAACGGCGAAGTGCAAAGCCTACATCTCATTTCTTTCTACATGACTTACTTGAAGACAGGATTGGAATGATACTTTTACGCAGTAGATATCAGGAAATGTCTGAGTTTGTGGATGCGCACGTTTATCTGCTGCACTTGTTGCACTGAGGCAGGCTGCTCAATCTAACGTTAACGGACTGAGACAAATTCACCGTTACCGACGAGCTCTTGTGTTTTCATTTCGCAGGTAACGTTAGGGATTTAATTCGAGGGATTTCATTTGCCTAACCTTATGGTGGATTACACGCTTATAAAATACAGTTTTGCTGTTAAATTGTTATCAACCGTTATTTTTGAAATTTCAAGCGACGCAGTCTACTTTACAGATCTGTATCTTCAAAAACATTAAATCGTGCTCACGATGCCAGTGTTAATGAGTCCAGAGATAGCGAATAGATTCAAAGAGAGATGGATGATGCTTCATCCGGAGGATCAGGACAATGTCAGCGGCTCTGTTCACTTTGACGACAGTCTCACCAGCCTGCACTGGCTGCAGAACTTCTCTATCCTCAGTGCCAATCCTGAGCGGACTCCCAGCTCCGGCTGCCATCCCCAACAGCTCTTCTACCACAAAAACCAGCTGGGAGGCACCGACTCACCCTCCAGCCCACCTGCTGGAGATACCGCCGCCGCAGGGATGCCACAAACACCTGGGAATCCCACAACGTCCTGCAGCAGTTTGGCGAATTCATACGCGCAGCAAGCGGGACACTACATAACGGCGCAAACAAATGCATCTGAGGAATTAGACTATAAAACAAACCGCCATGTGAAGCCACCCTATTCATATGCCACTCTGATTTGCATGGCAATGCAAGCTAGCAACAAAACCAAAATCACTCTGTCAGCCATATACAGCTGGATCACGGAAAATTTCTGCTACTACAGATACGCGGAGCCAAGTTGGCAGGTATCTCCACCGATCATTTATACATCTTTGAGAATCACTTGTTTTTTTTAATGTTTTTTTTTTCTTCAATTGGTTCTGTATTTTTAGATCTTTGAAGTAGAGAAAGAAAAACAGATTTTTTTTTCTTTTGTGCAACAGGTGCACCGACCACCAACAGGTGCCTATGAGATTATTCCTAACGATTCAGGTTTCTTAATGGTCCTATTAACGATTCTTTAAGTACTTTATCGGGGAAAACAGAAATACGATTCTTTTGATTAAAATGATCTTATTCAGTCTCTTGCTGAATAAGTTTTTTTTTTTTTTCTGATTTTAATTTTCAATTTCAATTTTCAGACCAGATATAACAAAGTTGTGTACCTCTATAAGAAGTGTTTACTTTTAAAACTTTTTGAATCAAACAACAAAAATCATAACATATAGTTCAATGCATTCATTTTCAAGGTTTTTGATTCATTAAAAAACGTCTCAAAAGGCTGCTACACATTTATATTTCTGTATGTTTCTGATTCACTATAATAGAACCGGCTCATATGAGTCATTCGTTTGTGAATCTTTCTATGTTTGTATATCTGCACGTTGAAAAGAACCGGTTCATAAGACTCAGTAGTTCTGCACTCACACTACACTTGTAGCTTTGTGTTTTTCTTATTCTCGCCAAAAAGAACTGTTTCAGTCATTTGTTTGGTAATCGGACGAAACATGTTTCTGATTCACCGAAGAAGGACCAATTCATAAGATTCATGAATCAAATTGATACTATGGTGTGGATCAACCATGGTCTGTCAATACAAAACTACCAAAACAGACCTGTGCACTCATCTACAGTATACTTAGTGTGACTGATGATGGAAGCTGAGACCTCTATACCCAAGAGCACTATGTTCCCTGAGGCCTCCATCCATAATGAGAGATCCACTGATGATGTGAAACTAAGAGCGTTGCATTGCTAGAGAAACTCAAGTATATCCACCACATATCTACTCCTGTACGTGCAACATTCCCCTCCCCAATTCTTCTCTGTCACACACAAAGTGAGCCGATGAAATAGGACACCTCTACCTATTGCACAGTGGGATTTAATAGGAAGCTTTATGTGTGCCGTCTTCTTCTGTCACTGGAAGTCTAAAACTGTAAAAATAACCATAATGTTGGCTTTACATTCAAACGGCTCAATTAAATGTGCCTAATCATTTTTACAATTAAAATATAAATATCAAAACCCTGCTATTCTTGTTCTTAACTCTCAAATAAACAGATTTTTTCTCCTTTTCATTCAGAATTCGATCCGCCATAACTTGTCCCTGAACAAGTGCTTCATGAAAGTCCCCCGGCAGAAAGACGAACCAGGAAAAGGAGGCTTTTGGCAAATCGACCCGCAGTACGCTGACATGTTTGTCAATGGCGTTTTCAAACGCCGGCGAATGCCTGCCACAAACTTCAACACCCAAAGGCAGAGCAAGATGTTATCCTCTCCCAGCTCCTCGTACGGCTCTCAGTGCAACCAGACCGGCCGACAAATGGGAATCGGCCATTTCCAAGGACAGATCCCAGGAAGCAAACGCAAGCAAGACTTCCCCAAACGAGGCAGCAAGCTGGCCAGGGTCTCCAAGAGCCCTCTGTTAACCACCGACATCAAAACTTCAGACGTACTGAGAGGAGATTTTGACCTGGCGTCTGTTTTTGACGATGTGCTGAGTGGGAATGACAGCACGTTTGAGGATTTGGATATCAACACAGCACTGAGCTCGTTGGGATGCGAGATGGAGCTATCTTCACAGAACCAGCACGGGCCTGGCTACAGCAATGAGGACGAACAGGCTTGTGCTTACCTAGAGGCGAACGGCATGATGGGATACAACAAGGAGGACTTTCACCAACACCAGCAGGCACAGGTCCACCCGCAATATTACGAGGGAATGTTCACAGATCAGGTTCACCAGCATCAGCACCCTTGGGAGATTAAAGAGGAAGTCCAAGCCATCCCTCTTACCTTGGATCATGCCTATGGGCTTTGTGAGGGATTCTTCTCTGAGATGCAACTCTGGGAAAGAGCAGAGTGATATCTGTGAACACGTCTGAATACATATGCACTGTCTTTGCTCGTCTGAAGACCTATTGACTTTTGTTTTGCTACATTAGCATAATGAATTACTGAGGATGTGAGAGGTTATATGTAATTATTCTTTGTACTTCTTTTGCATTTTGCAAGAAACTTTACTGATTCGTTTATAATCACCCTTGATCTTTGAATTATTTTCTTGTTCTTTTCTTTTCCTGACATGAGAGACAAGTGTAGTTATTTGGGATAGTGACATTTTGTTCCTTCTAATATATTCATTTTCGTTTACTTCATATTTTAGGTAATGTCATGTTTTATATAAGTCTAAAAAAATTAATGTAAATCATATATTTGAGGGAAAAGGGATGCAACAAGCCAAAGTGCTTCACTAAATCATTTCCAGAGACAAAATAAGCCCGCACAAGCACTTTGAAACGCAGTTTGTAGCCTCATAATTTATTTTCTCTCTGTTATGATAATCTATGAGAGTGCAAAGTGGGGTCTTACGAGGCAATGACTGTTCTAGAAGTGTACTTGTATTGATTCTTTGAGAAATGGACTAAAACATGCAACGTGAAACAAAATATATTCTGTACTTGAATAAAAAGATCAATCTGTATAACTTTTTTCTGTCTGTTGCTTTTGAATTTTACATGTGACGAGTTCTTTGTATATATATTAAATAAATATATATACAATATATATATATATATATATATATATATATATATATATATTCCACATTCAAAATTCCACATACAAGTTTTTTGTTTGTTTAAAGCCATTATTAGAATAAGCATTCCCTAAATGTTTTAAATGATGTGTGGCCATTGTGGTAATAACATATTTATAATTCTGCCTTTGAGGATTGATACACTTTTTGATGTTTTTTTGTGATTTTTAGAAACTGAAAAAAAGTATTATGTCAAAAGCACACATCTCAATAAGAACTACACGGTCTACACAATTACAGTTCAAGGCATCTACAATTTAGCCAATCAATTTCAAGGTAAAATTTCCTAATATCTTCCCATTGACTATTTTATTGTAGTCCGATTGTATTTGGTTGTTCTGATTGTTACTCATTTTAGTTCCTCCTGAATAAATGCTCATTCACGCCACATATACTCAAACGTGTATTCATGTTGTCTCTTTTAATGTGGTTATTTGTGATTTATTGTCATAAAGGCTTGATTATTTACAAGGAAATACTGTAAAAACATGACAAGACTGGCCCACATTCCTCAAATTGCAGTAAGTTTTACTTATACAAATAACTACAGTATTGTTAAGCTTCACAACATAAGCTTTTATACCTTTAATGCACTAATATAAACACTTTATTTACTAATGTGTGCCTTTAAGGTATAAATATGGACCCTTTGGTACAAAAGTGTACCATTTTTAAAAGTATCACCCCATTTACAGCTTTTGTACCTTTTCTTCTGAGTGCAGATGTTTGCATAGACTGACCTTTACTCTTGACATCAGCATGAGCTGCAAAGAGCAGCAGTGTTTAGTAAAGATTTTAGTTCAGATTATAGTTTGCATTGTCTCTTCTTGTTGTTGGCAGGCCAACTTTGTTCTAAATAATCAAATGCATTCAGATTGAGCAGTCAACGACAAATAGCAAAGAAATGCATGTTTTAGTTACTTGTGTCTTATTTCCTTGCTGTGCCTCCCACCTTTAAAAAATCCAGCTAACTTGAATATCTGTGAAAATCCACTACATTAGAACAACTTTCACACTTTAAATCTCTTTTTAATGAAAAAGAAAAAATGAAAGGGAGGATTAGTCCATTTCATCGTCTCTGCCTCCTTCTGTTGGAGGTCATGTGTAGAGACCCTTCTGAATCTGTGGAGTAATTCACATTCCTTGAACATCAGGGAAAGTCAGGGATGGTAAGTCCAAACTAGCTGTGCCCCAAAATGCCATGGACATGCAGGGTACATATTCATACGCATACATCCAGCAACCAGTAAGTGACCCTCATTCTGTTTTCACCACAATAGCACGCTTCGAGTCCAGAGGTGAGTTAGTGCCAAGATTGCGGTGTAGGCAGGGTGAGAGGGGAGGTGTGGGGGCGAGATGCCGTGTGCTTCTCAGGGGACAGGTTTTGTGGAGGATGGATGGGAGAACGCCTTGACGCTGGAGATAACACTATCTCCCCAGAGGCAGAGACTCCTGCCTGTATTTACACCAGTGATGTGCCCCGCATACGGACCTGTCAGCTGGAACAAGGACGGCTGTCACGGCGGGGCATCACCACGCTGCTTTATGTCCCCCCGGGCACTGCTGGCAGCCCCTGATTATAGGTGCTATGTGGGCATGTCAGCCAGATCACACAGAGAGATGTGTCAGCCATTCTGCTGGAAAAGTAAGCAAAACACTGGCGTCAGCACTCAATGTGTGTATTTTTCACCCTGAAACCTTCTTGAAAATCAAATATCAAATTAATATTTCGGTCAGTGAGAGGGTGCTCATTTTTTGTTTGGTTGATCTATTCGTTTATTCAGCAATTCATTAAATGATACATAAAATGACACAAATACTCCTCTGTATTAAAATGTAATTTGACATTGTTATGGCTCATTAACATATTGCATTAAGATTGCCTCGGTAAAAGTTTGTTTGGCATAATTTATTTCTTATTATTTCTTAGAGAGAAAAAAAAATAGTTGAACAAAACTGCTTCTTAGTATTGTTGTTGGCCACCAAATCAAAATCATGTGGTTTAGTGAACATGCAAAATAACACAGAAAATATTATTATAGCCTTCAGATATCAGATAATTCAGTCCATTCAACAAGATAAAGTATAAACAAATATAAATTAAATCATAACATTATAGTAGTTGTTGATTTAGCTGAATGTGATGGGAAAGAGCAATTTATTTCATTTTGTCTCAGAAAGGAGCAGATAGTAAAATACCTAACATTCTACTAACTTTCTTACACTGAAGGCTTTTTCTATAAGTACATCTATCTTTCTTCACACACACACACACACATACAGTATATTCACATAAAGGCCATATATAGCATAACTGCTTAATTGGTTGTACCTTGGCAAAAAGCCAGCTGTATTTTCTCCCAGCTTCGTTTATTAAATGTGACTTAAATGCATGATATTAATTAGCATCATGGTTATCTGCTTTGAAACAATGTATATTGTGAAAAGTTATACGAATAAATTTGACTTCTTTATGAATTCCTTTCATACATTCAAAGCTTGCAAGGGCATTTTGTTCTGTTAATATCACTGCCTTTTCATGAGTCACAGATGTAGCCAGTGAACAGCTGGAATACACAGAGCCCCATAACGATTTACATTCGCTGTGCCTAATCTTATTTAAAGCTTTACTAAACTAAATGAACCCTTTCATTCCAGCCTGGATTGGCCAGTGGTCACCAACAGAACAAGGTCAAAGGGCAAAGGTAATAAAATGACTCTTATCTCACTGAGCTACAGAGCAGTTAGTGGGATGATGTTTTCTGATGGATCTGCATCAGTCATAACGTGGCAATTTAATGTGTCTTTTGGTGCACTTGAGCACACCACAACAAACCTAAAATTGCTATGAGTATTAAAAACTAGCTTTCTTGAATCAGAATTAGAAAATATTGTTCAGAGTTAGATGATTAGTATAAGAAACTTAAAGGGATACTCCATCCTAAAATGAAAATTTTGTCAGTAATCACTTACCCCCATGTCGTTCCAGCTTCGTTCGTCTTCGGAAAACAATTCAAGATATTTTGGATGAAAACCGGGAGGCAAGTAAATAACTGTGTCAAGGTCCATAAAAGTATGAAAAACAACGTCGGAATAGTCCATCTGCCATCAGTGGTCAAACCGTATGTTATGAAGTGACGAGAATACTTTTCTGTGCTGTTTCTATGTGTATTTAGCTTAGATTTGAAAGAAAACAGCACATCCTTGTTGCGCGGCTGATAGAGATGGCAGATGGACTATTCTGATTATGTTTTTCATACTTTTCTGGAATTTGACGGTGCCACTTACTTGGAGGTCTATGGGACATTCTCAAGCCAACCAGTTTTCATCAAAAATATCTTAAATTGTGTACCGAAGATGAACTAAGCTTTTACAGGTTTGGAACAACATGGGGGTAAGTGATTAATGACTACATTTTCATTTTGGGGTGAACTATCCCTTTAATATGGTTTGCAACAAATACCTTGCCAAAAACCTTATAAATACAAATATTTTACAGTTTGGAATAGATAATTTTTTAAAATGTTTTTGAAAGAAGAAAAGCACAGTAAAATAGTAATATTGTGAAATATTATTACAATTTAAAATACATTTTTAGTGTATTCTTGATCGAATAAATAAGGCTTATAAAAGCACAAAAGACGTCTTTCAAAAACATTTAAAGATCTTAATTATTCCAAACTTTTAACCAATATTGTTTTTACAATATGTCAATGCTAACTATTTTGCTTATTGATTAATACATTTTAATATAAAACTATTTTAATGTTGTGTTGTCCTCACTTCCTTCAGCAAAACCAGTTTAGAATCACTGATCGAGAAAATAAATGTAAAAAATGTACCATTTTACAATCGGTTGTACTTTCACTTGTTGCCTGTACATTGCTGTTACAGTTGGGAGCTTTATTTTGTGCTTCTTGATGTGCTAATTTTATAGATTGTGTGGAAACCCCAAAAAAGGCACATGTGGCAATAAACTGCTATCTTGTGCCATTTACATCTCTTTGGGCTTAGGCCCTTTCACTGATGTCTGAACAAATGGAAATGCTATTAGCGGACACTTGAGAGGGGTGAAGAGCCCATTCAGAGGTCGCCCTGCATGCATATATTGAATAGCTTTATTTTGTCTTCTAAATATGTCAGTATGCACATACAGATATGTAGATTTATATGTAGATTTACCTTACTCCCTTTAGCAATAACCCATGATTAATTTCTGATGCAAAATGATGTGACTGCTTTATGAAGACATAATGTCAAATTTCCTTCTAATATGTTGTGGTGAGTTTTAGTAGGTTATTGGCTGTGGACGTCATATGAAATGATTTATTATATTGATTTATTTAAACTGTGCCTAAATTCCTGGAGTAGACAGAAATAGCATTTCACCAATGCAACGTAACATTAATATGGCTCGCTGGGTACGAGCCACAGCCGTGACTGGAATGCAGAATTAGTCAACACAGTCCTCCTAAATGTCACTCCTGCCTGCTCCTTTCATTTATTCTCCATATCCTTTTGTGGGTTGCTATAAAGCATGGTGCAGGCCCAGGACGGGTTGGCTGGGTGGCTGGTGAAAAGCATTCCTCAGGGGTTTCTTAGATCTTCGTGGCTGAGCGAGAGAGAGAGCAGCCAGAGGGCAGAGTGTCGGGACACCCAGAAACAGAGGCAGTGCCCTGGAGCCCGGTCACACACACTGCCCCATGCCAACGAGCAAAGACAAAAAACAAATGCAGTGCCATTCTCTGAATCTGAAATATTTCTCAGGTTGATCACAAGTGTCTGATATCTCTAAAGGGATAGATCAATGGAAATTACTCATCCTCTATGTCATTCCAAACCCTTACAGTGCATTCAGAAAATATTCAGACCCCCTTCACTTTTTCGGTTTTGTTATGTTGCAGCCTGATACTACATTTGTTTAAATATATATATATATATATATATATATATATAATTAATCCATGCTCTGTACCTTATAGTGAAAACTGAATTTTAGAAATGTCTATAAATTTATTAACATGAAAAAACTGAAATGTATTTAGACACAGATCTGGGGAAAGCTAAAAAAAAAAAAGATTCAGCTGCACTGAAGGCTTCTTAGAACACAGTGGCTTCCATTATTCACAAATAGAAGAAGTTTGGCACAACCAAGACTCATCCAAGAGCTGGTCACCCAGCCAAACTGAGCAATTGACAGAGAAGGGCCTGGTCTAGACTGATGACCAAGAACCCTATGGTCACTCTAGTTGAGCTCCATGATCACATATGTAGATTGGAGAAACCTACAGCAGGACAAACATCACTGCAACACTCCACCGATCTAGGCTTAATGGCAGTATGGCCAAACTCAATCATCTCCTCAGTGAAGACACATGAAAACACATTTGGAATTTGCAAAACAGCACTTAAAGAACCCTCAGACTTTGAAAAATAAGATTATCTGGTCTGATGAACCTCAATTCTAAGCATCATGTTTGAAGGAACCCAGCTATGCTCTTCACCTGCAGTTCCTTCCCAAGGGTAACGTGTGCTGCAGCTTCAGGCTGTGGAGGTGTTTTATCAGCTGCAGGGACTGAGAGACTGGTGAGGGAAAGCTGAATGGAGCAAAGTACAGAGATATCCTCAATGAAAACCAGTTCCACAGCACCCAGGATCTCGGACTGGGCTTAAGTTTCACATTCTAAAATGACAATCACCGAAAGCAGACAGCGAAGGCAACACAGGAGTAGCTTAGGGAGCCTGAACCCTATCAAACATCTCTGGAGAGACCTGAAAATGGCTGTCCACCGATGGTCACAACCTAGCCTTATCTAAAAAAGCTGAAAAAAGACTATGAATTGGATTCAGAATGATAATCAATACATAGATGGAGTCAATCAACACCCCAAAGCTTGATTTTAATTATTACCTCTTCATCAGTCGACATTTTATTCCATAACGTTACAGTTTTGATGCCGTTTCACGTCAGAGGATCGTTTTAGATTACATGTGTTAGAATCTGTTGTTTCTTTTTCTTCTTCACTTGTGTTTTTTGGGGGGAAATTCTGTACAGAAGATTTGTACTAGTGTCCTCTACCATCTTACAATGAAAACAAAGATTCTAGGAGCACAAGTATAATTCAAATATGTTTAGACTTTTTGTTAGTATAAGTCAAGTTTACTTAAATGTCATTTTAAGTATATTTCTGAGAAGTACATAAAGCCCATTTCTGAGAAGTACAGAAAAAGTAAACTAAAAGCACACTTTCCTATTTTTTTTGTTTAAAAGAAGTATACTAATAGCACACTTGAATAAACATATTTTTTCGTAAGGATAACCCTCATTTTACTCAGTCTCTTTCATTGTTTATACTTTATTTACCCCTTCAGAATTTAAGTAAATAACCAATCAAATTGATGCTGTTCTAAAGCCATCCTTACCAGGATACCTTATTTTTTTTGGATCACAAAAGAAAGCATCATTTAAAAATTTAAATTTAAAAATCAATTGTAACCTTCTTTAATTAGTCTGCCCCTGTTTATATGATTACCTGCCTTGTGCATGCTCGTATGTAGCACTTTTTAAACTGCTCTTATCCCTTTCTCATTAAATCCAGCTGCATGTCATTGCACGGCACTCGTGATCTCGTCTCATTACCTGCCTGCAGATTTGGCCCTGTCCAAAATTTTCTCTTCCTACACTGTCTGGGCGAGTGGGCCACAAGCAAATCTCATTTGCTTTAGCACTCACACTAAATCAGTGAGAGAAATAGCACCTGATTACATAAGCATGACTCCACGTGGGGATATGTGAGCCTTGGTCTCTGACACCTCTGTCGAATGTGTCGCTCCTCTCCTTCATAATTGATGACCGACCCGCGCATTGCGTGTATGGGCTCCGTACCAAGATGAGGTGTCCAGGAGCTTAAATGAGCTTGAACTTGACACTTGGCTCAGAACTAAAGCCCACAATGCATTTTGTCTCCTTCGAGTCCAGCTAATTGAGTGCAATTATTATTCTGTATCTTTTTGACCGAGAACAGTTAATGTCTGTAATTTGGTGGTGTTTTAAAAAACTATTTATCTCAAAAATGCATGTAATGTTCCTACATTTTTCTGCTTAGAACTAAAGTTGTTTTGAAATCTGTGTAAATGAAGGCTGAGTACTAAAAGTATTTTTGTTACAACCCTATTCAAAGATTTAAAAGTTCAAATTAATTATTGTTATTCTGTTAATATCAAACATTTACGGTTATTATAGTTGCTAAGTAAATGCCATTTCGTTTTAAGCATTTAAATGTAAATAATAATAAAAACTGAAATTTTGTTCTCTGACATTGTAAAAAGAAAAAAAGTTGTTGAACAAAAACAAAATGTGGGTAAACAATAAAAAAAAAAAAGTTTGTGTCTCCTTTATATTCAATTTGGAGTCATACTGTTTTAAGAATCTTTTCAATCAGTGTTTTGTGGTATTAATGTTTGTAATAAATCTCAACAAACAATCAGATTTGTTCTTTCAAGGCATCTGCACAGTAAAACTCCCAGTGTTAGTGAATTTATCTTATGGCCACAGGAGATATAGTTTGACATTTGTCATTGAGCTGCAGTTGTTTACCTGTTTGCTGAAAAGAAAGATTTCTTCTTTCGAGGCACATGAAAGCTCCCTGGAGAGACATCATTTGTTTGTACATACACCCCTGTGGCCGTAAGAATGCTATGGGACTCAGTGCTTTTGGGAAAAGAGTCATGTTATGTCATCTAGAAAAATAAAAAAAAAATTAAATCAGTTCAAAACATAGGTTCACCTTCCGTGACAATCAAGAGCTTATAATGCCAATGTGTTTGTTTGTGTGTATTATTAAACAACGATAATTAATCAATCTGTTTGTGATGTTCCCGTCCATTTGTTGAACTGAGCCTTGGGTGAAAGCAGCACACAGCTGATGATTAACGCAGTAAATTAGATTATAAAACTGCTAGTACTCACAGCTGAATCAGAGAATTGGTGCAGATGCAGATATACTTGCTGATACCTGAGAGAGAGGTAGAGCAAACATCAGCCTATTCCTGTAGAGCAAACACTACCACCAGGGCTTCATTAAAACTGATTAGACCCACAGGGACCACACCTGTTCCGGGCAGGTTGGGATACACACACACACACACTCACTCTGTGGCTTCAGCTTTCAGAGGAACTGGGTTAACACACTGCAAATACACAATCAGGAGAACACAAGTGCTCTGGATTCTCAGAAGCAGTGGGAATCTCTGGAAGCTTATATTTCCTGCACTTCCATGCGTGTGCTTCCATTCTCCACTTGCTTCCTGTAATCAAGCTGACAGCAGGTGGATGTAGGAGTACTAGTCACATGACACCCTATAGTGCATTAGTGAATACTAAGTGTGCAATAGTGAAAAAAATAACTGCATATTTTTGCAAATACAGTTTAGGAAGGCACACAGATGTTCAAATAGCCTACTGGATATATTTGTTATGGTGCTTTTTTAAAAGCCATTTCCGTATAAAAAGATAGTTCACAACAAATGCTAATAAAAGCACTTTAGTTGCTATGTGATCAGTGTGTGAACCCTGTTGGTGTTAGTTGCATCAGTGTAAACCAGCCTTAAAGGGATAGTTCACTCAAAGATGAAATTTGTGTCATCATTTACTCACCTCATGTTGTTCCAAATCTGTAGGCTTTCTGTCTTCTGCACTGTAAAAAATAAATAAATGTTGTGCTGCCTTAACATTTCAGGTTTAGTCAACATGAAATGTTAAGTTGTTACCTACTGTATTAAGTGACATCTTGGATATTGTCATCTAAAGTTAAATCTGGGAAATGTATTCTAATGCTTAATTTATTCTAATGCTAAATGTTGATTTGGACCTCACTAACATTTAAAGGGGTCATATGATGCACCAAAAAACATTATTTGGTGCACCAAAAAACATTATTTGGTGTATTTGGTGTAATGATATGTTTATGCGATTTAAGGTTAAAAAACATTTTTTTCCACCTATTGTCCATGGACTCCACTTCATCCATGGTGAAAGATGATCCGGCGATCCACAGTGCAAAGTTGATATATTTCCTCAGCGACCAGCACAGATCAGCTCCAGGCATGATGAAGCAGAAATCATCCTCTTTTGGAAGGTCAAACAAAGTAGTTTCGCTTTCACAATTAAACAGACAGCGTTGTAGCATTTGGACCAATCAGACACACAACTATTTGTTACATTTAAAGGTGGGGTGAAATGCTCGCTTTCACTCAATATCTGGTTAACCTTGAGTACCTATAGAGTAGTACTGCATCCTTCATAACTCCAAAAAGTCTTTAGTTTTATTATATTTATAAGAGAAAGATAGTCTGTACCGTTTTTTCCCGGAAAAACACGAGTGGCTGGAGGCGTGACGTGTGGGCGGAGCTAAAGAATCACGAGTGCGAGTAAGCTTTTGCGTTGAGAGCGTTTGGAAGCTGTGACATTACCGTGAGGAAAAAAACATCATCCAAAACAAACCATGGCTAACAATCAGATTCAGCCGTTTATTTATGATCCAGAATCAGATCCAGAGGCTGAAACTGAACAAGAGCAGCAGCAGCAACGACGTCTCTATGTGGTATGTACTGAAACTGTATATATTTGCTTAGCGGTTTTGGAAAATGACTAAGTTCCACTAAGTTTCTTTTTTTTTTTTAAGGTGTACATTCGGAAAGTGCAGTTTTATACCAACATTTTGTTTACTTGTGTGCTTACGCACCGATAGCTAAGTTAACAACACAGAGATATTTGAAGCAGTTTTACTCACCACCTGTGGTTCCAACACACAATCGTGACCCTTTTTCGTTGGGACTGCATTATCCTTAAGAAATAAATGATATGCAAATCTGTCGTCAAACTGGGCCTTGTTTGTAAAACAAGCATCTTCGAAATGCAGGGAACAAACACAAACACTTGCACAGCTCCATTGATGCTTTGTAAAAATAAACTCCATCCACTGGTCCCTTAATGCTGTTTTTTTTGGGGGGGGGCTAATCTGTGCAGGGTTGTCTTGCCCTGGCAACCAAAAACACACTTCTTTTGTGACATTTTGCTCTCGCTCTGATCAGTGAATGTCTCTGCTATGGTCTACGGGCACGCGCGTTCTTCCGGGAGAAGTGCCCTCAGGACCCATATAAGGAAATTCTGCTCCATCTAACGTCACACAGAGCCATACTCGAAAAAAACTTTCCGAAACTTGGAAGAGAAACTTAGACAAACCGGAAGGAGTATTTTTAGAACAAAAATACTCCTTCAAACGTACAAGTTAATTTTTGAAACTTTGTCCATGTTTAATATGGGAATCCAACTCTTTAACAGTGTAAAAAACTCACTATGCATGAAATAGTATTCCCCCCCCCCCCCCCCTTTAACAAATAATATCTAACGCCTGCTCATCTAACCAAAGGGTCAATGGACCCTTCCCCCCAAAAGGAAGCTATCACCTCAAAAAGGACAGAACAGGCCTCTGGTTCCCCAGCAACTAAAGGCACACTATCTGATAATACTAGGTTTACAACGTCCAAAAATGTGGCTAAGCCACTCTTAACTCAAGTCTCTCAGGAACAGACACATAATGCACATAAAAAGGGACTTTTCTCTAATTAATTCATAGAAAAACCATTCTTTCAATTAATTTACATATACTTTAGGGCATTGGGTACTGTGCGCTGTTACTGTTCTTGTATATTGTGTTTTTTTGTATTGTATGTTTACATGCTTATGATGGATCATTAGTTAATATAACTTCATCTATATGATGTGTGGTATCTAAGAGTTCTTATTTTCATGATCTAAATGAGAGTGTATATTATATGTTGATGCCTATGCAACACATTAGTTTTATAAGAATCTTAAAGATTCTTATCTTGAACCCCCCAATCTAATTTCCTATGCAAGACACCATACTAGAGACAAAGAGCTGTATAAATATCCTCCAAAGGTAACATTCCTCATTGGCTGACATCATCCCCCTATACAGACCACTGATCACCAGATCAGGCGGTTCTTCTAGATTCAGGAATTCCAGGAGAAGATGCTGAGCTAAGGGCCTTAAAAACCATGCTAAGCTTGTGCCAGGCTTCGGCCTTGACTATTCATTCATCAAGATCCTCTGGTTCCAACTGGTCTCATCCATTCACTTCAGCAGAGACCAACTGAGCCACAGAATGCATCAGGACTCTTTATCAAACAGGCAAGACTTGCTAGTATCCAACCTAGTCTTATTAATTGATACATTAAGTATCATGTGCACCTTTTACAAAGGTGTGTTTGAACTAAGAAACTGATGTTTCCTTCAGGCTGTAGATCTGCTAAATATATCAGATTGTACCATAGCTCCATTTCTTTATTTCTTTTATTTTTACTGCTTAAGCTTTAATAATTTTCCTATACCAACTGTATGCATGTGTGTGTGTATGTTAGACTAGTTTAAGTGTTTATGTACAGGTGCTGGTCATATAATTAGAATTTCATCAAAAAGTTTATTTCACTGATTCCATTCAAAAAATGTAACTTATATATTATTATATATTATATATATATTATATATTGTATATATTACTGCAGCAATGTGGTGTAGCATGGAGTCGATCAGTCTGTGGCACTGCTCAGGTGTTATGAGAGCCCATGTTGCTCTGATAGTGGCCTTCAGCTCTTCCTGATTGTTGGGTTTGGCATATCGCATCTTCCTCTTCACAATACCACATATATTTTCTATGGGGTTAAGGTCAGGCGAGTTTGCTGGCCAATTAAGAACAGCGATACCATGGTCCTCAAACCAGGTACTGGTAGCTTTGGCACTGTGTGCAGGTGCCAAGTCCTGTTGGAAAATGAAATCTGCATCTCCATAAAGTTGTTCAGCAGCAGGAAGCATGAAGTGTTCTAAAACGTCCTGGTATTCGGGCTGTGTTGATCTTGGATCTCAGAAAACACAGTGAACCAACACCAGCAGATGACATGGCACCCCAAACCATCACTGACTGTGGAAACTTTACACTGGGCCTCAAGCAAAATGGATTGTGTGCCTCTTCTCTCTTCCTCCAGACTCTGGGACCCTTTTTGTCTTTAGACGCTTCTGACGCTATCTGTTGTTCAAGAGTGGCTTGACACAAGGAATGTGCATAATGGTTCTTGAAGCACTGACTCCAGCTGCAGTCCACTTTTTGTGAATCTCCCCTACATTTTTGAATGGGTTTTGTTTCACAATCCTCTCCAGGGTGCGGTTATCCCTATTGCTTGTACAATTTTTTCTACCACATCTTTTCCTTCCCTTTGCCTCTCTATTAATGTGCTTGGACACCCAGCCTTTTTTGCAATGAACTTTTGTTCTTGCCCTCCTTGTGCAAGGTGTCAATGGTCGTCTTTTGGACAACAGTCAAGTCAGCAGTCTTCCCCATGATTGTGTAGCCTACATAACTAGACTGAGAGACCATTTAAAGGCCTTTGCAGGTCTTTTGAGTTAATTAGCTGATTAGAGTGGGGCACCAGGTGTCTTCAATATTGAACCTTTTCACAATATTCCAATTTTCTGAGATACTGAATTTGGGATTTTCCTTACTTGTCAGTTTTAATTATCAAAATGAAAAGAAATAAACATTTGAAATATATCAGTCTGTGTGTTATGAATGAATATAATATGCAAGTGTCACTTTTTGAATGGAATTAGTGAAATAAATCAACTTTTTGATGATATTCTAATTATATGACAAGCATCTATAGTTAATAAAGTCTTATTTGTATAACACTTGAGGTTGTTCATTGTTTGCTCATAACTGAAGTCTCAATCATGCAGACTTTCACTACGTGCTCTGAGAAATATTGTACAATAAGATAGTTATTTTCCTTAACCAGGAAATTAACCTTCTTAGAACTGACAGACAGTTGACACTGAGTGATCAAGTAAATACCATACTTACAGAGGATCAAAATATTTATACTGTTAACTAGTTATGATTGATTATTCATATTTCCCCTTTAAGAATTCTCCCTTCTTAACACATGGATTCACATATAGTCATAAACACAGTCAAATGTATAGTCAGTACAATGGTACAGTAGGATAGAACCGAACACCTCTGACGACTCAGAGCCTTGTAATTGGGCCCAGGAGGACTGAGGTGAATAATAGTTGCCCTGTGGGACAGAGATGAGAAGTAGAGGGGGAGAAAGACAGGGAAGTTGAAGCAGAGAAATATATTGGGAGTGTGATTTGTGTGTACCTGTGTGTTAAGTACTGCACTGTTTATAATTAAATACATGTTGTTTGACAACACACCACAGTGACAAGAAAGAAAAATATTACTGTAGCCATTTGAGTGGAACACATACACAAGGTCAGTGTATTACTGTAACTGGCTTACCACAATGGCAGTTTGCATTTTGTTGCATGCAGGGTTTGATTTCCAGGGACCACGCACACTGATAAAATGTATGCCCTGTAGTTTGCTTTGCTTAACAGTTTCTGCCAAATAAATAGGAAGTATTTAGCATTTGGCCCACAGGATAGCACATATGTACAATGAATTGTTGGTTCAGGATTAAGTCTGGTATAGGTTTTATATTCTCATCCTATTCCCTGTGAACTTTCATGTCTCTTCTGCAATACATTAAAGGTCAAATAAAGTATACTTTTACTTTATTATAATTACAAATTATGCTTTATAAAAGTATCTAAATATCTATATATGAGTGCAAAAAAATTATACAAATTAAATAAAAAATAAAAGATTTAAATAATAAATCAGCCAGTGCCACAGGACAACATTCATCCCTGATTGAAAACACACACACACACACACACACACACATATATATATATATATATATATATATATATATATATATATATATCTATATATATATATATATATATATCTTGTTTTATGGTTTTTTGTTTGCTGTATTTTTTGTTGACTATAGATTTTTTTTAACGCAAGAATATCTAAACAAATTAAAAACAAGATAAACTCACTTGATTGTAAAAGATAATTAGACTTGTTTTTTTTTTATATATTGACATCTGCTTTTGTTTTTATTTTGTTATTTTGTATTAAAAGGGATAGTATACAAAAAAAATAATAATTATTGTTTCCTTACTCTCATGTCATTCATGACATAATGACTTCCTTTCTTTTGTGGAAAAGAAATGAAAATATTTTGAGAACTGTATATGTGCATAAAATGGAATGGAAGAATACCTAGGATGCTTTTTAGGGTGAGTAAAACATGGGCTGATTTTCATTTTTGGGTGAACTAACCCTTTAAGGATGAACCATGACAAATAGTCTCTGACCATGATAAATTTAGATCGATTTAATGTTAGATTTAATTTTGTTTAGCCAGAACAGCAAGAGCATCCAATATAAACAACATCTCTCACAATGTTGCTTTGTGGTACATTGGTAATTTAGTTATATTTTTAAGCTTAGATGTACCAATACAAATATCAGTTTTATTTCTGACAGTCAATGATAAAGAATTTAAGAATGTCAATATATTTTAAAGTACTATACTGCAAAAATTGCAAGGCTTATTGTTTACGTGAGAGCTCTTTACACTATATAAACTCTGTCATTGGCTGAGGAGGACTGCGATGCTGAAATGTCTCTGTGGGGTTTGCAGGTCTGTTGCACGGATGCATAATTAGAGGACAGGGGATAGAAGGATGCAAGGAGGGGAGAAAATGTCATGCATTGAGCAAGTCTAATGTTAGTAGAGGTATCATTAGAAGACGTGAACAGGAGTGACAGTCCCATGGGCCTTGGACTTTCCAATCACAGCTTTCACACTGGACAGTTACACATCACTCACCCTGACCAGGTAAAACTGTCCATTGAAACAGAAGGCCATGTGGTTTAACCAATGCCAGTTATCTGCTGCATGAGCCAAACCGAAAGAACAGCATGTATCGAAGAAGACAGAACCACCACAAAAGAATTCAAAGGCCATCCAAGTTCTGTCATTTGACTGCTAACACCACAGCAGTTGTCCTTACGATGGGAATCAAAAGATTCAGTAAAACAACTGTGATAAATTTGAGCCAACATGCTGAAATCGTCAAAGCAGCCATTGACTAAGATGCAGTTTTGTTGTTCTGACGTGTGCTTTGTGCCTCTAGTTCTGTCAAAGCAGCACTTCCAGGACATTTGGACATGTAGATTCACACTCTTCAATTCAGAGAGGACTATGGGACAGCTCTGTTCTTCTTAATGAGACGAATTGACTCTATTCCAGACAAACTCTGCCTGCTGCCCCGTGCCAGTTAAAAAACAACACTCAAAAACACTTGGGAGCATGCAAAAGAAACTCAGTGTCCAGTGTACAAACTGATGCCAAAGATTCATATTGATTATGAGCTTGGGTCCTCACATAGAAAATACACAGATTATACAGTGGTCACAGTGTACATACATTCATGAAGTTCAGCCTGTTCCTGAAGAGCTCCTGTGTGCCATTTATATCTAATCAGCTAATCGTTCTGGCTTTTTGGCCAGTTGAGGTCACAGAAAATAATTGTGTGCAGACGTTTTACTTGTTTGGGAATGACTCCCTACTGAAGTCTCAAACTGATAGTGCCAGCCTGCTCTTTATGGACCAGTAGTATTTGAATAGGAGACCTGAGCATTTAACAGTAAATGCTGTATGATCTTTGAAATTTATTCTAAAGAATATAATTACATCAATATATTTTCTCTTTCTCTCTCTCTCTCTCTCTCTCTTTTCTTTTTTAACAGACACTCTTTTTGTCCAGTCGCTACACAGCTTATTAAATGCTTCAGTAAAAAGCTGCTGTCATAAAAGCTCCTTGAACATGTTGTTCCTCTCAGGGTGGGATCTGATGGAAGGGGAGTTGCTGACTGTCTGTAATGTTGTGATTCCGGCCCTCTCAGTCTCTCCCCATGTCTTATTCTTTAAATGTGTATCCCGGCTCCCTGATTCTGTATTAGCATTACAATGGAGGCCTGCTGAGCTACCTCCCAAGGCTGAGCCTCATCCACCGGTGTGTTCATTCACTAGAGCGACTCGCACTGCATTGTAAAGCTCTTGTTAAGAGTCTGGACCAAACGGATGAGCTTTGTCTTTAAACGGAGACAATGCATGCCTGATTTACCATACGGTCGTGCAGCCGATGGCATGCATGTTAGTTTTATGAGATGGCTCAAGTTTGTGTTTCACTTTCAAAGGCGAGGGACACTATTTTGGATGCCTTACACTTGAAAGAAATGGACAAGTGTGAACTGTCTGGTGTCTGTGACAGGATATCCTTTTCAGAGAACGAGGCTAGTTTTCACACTAGAGGGGCTAAATCAAAAAACTGTAAGAATGTGTGTCCAAATTCTGAGAAATTTTGAATTCACTTGAGCTTTTAATATGGTAAACAATGACAGCATATATGAATAGGGTTCTTTATCAGAAGCTGAGAGGTTTGTGATTTTCTGAAGTACTTCTCTTCTGAACTTTGATTTTCGTTGTTTCGAGTCAATCAGTCAGCTTTGAAGACGACACTAGATTATCCTGTTTAGAGAGCCAATCCAGCGCAAATCAGCAAAGCTGTAATTTAGCTGGCAGGCCATTCACTGAGACTGTGATTGGGTGAGAGCGGTTCCTGGTACAACGGTACACGTGCCTGGTCCTTGGGAGGGCTTCTCGAACATGTCTCAACTCGCCCTGACAATGTAATGCCCGCATCAACCCTCTGACCTTAGAATGACTTGCAACGAATTATAAACGAAATCACACAGCACACAGAATCACATTTATGAATGGTACCCAGAAATGTCTTTTATTGAAGCAGATAGATAGATAGATAGATAGATAGATAGATAGATAGATAGATAGATAGATAGATAGATAGATAGATAGATAGATAGATAGATAGATAGATAGATAGATAGATAGATAGATAGATAGATAGATAGCAGTTGGATTAAAATCTGTGTGGCTATCATATCAAAATTCTGCAGTATTTTTTTTAAATCTCTCATTACTGCAGCTGATGAGCTTTAATGAAGTGCTTGAAGGTGTTATGAGAATGTTCTTAATCTAAATGTTAATCAGGTGGCTCACGACAAACTGTCTTGACATCCATGAGTTCAAGGATGACAATCTAGCACAATCTACTACAGTGACATTCTTCATAATTAAAGAACTATCATCTGTATGCAGTTATTCAGAATGACCCCCTCAGAGTGAGACACTCTGATATCTTTGACAACCTCATGCTCCAGCGCTGATCCAGCGCAGAATAACCTGAGACACAAGCCTCACCTCGGGTCGGGGCAAGCCCACACATGCTCTGTTTACTGATTACACACGCAAGTCCTGAGGGAGAACAATGCACCATTCCTCAGCACAATGGGTCAAAGTGCTTTAAGGAGGTCCAGCTTGTAATACTTTCGGTTTTTCCGGTTATGAAAACTGACACATTTGTTGTCAGTTTGGATTCATCATTAGATTTGCCATTTTTGAGTGGGTGGGGGGTTGTGACCACTGACATGTGGAAGAACCAGTATTATATGTAGCATTCGTTTGAGTACCTAAAACCATGAGGATGGTCTAATGCAGTGTTTAATGTACCCCAACATCCCCAGCAATAGGGTTCAATTACCTGTTCATCAACACAAAACCATTTATATATATATATATATATATATATATATATATATATATATATATATATATATATATATATATACAGTACAGACCAAAAGTTTGGACACACCTTCTCATTCAAAGAGTTTTCTTTATTTTCATGACTATGAAAATTGTAGAGTCACACTGAAGGCATCAAGGGCTATTTGACCAAGAAGGAGAGTGATGGGGTGCTGCGCCAGATGACCTGGCCTCCACAGTCACCGGACCTGAACCCAATCGAGATGGTTTAGGGGTGAGCTGGACCGCAGACAGAAGGCAAAAGGGCCAACAAGTGCTGAACATCTCTCTGGGGAACTCCTTCAAGACTGTGGAAGACCATTTCAGGTGACTACCTCTTGAAGCTCATCAAGAGAATGCCAAGAGTGTGCAAAGCAGTAATCAAAGCAAAAGGTGGCTACTTTGAAGAACCTAGAATATGACATATTTTCAGTTGTTTCACACTTTTTTGTTATGTATAGAATTCCATACATAATTCCACATGTGTTAATTCATAGTTTTGATGCCTTCAGTGTGAATCTACAATTTTCATAGTCATGAAAATAAAGAAAAGTCTTTGAATGAGAAGGTGTGTCCAAACTTTTGGTCTGTACTGTATATATATATATATACATACAGTCAAACCAGAAAATTATTCAGACACCAGATATAAATTTAGGACACTATACTTCATTTAAGTAAAAAGTAATCTGTGACATATTATACTCAAACATTCTTCACTCAGTGGACTATCAGTAAAACTATTTTTTTTTTTTTAAATAATAATAATTAATTTGGGACCAAAAAATTATTCAGACACTTTGACCAGTCCATGTTTTGCTAAAGTGTTTTCTTTTCCTTAATTGTTAATGTGGTAATTAGTTTGCCTAAATGTCTATTATCTAATTGAGTACATAAATTTAACAGCTGACTGCTGACTGCTATTCAGCCTAATTCTTTACATAACTTTCTATCAGAGTTATCCGGCATTATCAAGATGAAATTGTTCTGACACAGTTTAACTCTTTAACTCTTTTCATGTTTCATTAACATTCAAAATGATCAGTAATACCACAAATGTATATTCAGTGTGTCAACAAATAAATAAAGAAATAAAAGAAAAGTGGGTTAAAAACAAGCACAGATATTCTAACACAAAGGTATAGTATATTATAATTTAATACATATGTATTATATAATAAATCAGTAACATTTTGATTACAAAACATGCACACACACACACACACACACACACACATACACACATGTTCGTTTTTGTGAAAAGTGGGGACATCCCATAGGCATAATGGTTTTAATACTGTACAAACTGTATATTCTGTGGCCCTTCATCAACCCTACCCCTAACCCTAACCCTCTCAGGAAACTTTGTGCATTTT
The DNA here is from genome assembly GCF_023724105.1 of Carassius gibelio. NCBI lineage: Eukaryota > Metazoa > Chordata > Actinopteri > Cypriniformes > Cyprinidae > Carassius > Carassius gibelio. The sequence goes on from NC_068407.1 coordinate 13,732,449, forward strand.
TACTTTCTCAAAAAAACAAATTCTGTATGATTTATAAGCGTTTTGAAAAATGGGGACATGGGTTATGTCCTCATAAGTCACCCTCTCCTTGTAATACCTGTGTCATACCCATGTCATTATACAGAGTTGTGTCCTGATATCTCACACACACACACACACACACACAGAGAGAGAGAGAGAGAGAGAGAGAGAGAGAGAGAGATAAGAGATACATCAATTTGGTTTTGTATGAGTACTGATGACCAGCTGTACATCTGCTACACTGAGGTCACTAATTTTTCTTCGAGAGGGCATTGTGTGGGCTTAGAGGAGCTTGTTAAACTCGTCCCTAACTAGCAGAAATGTAATTTACAAACAGAGGGCTGTGGAGCAAAGAATGAAGGGTTGAGGATCAGTGCTACGGGGGGAGACAGAGTCATCGCAGCCTGAGGCCTGGATCTGACAGCTGAGTAGGCAAATGAAAGATCCAAACGAGATGGAAAATAAAGACGTTAACCCTTGAAACACTGAACCGACAGGGCTGTCACATAGAATGAACCATAAATGTTAAATAGAAACAGCTGTGATTGTTAATAAAGGGTTGCAACTTGTCTAGGTTTTTTTATTTTTTATTTTTATTTATAAAATTAAACTACTTTTATGATGCAAGGACACACTAAACTGATCAAAAGGGACAATAAAGACATTTTAAATGCAGAAAATTCCCATTACATGAATAAAGTACATTTTAAAATATGTATTAAAACTAAAAATTATACATTTGAATTGCAATAATATTTCACAAGTTTGCTCTATTTTTTTAATCTAATATGCAGTCATGGTGAGAATAAAAGACTTCTCTATAAAACATGAATACAGTGCAGGATTAATAAAACCTATAAATCAATTAAAAAAATCTTCTGAATGGTAATGTCAAACTTTTGAATAGTAAAGGATACGGCACACCACTCACTTATTATTATTACATAAAATAATGATATAAATTATATTAATGCACTATAACTAAGTCACAAAGTTTCATGAAGTCCTGATATGTTTAAAATATGTTTACATTTTTGAGTGTGTGTGTGTGTGTGTGTGTGTGTGTGTGTGTGTGTTTGCACCACTGTAGTTATCTTCTTCTACATTGTCCTTCTTTCATGACTTCGTAAACTATAATATTTATAACTTTTATAACTTGACTGTAAATTATTTTCTAATCCAACATTTATTAAAGAGACAGTGCTTCCCTAGTTAACATTTGGCCTTTATGATGAGTGCTTGCTATAAAAAAAAAAATCAAATTAATTGAGGTTTCACTCCCTTTCATTGCCTTTAATTACCATCACTAGATAATACAACACTTCACTGTGAGGTCAGTGGACTGTATTTAGCATGTTTTGACAGATCACCCTTTAAATTCATCTACCTGATGCCTCTCGCCCGGTCTAAAATGACGGGGGCACGGCACAGGTGGCAGATAGGCCACATTTTGCACCCAGGGGCTCCTCTCTCTCCGCTGAGCCATGACTGCGGCGTCTGAAGCAGGTGCGTGGTATCCATCCAGCCCCCCTCCCCCCGGCTCATTCACCTGTAAGCCCCTGTCCTGCAGCAGTGGCTCTGGGGGTCTGCTGCGGCCTATGTGCTCATCTGAAGGACAATGAGGATAGACAGCCTGCCACTGACCACCTGCTGCGCAGCTGCCAGGTTCCTGTTTCAGAATCAGCTTTCAGCACCCACCCCCATCCTTCTACCCCTCCGCCTGATCAGATGGAGGTACAGCACACACTGCTGTTTATCATCCCCATCACAGTACTGCTGGAGCATGACTTACAGCTAGAGATGTGTTGTATAACAGCACCATATCGGTTATCGGCTGATAAATGTATTTTATATCAGTTTTGGTAAATATTGAATATTTAATTGTGCATGCTCATTTCCTCTATTTTTACATGTAGAGTACCTTTACCATCATTTAAGACTCAAAGTTAATCTTTAAAACACTGGTCATTCAATAACACCATTGTTGAATGTAACGTTTAGGAAATCTCAACATGAATATCCATTTTTCATACTGTACAATTTAATGTTGTGATGTTCAAATTAACTTGATGATTAAATTCCAATTTTGTGTTTTATTTTTAATTATGAAGACAAAAATGCATATAATATTAATATCTTGTCATAATGTGAGAATAATTACTGGCTTCATCAAATAAAACCTGACTTGGAGAACATAAGAGTCTTTTCAAACATTTTAAAAATATGTGATATGATACGATATAAACATATAATAACCAAGTCACATCTAAATCTAAATTTTTCATACTGTACATTTTAATGTTGTGATGCTCAAATTTAGGGCAAAAAATGATTGATTTTAATTTTTAGTTTTCCGTAACTTAAATTTACTTAATTGTGCCTTGCAATGCACCATACAATGCATCCTACAATCTCATTTATAATTGTAACCAAAGTTAAAACATTATAACACTTATCTAGTCATTGTTACACTATGCATTTTAAATTAAGTTATAATTATTTACGGCAAGATATAATGTATTACAACACACATAATTATTATGCATTATACATAAAGGAGATTTTTTATTGCATATAAAATTGTGTTACCTTGTAATATTGGTGCAGCTCTAATTCTGAAAGAGGCAATTTTAAATTTCTATTTTGGGTATATTATTGGAAAAAAAATTGACAGGAAAGAAAAATACATGGAATAGCAACAAGCTGCACCACAGCTTAACATGACTGAAGCATGTGATAACCACTATGCCACAGATGAAAGAAGAGGTCAAGCCAAGAACTGGTCTTAAATTTGGTGTTTGTATTTCAGTAAAACCCCCTCCTGCCTCGGTCTACAGCACTGCAAGGATGTCTCATTTCACTGATCAGAAGTCTGGTTAATTTGTCAACAGCTGGAAGACAAAAAAATGTCCCCTTTCTGACCGAAGGGGTCAACTGTTAAATCTGGTAAGTGTTTATATTCAGCCAGGCCAATCATGACGGAGACATCTTCATGCAGTCTAATACAGTGGTTCACAACCAGAGGACCCAGGACTCACCAAAAGGCCTCCAGATGATTTCAATTATTATTAAAATTAGATTTAGCAGAATTATCAATTCATGAGATGCCTTTGAAAATTGTGTTGAACAACTGGGGGGCCTTAAAGTCAAAAAGGTTGAGAATTACTAAACTAATACATAGTGGGGTCCCAAAGAGACCACTTTGTGATCTATATGAAACTATATAACTATATGAAATGCTTCACACGAACCTGTGGAACTGCAATTGTGTACTTGAGGATTTGTAATGAATCTAAAAGATATCAAATAAGAGAAAGAGAGTTTTGAACCCTACCGTATTATATGCTTAAATATGACAGCAAGACCCTTATGTTCATATTTTGTTCCTGGAGTCAATTGATGAAGTACTATTGAAGAAAACTAATGAGGATGTACTAAAACAGAAATCAAGGAGATTAAAGAGGGATTGATGGAGAGAGACATCTAGAATATTCGTGAGCAGCCCGCTAATCAGCAAATAGCTGTTATGCACAATTGAAGTAGCCGGATTAGAGGATCCCCTGCATGCTGATTCGATTCTGATCAATGACTTGCGATATGGCCCTCTTACCCTAAAATTACCATCTCTATAGGCCAGCGGACAGAGAGGCTGGGGGCTGGGGGAGAGATGGCTAATTTCCTCTCAAGTGCCTGTGTGGGGTTTGATGTATAGAGCTGCTAAAAAGATCTGATTGCAGTGCTTCCCTCAGCTGCTCCTTTGTCCTTATCAGAATCAGGGAAGGAGCAGAAGGGTCAGCGAAGAAGTTAAAAACGCATGCGATGACATGGAATGCTAGGAACTGTTCCTTGTGACAGATCTGAGACTTAAATATGCAGTCCAGAGCCCAACGCACACATTAATTAGTTCGATTTTAATTACCATCTCTGCTAAACTAACACTGGGTTTGCTTGTTGTGTTTGCTACATTAGGAAAACGGGGGATGGGAGAGTTGTAATTAGCATAGCTCACAATAGAGAAGCCTTTTTCTCGTTATTTGTGTTTACAGGAGGTGGAGTAGAGATGTTGGACCGTAAAGATGGAGCTCCATTAATGCAGTGCTGCGCTCTCTAGACTGCCGCAGATCCTTCAGGATGATGGCAGGCAGCGTGGCACGCGCAATCCGTGACCCACCCCCACACACTTACAGCACAAAGAGCTGCCAATCATCCTCTGTCACAGATGAGTATGCAAACACATGCAGCTGTGTGAAGAACAGGCATGTGTGTGCACGTGGCAGGGCTCTGGGTCCGTAAAACCATGTTTCTTGCCAAATGAAAATTCATTCATTAATATATCTCTAATAGGCCATACTATTTTGAAACTCAGCTGGGGACAGTTTAGATGTGACATGTAGTTTCCATTCATATCAACACAATCAAATTCATAGACTCTTCTACAAAACATAGTGAGTTGAATTGCTGTATACTGTGTAAACAGACAACTTCCTTCTAAGGGAGCGTCTTTTTGATCCAGCAACACTTACAGTTGACATTGTTTCCACAAAGTGAACAGAGGCATGACTCACAATTGATTTCAATAGACCTTGTCATTAGCATTTTGCTAAGCTAACACTACAACACTGTAATTTTTTTTATTTTTAACGCCAATAACCCTCAAAAATAATTATTTGGTAACACTTGCATAGGAACCAATTCTCAATATTAACTAGTTGCTTATTATAAGCATACATGTTACTTACTAGCATACTGGCTGTTTATTAGTATAAAGCACATTCTCAATGACCATATTCTACATGATTAATGCCCAATTCCTTAAACTTAAAAACTACCTTACTAGCTATTAATAAATAATAATTAAGAGTTTATTGAAGCAAAGGTTGTACTTAGTTAGTTAACAGTAAGAACTGGACCTTAAAATAAATATTATTTTTAATTATAAAGGCATACTTCTTTTCATACAAACCTATTTAGTAGTCTATAAGTTTATTTTACAAATAATGCCATTCAAAAGTTGGTAAGATTTTTCTTTTGTTTGTTGGAATATATATAAAATATATACTATATATATATATATATATATATATATATATATGCCAAGTGCTTAATTTATTTGATGAACATTAAAACGGTATTGCATTTGATGTAATTTTATATTTATATTTCAAAGATGAATTTTCAGCAGCCATTATGTGTCTTTAGTATCACGATTTTTCAGAAAACATTCATCTAACGATTTGGTGTTTAAGAAACATTTCTTATTATCCATGTTGGAAATGGTTGTGCTATTTAATATATATATATATATATATATATATATATATATATATATATATATATATATATATATATGTATATATATATATATGTATATATATATATATATATATATATATATGTATATATATATATATATATATATATATATATATATATATATATATATATATATATATATATATATATATATATATATATTAAATAGCACAACCAAAAGTTTGGACACACCTTCTCATTCAAAGAGTTTTCTTTATTTTCCTGACTTTGAAAATTGTAGATTCACACTGAAGGCATCAAAACTATGAATTAACACATGTGGAATTATATATGGAATTATATACATAACAAAAAAGTGTGAAACAACTGAAGATATGTCATATTCTAGGTTCTTCAAAGTAGCCACCTTTTTCTTTGATTACTGCTTTGCACACTCTTGACATTCTCTTGATGAGCTTCAAGAGGTAGTCACCTGAAATGGTCTATTCAACAGTCTTGAAGGAGTTCCCAGAGAGATGCTTAGCACTTGTTGGCCCTTTAACCTTCAGTCTGTGGTCCAGCTTACCCCTAAACCATCTGGATTGGGTTCAGGTCCGGTGACTGTGGAGGCCAGTTCATCTGGCGCAGCACCCCATCACTCTCCGTCTTGATCAAATAACCCTTGATGCCTTCAGTGTGACTCAACAATTTTTCTACAACATAAAAATTACTATATATATATATATATATATATATATATATATATATATATATATATATATATATATATATATATATATATATATATATATATAAAAATATATAGTATTTTTAATGTATTTATTAGTGTTAATGTCTTAATATGCTTTAATGAATAGATTTAATAAATGTCTCTAAGATTATTATACTTTTTTAACTTGATTTTTAACATTTTACTATCAAAAGCATTTTAGCATAGAAATTAACTTGTTGCAAGTCATTATGAGATTGCTTTGTCCACAAAGAACACAGTGATCCTGCCCTATAAATCAGCATAATTATGTTGCTTCCTATTTGGAACATACATTGAGTTGGGGGCAGCACATATGAGATGCAAATGAGCATCATTTTTTTGTATTTATAGTATATAAACTCACAATATCCTACTATTTTAAGTATCAAAAAGACAAGAAAAAGGCAGACTTTGAGATTTTGTCACATTGTATTTTGTGTTACATGTGATCAGGTAGCTAAAACACTACCGAACATTACCACTGTAGTAGCACTACACACAGGTTGGCCCTCAAAAGTGATCTTGTAGGATATGGCAGTAGCTGGTACTGAGTAAAAAGGCACGACTGGCATAATTATTATGGTTCCCTCCTGGGGTGGGCTCTTCTCTGAGCCAAAGAAATTAAAAACAATCAAACTTTCTTTAAAAAAGCACATTATATAAAAAGATTGTGTGTTGTAAGTCAAAGAGGCTGTAATCAAATCAATCCAGGCCTGCAGAAAGATCTCCATTCTAGCCCTTCTTCTGCAAGGCCTCAGTGGAGGTGAGCATTGAGGTCGTATTTCTCACAGAACTTGTCTGTCAGCGGGATGCAGGTGAGAAGCTCACACCACTCGCACTTGACAGGGTAAACGTAGAAGAGCACGACGAAGCCGGAGAAGATGCCCAGGAAAAGAGTAAGTGCCACTAGAATCTGCAAACGTTTGCGGTACATGTCCATACGGCCGAAGCTGATGTAGGGCAGGAAGGCGAAGGAAAGGAAGAAGCCTGAGACAAAGCCACAGATGTGGGCGAAATTATCTATCCAGGGCAGCAGGCCGAAGGCGAAGAGGAACAGCACGATGCATGAGAGCTTGATGAAGGCCCTCCATGGCCGTGCCAAGATCTGCCAGCTCTGGAACAGCTCCACAAACAGACAGGCCAGGATGCCAAATTGAGAACCAGCCGGACCCACCTGGCATTAGAAGAGTAGAAGAGCAGTTACTATCATGTTTTATCCACATAGAGCAGTGGTCTGAAACTCAAAAAACCTGGGGGATGGTAACTACGTGGTTAGGCATCTGAGTTTGTCTACTTCGCTTCGATATAGCATGTGAAAAACAGTATATTAAATGAGTCGAAATATGCAAGGGTGACATTCTACTTCTGCCAAATGTGCATCCGATTGAGAATTTACTATGCCATGTGTTTCTGTGACTCAACAGACATCAAAAATCACATGCCAATTCCAACATTATATATTGTTATGTGTATATAATCATACATGTGTATCATACAACATACATTAATAACAATCAAGAAGCAAGTAAGCCATCAAATAAAGTTCATAGTCATTACACAATTTTAAAACAGCAATTGTAACACCGCATGCATTCATTTTTCAACTGATCCGAGTTGTTTTCATCATCTAGGTTACAAATGCATATTGACATCTGTTTTCTCCATCTGTGGGACCTATTCTCACTAATTGCTTATTAGCATGTCTATTTTTGACATATTGGCTGTTTATTAATACTTATTGGGGCAAAAGTTGTAGTTCATTTTTTTTTAAATAGCGAGTATTGGACCTTAAAATGAAATGTGACGCAATGTTTTTGAAAGCAGTGCTCATCTGCAATATTGTGAAATTTTGTTACTATTTAATATAACTTTTGTTTTTTAATAAATTGTATTCCTTGGATGGTAAAGCTGAATTTTCAGCAGCCATTACTCCAGTCTTCAGTGTCACATGACCCTACATAAATCATTCTTAGATGCTAATTTGGTGACCATTAAACATGTCTTATTAATATCAATGTGACAATAAAAAAGCTTCTTAATTTTTTTTTTTTGTGGAAAATGTAATGCTTTTTTTTTCATCTTACAGAAAGTTAGAAAGGACAACATTTATTTGAATTTTATTAGAAATCTTTTATAAATATAAACATATAAGTGGATTATAATATCATTAATGTCCTTTATGAAGTTTATGTAGCGTTTGATCAATTTAATGCTTCCTACATAACAAAAAAATATTAATATCTTCCATTTTAAGCAGCCATTTATTTTTATTTTTATGTATATGCTGTATTATAATCTTAAGGAAAACTATTTAACAATAAATGTCAATGCAGAAAGTAAGAAATGATATGCATTGCTAACATTCTGTTTTAAATGATTTCATGACTGAATGTGAGGAGTTTAAGACCCCTAATCCAGACTCGTCCTGTACCTCTGCTCTGTACGGTAAGAAGATGGCACTGGCGAGGTTTCCTGTAATCCCACTGAGGATATAGATAATGGAGATTCTCAGCCAGCCCGCTAGCTTCTCCAAATCCCTCAAAATGGTCATCTGGAAGCACACAGACACCAGGCAGTGCAGAATCCTGCAGAGACAGGAAGAGACTTACGCCATCAATCAAACACAGCTTTACCATTGTCAAGAAAGTTCAGTCAGGATAAGTAATCTGACACTGCATTTTATTTATTGCGAAATTCACAATAGGCCCCCTGCAACGGATCACGCTTCCTACTCACCCAGCGTGCAGGAAGAGAGAGAGCCAGAGCCGATAGAACTGGTCTGGGATCTCTGGGTTCAGGAACGGCAGGAGGCCACACACATCATCCATGCAATGAACCTGGGAGCAGATAATCGTTTTATCCATAATTACACAAATTACAACTTATAGCTAAAGGTCTGCTCACTCTTATTACAGGCACTGGTACAGCTTTAGGTCTTTACACCCCCTGCTGGCAATTCATAAACCTGCACTACTGCTCCTCATGACAAATGAACAGAATGTATAGATCTCTACTTACATGTCAACAGGTAATGCTCACTGACCTGGGAACACAGTGTGGCCTCCTCGTGGAAGTATCCCTTCATGAAGTTACAGTACTCTCTTGATGTAATCTCACACCTGTGCAAATCACAATTCACATTTAAAGGGATAGTTCAACCATACCTGAAAAATCTGTTAGTGTTTAATTACCCTCATGTCATTGCAAACCATTGTTAGTCTAGACTTATAAAGAAATCCAAATGAATCAATGTTTGATCCAAATCTTTTGAAGAGGTGCAGTGTGGTCATTTTTGTATGATGAACAGATTTAATTTAGGCTGTTATTCACATATAAATACAATAACAGAGCAACTCACATATGGTGAACACAGAAGACTGTGGATGCCTACCTTCTGCCATTCCATTTTTACCACTGTGTATGTACACATGCTTAAAATTATTGTTCCTCATATAAAGTGATTATATCTCTTCACAAGACTTGGATTAAACCTTTCATTTCACATGGATCCATTTTGTAGACTTTTTGCATCTAAGTTGTGGCTACTTTCAATGGACAGAAACCTTCCAGGTTTAATATATATATATATATTTGTGTTTCTAAGATTAACCAAAGTCCACAACATAAGGGTGAGTAAATTCTGATAATAATTTTTGGGTAAACTATCCCTGTAAGGACTTTAATTTCTAAAGGGCACAAACATAAAATATGTAATATACTGTTGTATGATTTTGATCGGCACATCCAGAAGTGACAGACACGTGACTTTAAGAGCTGGCAGCTATGCCGATACAACTGACACAATAATAATGGTTGTGTTTTTTATTAAATAATACATTTTCAAAGATGTAGTCACAGCAGAAGTCTTTTATTTTGGAGAAGGTAGACTAATACGAACATATTACAATATGTATATGTATATGAATATGTATATGAACATATACAGTATGTTTAAAAGCAATAGTACTGAATAAATAACGGTCTGTTATTAAATGCGTTACACATCTATATGCCTTCAGGCACCGGCATATTAGATGCCCCAACATACTGGATCTTGTTCCACAATTTTTTCACATGGCATAATCCACTGACACAAGACACGTTTTTGTGACATATGCCACAAGATGTAAAACCACTTCACGTTAATACCACTACTGCATGACCCTCGTCAGCCCCCGCCAGTACATGCTTTAACCATCGGGTGTCCAACAGCATCTTTCTCATTCAAAACTACTCATGTTTTTAGACAGAACACATTTTTTGCAAGAAACAGAAACAAATTTTTAAAGGTTGGGGTGAAGACGTTGTCGGTCAAACGCCCTAGTGGGCGGGCCTTGGCCAATGAAAGCTGCCATAAATAAAAGGCTTGGCTACATGAGACTAGTGAGCGCAGTGATCATTTTATATCCTTATTTTATATTGTACCTGTTATCAATCTTTGTTATTATTATTAATACACTACAATACACTGCTGGTTACACTTTATTTTAAGGTGTCTTTGTTACAGTGTAATTATACATTATTACTCATATACAAGTACTGAGTAATATTAATTTAATACACGTACTTACTGTATGGTTTGGTTTAGGATCATGGTTTGGCTTCGGGTTACTTGAACATAATTATGCATAATTAATTGTTCTTATAATAATAAGTACATGTAACGTGTAACAAGGACACCTTAAAATAAAGTGTTACCAAAAATTCGGTAGCACTTTATTTTACAGTCCTGTTCCTCATGTACATACTATGTACTTATTAAATTAATTACAATAACTATGTAATAACTAGGTACTAACCCTGAACCTACCCCTAAACCTAACCCTACCCCATGTAGTTACCTTGTATTACCAGAACTTTCTTAGATAAATAAAGTGTAAGTACACTATAAGTACATGTTAGTACTGTAAAATAAAGTGCAACCAAAAATTCTTAAATCAAGATGAGTTTACTAGCAAAATGACAAGATATTAAGGGCCCTATCTTGCACCAAGCGCAATTGACTTTGTACACCGACGCATGTGTCATTCCTATTTTGCACCTGCGCAAAGCGTGCTTTTCCCTCCACAGAAGCACGTCGCTAAACTAGTGAATGAACTTGCGCTCCCTGGGCGGTTCAGCGCAAAAAAGGAGGCGTGTTCCGGCGCAAACAATCCCTGGTGCTATTTTGCTGTTCCATTAAACAATTGCGCCACTGACCAGAAAAAACCTAGTCTAAAGTCAGTGGCGCGTTGCGCGTTGTTCCTTATGCTATTTTAAGGGCGCATGCTTGACCATAATGTATAGCGTGCACAACGCGCATACACTTTGCTCATGTAATCTACACAGATGCAACAGTTATTTTTGCAAATCATAAACTGTTACACTAAAAAATATTAACACATGAGATGACGGAAATCATTGTGGTGTGCCACGAAGATGTGAAAAAATAGGCATAAATCTAGCTTACAAATTATTCAGGCTAATTGTAGTAATTAAGGATCAGACATGTTTGAGGTCATATATGTATATAAGGACATCTGACAAATTGGTTTGTCCGTCAGGAACCAGGAAAAAAAAATCGATGAAACAATTGTGGCTATTTCCTCCCACGCCTGTTTAACCGACGCTATTTTGGGTGGGTTTCTCCCATCCCCATACAACACACCTTCTCTGTCTTTCACTGCTCTTACAAGAACATCAGTCTCCTCGGCTGTGAACCGCTCCTGGCGTGCGCCTGGTAAATACGCCATAATAATAGCAATCCATAATGGAACTTGCGCACCTGCTTTTAAAGGGAATGTTGGATGACGCTCTGATTGGTTTATTTCACGTTACGCCCAAACCACACCTATGAATAATGAAGCTACTTCAGACCAACCCATTTTAGATTTGCGCCGGGCGCAAGAGCCATTTATCCCGCCGGGAAAATAGCAACAGCGCCGAGACCCGCCCACAAAGTTACTTGCGCTTCGCGCTTTGACACTTGCGTTTCAGATCGTTAAAATAGGGCCCTAAGTCTTTTTTCCTGAGGGGGAAAAAAATTCTAACATCTGGTTTTACATAAAACAAGTAAATGATCTACCAGTGGGTTATCTAAAATACTCTTATAACAAAATTAAGAAAGAAGACTAAATATCTTATGTCATTTTGCTTATCTAGTAAATGCATCTTGCATTTTTTTGTATCTTAACTAGACACAAGACAAAAATACTAAGTAAGATAAGTCTTTTTACAGTGTATCTCATGGCGTAATGGGTGTCAGCCGGTGTTCCTCACCTTCCTTTGGTTCCGATGCAGCAGGGTCTGCCAGTGATGACACAATCAATGTGTGGCAGGTTAGTGTGATTCCCTGTGCTGTACCTGGTGCATATCTGAGCGAGGAACAACAGTACACTGTAACAGTATTACATTGAAACAAACAAAAATGACGTTGTGGTCATTGTTGGCCCCCGGACACTGTAGCAAACTCACCGGCCACTCAGTGATGTCATCAGGCCACTCGTGAGGAGTAACCGAAGCAGGCTCCAGACAAATCCTAAAGGTATAAATATGGTAAATAAGATAATCAAATCCACAGGCGATGTGAACGGGTAAAATGATCAAAGAGGGTTATAACTGTACCTGGGGTCTTGATGGCACACAGAGCCATACTGATACACTTTCCCCTTTGGAACACTTTGGTGCTGAGGCCACTTTACCCATAATGCCAGTGTACTCTGAGAACATTATAGGGACATTTGTGTAAACATAGGTTGACATTAATGTCACTATGTGAGGTCATACAGGAACTGACCGAGCACTCCTCCTGAGAGGTCTGCAGGCAGCCTGATTGGTCATTGCGGACGCAGCAGGCCGACTGCCGCTCACTGTCCTTCTTCTCCTGAATGAGCTGGTGCACCTCCTGATCCTGACGCATACAGGGGGAGAACTTAGCCCCGAGGTGAATCAGCGCCTCCTGTAGGCCACCAACAAGAACTGCATATTAGGCAAGCGCATAATGGGAACATACTAAACTCAATAAACTCGAAAAATTGTATTCTATAATAATAATATATATTCATATTTTCAATTTTCATTTTAGTTAACTAATTTCTTGCTTTTGTAGCAATTAATGTTTATTTTTATTTATAAATATTTCTATTTAGCTTTATTTTTATTCCAGTTCTAATTTCAGTCATTTTAGAAGCTTAAACTTTATATATTTAGAATATTTCACTATTTTTAAGTTTCATTTCACTAACCAAAATAATTTGTAACTGGTTTAGTATCAGTTAAGAACATTGTTTATCCAAGATTATTCAAAACAGTATTTTATAGCCTAATAACTAATGTTCAAAATATTTCACATGCAATTAATGCCTCATACACATTTTCCTTTTAAAGAAAATTTGTTTTTGAAGTTTATGATGACTGGAAAAAAAAAGATTTATTGTGTTTGAATATGGATGTAGCAAAACGATTAGTTTGAAAATAAATCACAAAGGCCCCTTACCATGGTACATCTATCAACATATGCAAATACTCTCATAAAAGCCTTATCGTTTTTAGTTTAACTCTTTCAAATAATTCCTTTCGCCATTTCTTAACTGTATTCCATAACATCTACTTTTTTCACTTTTAGTGACCATGTGAAGCAATGTATATATTTACCGAGCTTGGTCCAACCCAGAAATTTTCTTGCTGCATGAATTTGACGTTTTCATAAACTCCTTTGTTTCGCAAGACCTACAACAGATGACATAATCTGTTAAACACACCGTATTAAACAGAAGTCCAGTGTAACAAAACCAAATACACATGGTTTTACTTACAGAATCAACGGTCTCATGTTGTGAAAAACCCACTGGTGCAATGCCGTAGATGGAAACTGCCAATATGGTAATCAGCAAATGGACAAAGGTGATCCAGTAAGTGAAGAAAGGCCTGTGGGATAAAAAAACACCACTTCATCACCCTGTACAGGATACTGTATATCAAGCATTTTAAAAAGGCTCCCATTCACAATAGTGTTGTAAATACCTGTGGTCATTCATGTCTTCTATCTGTTTCTTCACATAGCTGTCGATGCGTTTACGGTAGGTGCGGTTGGTCAGTCGGCCCACCATGCCAAGCCCATAAGGACGCTTCTCAGTGGCAAAGAGTTTCTTAACAGGTACAGTAATGCGCTGTCCACGCCGCTCACCACTCACACTCACCACTTCCTGCCGTAACCGCACTTTAGGCTGTATCAGAGCACCATCCTTTCCCTTACGCCATCCCCTCTCAAGAGGCCTGAACAGAGATGAGGAGTCCACTTAAAAGCATTCAGAATGATCTAAAGCTCAAACATGTTTTTCATGTGTGCATGTGACTCACAGCATAAGATGGCTCCGCTCTAGTTCTGTCCTCTCTAGGGCACTGCCTGTCAGGTCTCTCTCATCTCCAGCTCTACTGGCATCAGTTTCTTTAATGGCAGCTTCAGAAGGAGACTCAAACACCTCGTCTGCGTACGTGGACAGCTCTTCATGTGCAAGCCCATCCTAAAGTGACAGAATGGCTACATTGGCTACATGCAATGGATTCAATGAAGTGTGCAACAAAGATAATAGCTTAAGTGTGTCATGTTTTCAGATGCTAAAATAGTTTCCCAGCCATTTTCCATAATTTTTTTGTTATTTTAAAAATAAACAAAAAAAAAAACTAACTGAAACTGAAAAACCAAATCATTAAAAATTTACAAGAAATAACTAAATTTAGAAATGTTGCTTTGGCAACTAAGTTGAAATATTAAAATTACTTAAAACCACATGATAATACACACACACACACACACACACAAATAAATGAACACTAATACTAATAACATTAAATAAATATATCAACCCCTAGGTGGCAGCACCGAGACGGTCTGGGTCGTAAACTTCAGGTCTTGTATTTATTTTCACCTTGGCAAAGAAGGAGGTGTCCAGTTCATCTGGGAAATCCACAGTGTCCTCATCCAGAAAACTAGCTGTGGCGAAACTCCGCCGATGCACTCTCCGAGAGGCACCGTCCCGCAGAGAGCGTCCCTAAAACCACCGTAATCTTTACAATCATCCTCATTAACAGCATCATGCTTACTACTATGCTCAGTGTTTATATAATGAATAGAAATGAACACAACAACTGTGAAATTAAATATCTTATGTTATACATCACAAACAATGGGTAAGAGCCTAATGTCCTTTCCAGAGCAGCTGTGCTTCTTCTGTGGCCAAGCAGGGGATTACCTCAAACGGCTCCAGAATATTCTATCAGACTAACAACTGAACATTCCAGTGGAATTATCATAGCCATCTGTTAGCGTGGTTCCCGGCCTAGAGCCTGGTCATCTGGGCTCAGGCACTAAATGGAACTGGGCCAAATCCACAGCCAACAAGTCAAGCCAGAGATAAACTTTTACATAACAGATTATATGGGGGAGGGTAATATTTATTGCAATCTTTACAAGGACGTCAAAGTGAGCCTCGGAAGTAATCTATGATAATCACCACGGCTGGGTTTATTGGATGTCCGATGCCTTGTTCCAACGGCATTCACGTCACTTTGACATTAGGGGCTTGAGCTAAAAGGAGATTTTCGAATTTTAAGGAATGATTATTGACCAAATCAAAAGGTGATTTTTTTTTTTTTTTCAGCAAATGTCAGAAATTAAATCTGTCGCTTTATCCTGTTGTCTGTTCCTGTCTGAGAACTTGTTGTGTTCATGTCTGGGGGATGATAATAAAACATGACTTCCCTGGAAATCCCGGAAATGAAATCAGTTTTTGGAGCTATTCTGTTCTATGCAACTAAAGTAGACCATCTAGAATGGTAGAAGTCAGTCGTCCTCAACCTTTATTAATTGAAGGCTACACAAATCAGGCAAAATATTTCCTAAGGGATTTTTGCTTGAATATGACAATTTCCCCCCCCCCCAAAAAAAAAATAACATAAAACTGGGAATGTTAATAATTAAAAAACATTATTTTAAAACAACTCAAATTAATTGTGATTCCAGATAATTCAAGATTCAGATTCAAGGAATAGTTCTTTCAAAAAATTTAATTCTGTCATTAATAAAAATAAAAAAATAAAAATAATAATAATAATTTTATTTAAATTTTAGTATGTATAATTAAATAATTTTAAGTCCCCGTTTGGAAGTTTGCTGAGTCCTTACATTGGGCCCCGTCCCCCTTGTTGAGAACCACTGTTATAAATCATAAAAAATGCAGATGCAACACTGCTGTCTATCTATGGGCTCTTACCTTCACCAGAGCAGCAGCCGCTCTGAAGCCCATTTTGGCTACAGACTCGCGCTTTCGTCTGCGGGGGGGTCGGTTGAAGCCAGAGCGGGAGCTGGTGAAGGAGCACAGGGAGGCGGCGCAGGGGGTGATGGGGGTCTGAGGTATACTAAGACCGTCCACTTCCTCTACGTTACGGAACGCTCGACCCCGAGCCAGCGGGTCTACGATCTACAGACACCAATCACAAAAAGCCTAAACAGTGAGTCACGATCACCCCATCTGTATCCTAAACCACCAGAGTAAATGCTCATGGTAAATTTTAATAGAAGTCTAATGATTTATAGAAATGAAGTGGTTTCAAACAGAACAGTTTAAGCTATTTTGGATTGTACCATTATAAAGAGATCAGTATGTTGTCCAGCCTACCCTCTGCATGCCATGCTGTGCGGGGGGGACGTATAGAGGAGGAGGGGTCTCAGTGCTGGTCATGGAGAGATTGTCTTGACTGGGAAGGTCCATTTCGCGTATCGCCTGAGGCTTCAGTTTGCCGTAGCGCTGGGTACAATGACGAAGGCTCTTCCGCTGCCATTTCTGAGTGGCATCCACATCATTGCTGACCCCAAACCAGTCTGCTGTGCCCCTGCAGTCACATTTATTGTTCATTTGAGTAATAGTAAAAAGAACAGTTTCATTACACCATGTGTTCAAATTGAGAGAATGGAGAATCATGATCAAATCCACTGTGTGACCTGAGTAAAGAGTCAAAACATGTCTGAGCTTCTGAATAAACGAACCTCCTGAGAACTCCAAAACAACTGCGGTCGACTGCAATCTCATGAATTAACACGTTTCTAAAGAAAGATTCATGAGTATCTAAAATTAATGGATGAAAACAAATTTTTGATACGGTAAAACCATACTATGATTTTTTTCTGTATTTTTGTTTTGTTAAAAACAAAAACATTTATAAGACACAATAAATTTGTAAAAATAGTGTTCCTGTAGCTCAACTGGTAGAGCGTTGTATTAGCAAGCTAACACAAGGTTGGGGGTTCGATTCCCTGGGAACACATGATAGGTAAAAATTGATAGCCTGAATGCACAGTAAGTCGCTTTGGATAAAAGTGTCTGCTAAATGCATATATATGTTTGATTTTAACTTATTGGTAACTAGTTTGTCTTAAGCATAAATAAATTTAGTGAGTTAAAATAAGTTAAAATAAAACTGATTAAATGCTTATAATTACATTGAATGTTACATTTAAATAAAAAAATGTGGCACAATTAATCAAAATAAAACTGCAATCATGATATAGCTTAGTGCTATTTTCAAATCAATGGCAGCTATTTCATATGGGTCCATAATTATCGAGCATTTATTTTGTTTGATTTTACAAGACAAGTGCAATTTACAACAACACATTTATTTTTATAATTAAAGTAATTCATTACAAAAGTATGCTAATACAAATAATAATTGATCTGTTCACTTGCAGGTCATGTGAGCATTAACCAACATCAAAAAACACAATCATATGACTATATCGTTAAATTATTGAAATATTTACTTACATTTTAAAATTACTCCCTAAGACTTTAAGGGATTTAGCTGACACAAATATTTTAAATACACATTTAATTCAAGATATAATATTCTCTTAATATTGTATGCAATATCGCTTCTCAAATAAACTTAAATAAACTTAAAGTCTTATTTTAAGGATGCTTAGATGTTACATTACTGAAAAACAGTACCCACTAACACACAATCCTGGACAGTGTCTTCAAATGTTTGAAGTGTGTGTAACTGCTGGTAGTACAGTGAGGACATGAGCAGTGTTTAGAGTAAAGGACACATAGTAATAACAGAGTCGGCTGTGCATCATTACAAGGGAGGCCTGCTGAGGGAGGACCTTTTAAGGCATCAGAGGGGGAGTCACCAGCTTAATGTCATCCTCTTTTTGGAAGCATTATTTGAGAAAGAACATTTTCAGTAAAATCAACCAACAAAATAACTCGGACCATTCTGCTAATCCAGTGAATAACTGCAAACTCCTTAACTGTAAGCACTCAATATGGTGATGAAAAAAATCACTGCCGAGCATGTAACTACTATGCACTGAAAGAAAACAAAAACCCATGTTTCATTGGCTTTAGAAGTAAAAAGAAATAAGTAATTGCATATCATAATAATTTGTTGTTTGGAGAAAGCGAACAATATTCGGTGAGATTCATTAATAAAAGTACAACTATTGAAACTAAACCTGACAACAATTAAATAAACCGCATACAACAACTGACCAATCAAAAGCAAGCATTCCATAGCAGTGTGTAACTGAAAAACAACAACAAAAAACAACAACACATAATTAATTAATAAACCAGACACATTGAGATGATCTATAAACCAAACAAGACCATAAACCACACCAATTGACATCCCTACTAAAAAGTACAAACACTTTCCAAATCAAGTTTATGCATTCACAACACAAATTAAACCAATACATTCAATTCAATTAAATTAAAATTTTCTGTTTAAAAAGCTGTCTGTAAAAAAAAAAAGAAAAAAAAACTTGATTAAAAAATATCCACATCACTCATAAAGACACTGTGAATCATTAAAACTATCCATTGCCCTACCTGTCTAACTCATCCCAGGAGGCCAGGAAGGTCATGTCTGAGGTACAGAGGGGGAACGGAAGCCTTCACACTGAGTGAAATATTGGCTTGCCCTTTCTTCTACCCCCTATTTCACATGATGTCATAGAGGCAAACAAGACATTTCCTTGATGTCAGAGTTCAGGCAGAAAACCTGCTACACTCCAAGTAAGTCTGAAGGATCAGCACTTGCTTAAACGCTACATACAGCAGTGATTCATATCCCAACAGAAACTTCACTTTACTCTTGCCGCCTACTCAGATAGTGTTTGAGAAGTGTGTGTAAACACCCAGTAAAATACCAGCTCATCTGACTAAAAAAGAGAGACAGAAAAGAAAGAGAAAGAGAGAGAAGGTAGGGAACATGCCGAAACATGAGATAAGTGTGAGAACTGGGACTAAAAGACTGTTTGCACAATTCAATTATAAGCACTCACACATTCGATGACACACACATCACACAATAATACGTTCTCCTCTATTACAGTCCTTTGCAAATTATTCTTTAAAAAACTCCAGTGGAGGAAATTCAACTTTAAACCCCCTTCATAATCTGACATGAAATTCCCAACATGCACTGTGCACATCAGTGGTTATTACTTGTCAATGACAGAGAGGTGGAGTCCTGGATTTAAATGGGGAGATGGTACAATTACACCCTGTTATAGACCGGGGTTTTTTGATGGTGATGCCCAGGAGGACCCCTAAAAATAAAGAACCCCTTAGTAAAACATAGGCAGCTTCATGTATAAGGAGGACCCACTGTGTAAGATAACATGAAGCATAATATTATCAAGATAAGATGTTTCCTAAATTACTGTTTTCATAATGTTTTTTGAAGATTTTACCAAATAAATAATACATTGTCTCTCTATTATTTAAACTGCCATTCTAGAGTTTGGGGTCAGTATGAATTTATTTATTTTTTAAAGAAATGAATACTTTTATTCAGCAAGAATGCATTAAATTGATCCAAATCCACAGTAAATAATTTTTTTGAAGGATCGTGTGGCAATGAACCCTAGAATAATGGCTACTAAAAAAATATATATTTGTAAATAATTTTATTTAATTATATACATTTACTTTAAATATTAAGTAGTTTGACTTTTTTTACTTTTTTTTTTAAAGTGGAAATATTTTTCATTACATCATATATTTTCTTCCCACTATTACTATTAGATGTATAAAACTTTAAAATAAATAATTTGTTTTATGTCTTACTTGTAGAAACTATGGCTGTAGTGTCAATGCAATTAAAATTAAATGTACTTTTTCTGAAACTGAATGAATCATAATATAGACAAGACAGGACACATTTCCAACCCTGGGACTCCAGAAACCCTCACTGCTCCACTGTGAATCGATACTAGTGGCATCAAACTGTGGATACAAGTTTACATTAATAAGGCATGAGTCACAACCAGCGGCAGAGTTGAAAATAGCCGACAGAGGCCCACATAGCAGCTTTTTCAGCATTGTGAATAATAACACTTTCTGTCATGACATGTTCTTCTCCCACAGCTCAGATATTCCTTTGATGGCAGACACATGGTGGACTCAAGAGCCAATATGCTATCAGTGTATTATCTTAAAACAGAGCCAAACCCATAGACACAGGTGTGAAGGCTTTGATGCGCTCCTGTTTTTGTGCAGAGGAAGAAAGGAGCTCTTTTTCAAGTTTGTGTTGAAGTCTGTGTGTGCTCTGACAGTTTTATGGCTGTTCAGGTAATATGTTATTTTAAATAATTCATTTTAAACTAAGCGTGGGCGAACCAGATTAAAATCTCTTTGAATATTTCCATATATTGTTGAAAACCGCAATTTATTTAAGATTTTTTTTAAGGCAACAAACGCCTGATCCAAACTGATTATTACTTTAAACTATGTGAAAGAGTAAAAAACAAAATTGACTTCAATTCAAGTGGGTCTATATTGGTTTCACAGTACCTGAGGACGATTTGAGGCAGCGACTGACGTCTGGGGGATTCCAGACGGGAGAAACACTGGCCTTTAACCAGAACGGTGCTCATCTGTTCAAAGCGTACCCTCTTCCCCGTGGGACTAGACGGGATGAGGTGAGGAGGATCAGGAAAGGCAGATGAGAAAACAGGGGAAAACAGAAAAGATAGAAAAGCAACCAGTTTAATTACAGAAGAAAAACAGAGCTGGAAAAAAAGAAGCCGACAGGATCATATTAATTGCAGAAAAAAAGCAGTAGAAAGAAGGTTAACAAAGAGAACTGGTTTTGTAAAATATGAGCACAAGAACAGATGCTGAAAAAGAAATGCGCACTTCCAGTCAAAACGAACATAAATACATTAGCGTGATTTACTGCTGTGTCTCCTCACAGTGGGGGACTTCAAGCCATACCAGGAAGATAAAACATCCAAAGCCATTAAGATAAACAGTGCTTGTTACTGGCCGGGAGTCTAGAGAGCAGTCAAGTCAGCGATTTAAAAAAGAATAAGCACGGAGGACAGATACAAAACACGTTCTTGACTTAATTTTTTATTTAGCACCTAAACCGTCATTAATAATGCATTTGCCTTTTAGCTCAGTCACAGCATAAAACTATGGCATTGTATCAGATAGGCTACCAAAAAGCCACTGCTGGAAAATCTAACTGGTCTCCGGTTTTAACTGGTCTCTAATAGTAACTAACCATTAGACCGGATTCAGGAGGTCAAACTTGTTTTTGCATCATAGTGACTGGTTGACCAGCTATAAACACACTTACAAGCGCAAGATGGTGATGATTTCAAGAAGCGATTGATTTATTAAAGACAGCATATGTACCAAATAAAGAATAAACTTCAGAATAAGTTGTGTATCTGTTTCACAAACATCTTTCCCCCGTAGAATAGAAATGGGTCAACGGTTACCAGCAATCTCCTTTTCAAACAGCAAAGCTGCTTGGCATCAAAACAAGGCTTTTACATACAAGACATTAAACATTAAACCTAACATTGAAATAAACAACACTGTGCAATGAGCTACTGCGTCACCTAGCATATGCTAATATACATCTTTGCCATTACATGTGGGTTTGCATGAGTGTATCTGTTTGTTTGGCAGTAAGACAAGATAAATGACTTTTCAGATACCTATTTACATTCCTGCAGGCAAATTAGCTTGTGACCATGACAGAACCCTGACACAAAACACAACTATGTAAAACAGTACATATACACAACAAAGGAATATAAGTGCATTCCTACTGCCAAGACACCGAACTTTAAGTAAGCAAGAAAAATGTAAATGCTATGCCTTTGCGAATCATTGGCTCAACCGATGCAAGTTTTTGAAAACAAATATTTCCCCATGTAAACTACAAAAAAATTCAAATTTGTGAAAACGGTGATGTCATGCACATGCATATTTTGTGTTTAGGTTTGTGGGCAGGCACATAGCGATTCTTCACAAATTGAGATCGCCATCTACTGGCTTGGCATACATAATACAGCATTTTTTGACGCTTTTGCGGATCCGTGAAAACAGGATTGTTTTCACAACGTTGATGTCTGTACGTAAAACTTTTTGAAAACTCAAAGGAAAAAATTTGCCATTTTAAGTACATTGTTGTCATGTAAGCACATATTCTGCATAAACATATTCTACATCAGTAATCCTTCTCAATATCTAAAATTAACAACATCCTTACTAACTATTTATAAGCAGCAAATTAGGAGCTACTGAGCCAAAAGTAGTAGCTAATGGATTGTTGATGGTGAGAATTTTAAAATAAAGTGTGGCCAAAAAGTCCATCATGCTCACCATGGCTGAATGTATTTAATCAAATACTGTGAGATATTATTACAATTTAAAATAACAGTTTTCTATTTTCATATTTCATAGTAGTGTATGTGTGTTTTTGGATGGGCGATCTTACCTTTTGATGGTCTGTGAGATGGAGGGTTTGCGCAGGACCGAGGGTCTCCGGCAGGCGTTGGGATCGACCAGTGGGCATCTGAGCTGGATGTTTTCAGTCGGTACGCTGGCACTCCGCAGGTACAAGCTGTTACGCATGCCGGGCTGTGGTCAATAATGACATATTTTAATGATTTTATTTATTGCATGGAAACACAGGTGAATCAAAATATCTTGAGGAAATGTGTAACATCAAATATCCACCTGGAGAAAGTTATTATGTTCCTCCACAGGGTTCGGGGCGATGGGGATGTCCAGTCTGAGCCAGGGCGGTTTCTTTCTCCGCAGGCTGCTGTTTCTGCTCTCGTCCTCAGCTTCGGCCATGTCTGCCACCCCTTCCCTTACCAGCCAGCTGTAAGATCAGACAGGGTCACATAAACACACAGATATGGGTGAACAATGCACACACACAGCAGCGCTGCCTTACATAAGACACATGCCATGATAATCCGCATTTCCATCTGGTTGATGTGACAGTGTGCTGTCCTCCATTCACACTGCACACAACAGTGTAAAGCTGCATCTGTGCTCTCTGCACTCACACAGTTATTGCTCAGTTGATGTATATTTTCAATGCACCTTCTGACATTAAAATCACTGTTAGAAATAGCAAAGTTTGAAGATATCCATATATGGACAAAACAGTAAATCAAAGAGTCCTATCAAATATACCTTCAGTTTAGCTAAAAATATGAATTATGACAAAAGTGCATTGCCCCAGCTCCTCCAGCAGAGGATGCAAATTCACCTATTATTTCACCGTTTAATAATTTTAACTGTTTGTAGTGTGCTATAGGGACTCCCCTTATTCATTCATTATGAAAAAGCAAGGCAGTTTGTAATGGTATTTTCTCAGAGATGTTGGATGGGGCGGTCATGTCTACTAAAACAAACTTTCTAATCTTGTTGTATTCTATTTTCTTTTCATTTATTATACAATTATAAAAAAAGACCTATGACACTAGCTTGCTCTATTCTTTTTCTATTCTATCTGTTTTCTTTTTATATTATTTAAAAAACTTGCTACGAGTACTGCATTTAAGCTAACTGAGACTTGTTATAGCACTTATATATACCATTGCTTTTTTTGATTGCTTCCATTGTCCTCATTTGTAAGTCGCTTTGGATAAAAGCGTCTGCTAAATGACTAAATGTAATTCATAATATGTTCATAATTATATATGATTTTAATATAGCAATATAATATAAACAATATAATGACAATATAATGACAATATAATTTTCATTAAACTCATATTTAATACAAATCAATTTTGAAATCAGAAAATATAGAAGAAACTAATAAAGAATATTTTTTATTTTACATTACAATCTTGTATTACACTAAAATAAATCTAGGCACACTCATTGTAACAGCTCGTGTCGTCAAATGAAGGGTGCCAGACGAAAATCCAAAGTAGGTTTTAATGATAACAAGGGCAAAGAACAAACACATAAAGAACTTTACTTTACTTTACGCTACATTACTTTAAGGACCGACAAACTGAACTAAACAGACTGGTTTTTAAACACAAAGGAAGTAATTAGAAGCACAGAAATCAAAGCCTTTTTCGAATCAGCTTACAAGTTTTTTTATTTTATTTTTTATATCCGTGGCTGAATGCTATAGAAAGACTGTAATATCATTACCGACCCCACTGACTTTATTTAAAATGACTTCCTCCAAAAGATCCTGAAACATCAGCCAAAAGCGCTATCTAACACCTCTTGACAAGCCCCTCTCAGTGACTACAGTATGGATCATGAAGCATAGCACAAACACAAATAATGAACAGCACTTCTTGCTCACGAAAACAAGTGCATCTGCTTCTACGAAAAGTTAAACATAATCTTTCAAATAACATTCCTGTTATCACATAAACAAAAGGAAATCCCACCACATCCTACTGCAGACCACATTTGTAACCAAACAAACTTTCAGGATTGGGCAAAAGGTAAGCACTAACCCTTATAAACCAACATATTTAAGCTTTCCTTTATACTTATCAATATGCAGTATTTCAGAGAACTAATTCATGTGTTGACTTTATTGTGTATTTGGAGCACATTTTAGAGCATGGCATGTGACAACTGGCAAAAGATTAGCTTGCTAACAGATACAACCCCATAAATACTAGTTCTTGATTTATACAGTATATATATTGTATTTTCAAGAACTGGTAGACTTGCTTCTACACAGCGACTTACTAAAAACCAGCACAGAAAAAGAAACAAGAAAACAAGATCTTCCCAGAAATCCACTTGAATGCAGTTACCTAATTTCTAGTACCATATAAAGAGTTTCCGCTCAAAGCTGTTTGCAAGTAAACTGCAATAAAAACACTCTTAACTGGCATGAATCTGACCTGATACACGTCTCCCAGCGAACACTTCGCATTATATAAATCAGAACTGTTCAGAGGACTAAATAATACAATGGAAACTCTCGAAAAAATGATGATGTAAAATGTGGTTCACTTTGGTTATACTGACAGTAAATTAGTTATTTTCCCTCTCTTAATGACTCCTACGCACAGATGTGACTGTTGATACTCTGGCCGTGTTCATTTCTTATTAGTTACATGAAAAACAGAGCTGTTTACCCTGGTTGTCCAAGAATACAAAACAACAAGCAAAATATATTCTCCTGTCTGTAATTCACTCATTAGTCACAGCTTAGTCAAACCATTTGATGGTAGTGACTTAGAAACATCCTTAAGTAAACCTAATCAGAAGCATTACTTTTCCTCATATACAAAGAAAGAGACACAAGGAGCCCACATGAGTTGACTGTTGTGTTTGTAAAGTTTCTTATTACAACAAAATACTGCATGTCCTGATACTTCCAGAGAACTGTGGTGTATAGAAACAGTTATAGCATCAAAAGCACACAACAGGGCCCTCGATATTCTTTAATTATCTGAGGCTCAAACTCACTAAACAGTTCAGCATGCAGCGGTTCAGCATAAAACCCTGCATCTTACTCACATGCCGTCCGCAATCCACCTTAACCAGCCACAAATGAGAGGTTTTGTACTAGATTTACTATTTTCAGTGCTCTTAGATGCCATTAACAAACGTAAAGTAGAACATGAGATCATATGAAAAAAACTTATAGTAATAAAAAAATAAGAATAAGACAAGTTTTACAGTATGTGATAACATAATAGCAACGTAAAAGCTTCACATTTCTTCTTCTAAGGCTCCCAAAAATGGTCCTGAATTACTTCCACTGAAAGTGGCTCACCGTAAACACATTTTTATTTTTGCTTGTAATGAAAATAGAATATTCTTTTAATTTGCTGATGTAATTAAAAGCTGCAATTTAATTCCTTCCCTTTGCAATCTGCAGATCTTCTTCCTGAGGTCCTCCTGCAGTGCTGGAAAGGACATGGTTGATGTTTTGACTTGGGCCAGATGTTGCAGTGGGACGCTGAGTTGGTTTTTGTGGACAGGACTAGAAGGCAGATGTCCATGTGTTGTCGGTCGGTGATAAATGATCTAATTTGGAGAGCACTTCCTTCCTGAGCAGGGATGCTTTAGCCCTGTTTTCTTTCTCACATACACAGTTCTATCAAAGATCTGCTTTAGAGTCAACAAACCTTTCCTTATGTCCAAATTTGTGGATGCTTTCTGTAAGCACATATGCTTTGATACAACCAATAGTTATCAGAAATCTATTAATTTAAGGTGGTCAAAATGGTTACAGTAACTCAATAACCCATAGCTGACTGACTCACTGGACACACATTTTCCTCTGCAAAAGACGCCTAAGGAACATTGGTCTTGTTCAAAACACTGGCTCAACTGAGTCAAATTCATTCCATGAGCAACAACAGACACAATACTTCCTCTCAGAAAAGGAGGGATGACAAAGACATGCAGAAGCCACAGGAATCTGATCTGGGGTTTTCATCCGTTTGACGTCAATAGAAAGCTTCACAAAACAGACACATTCATTCAACTCCAATAACTGAAAGCCCGCTGTGATGTTTACTATAGTATGTGATATAGATTCATATTTTAAACAGAGAAAGACTAAATAATTGAATGTCCAAAGATAACCTCTATGCAGTTGCTTTTCAAAAATAGGCCACAAGAGGTAAAGAAACATCCATGTATTTGGTCACACACTGAATGATGGTTCCTCAGCTTTGAATGATGCCGGCACATCTGGCATCAGTAAACTGCTGATGTTGAAGAACTTGCCTGTATACCTTTAGGAATGAGCATGAATCTCACTGATCTGGGCATGCTGTCTGGCAGAGCGCTCCCTGCACATTCTGGGAAATGCCACACATACCACTGGACTGCCTGAGTCGTTCTGCACTAATTCACTGGATTTATTTTGGTTGGCCATTGAGGTTAAGACTGGATAGAGTCCACTATAATGACTCAGCTGATGATTGGTCAGCCTGCTTTTACAGTTAACTTGTTCCTTTCAGTAAGCTCGTCATCAGCATCAATATGCTTCAATAAAAGACCACAATTGTAGGGTCAGAGACAAACAGGAGTGTCCTTGTCCTTGATAAAGAAAAGGACTAAAATCTTTTTATATAAAATTCTGCCAAGTTCTTATAATTGCACTCATGTTAAAGTTGTATTCATGATGGTTTCATATGGAAAATATAATACAAATTAATAAGCAATAGTAAAGCATTTAATAAAGCATTTTAACCACAATATTCTTAAAATATTTTTTTCCCTCGCAAGAAATAAAAATGAAAGATTACGCTTTTTTAAAGATGAAAAATCAATATGCCAGAAAATATTGAAATATTAAGTTGAATTTGAATTTAAGAATTAAAATAAACTTGCTTATCATATAGATATGTATTTAAGTAACTTTATAGATGAATTGCATTTTAATATACACTACTGTTAAAACATTATGTTCAGTATAATGTTCATATATATATAAAAAAAAACACTTTTATCCAGCAAAGATGCATAAAACTGATCAATAAGTGAGATATTTATGATGCTACAAAATATTTCAAATAAAAAGTATAATTTACAGTTCAAATTTTCTAAATGATCAACTTTACATTTCAGCCTTTAAAGTCAAAATTATTTATTTAAACATTTATAATCAAATTATTATATCAATTAACATAAATCAGGGGTGTGTGATATTGATTAAAAAGATATCTCCAAAATATTCTGGGATTTTATCAATAACGATAATTAGATCATATTTTTCTGAGTGTGTTATTGTGCTGATATCTTAAGGACTGCCGTGGACAGCTGATTCCTGAATTTTTTTGATATTATCACTGATCTATAATATAGATCAGTGGCGTCTACCTATATGATCTGATCTATAATATAGATCAGTGGCGTCTACCTATATGATGTCTATGGTTTAGAACGCGATGAGCAATCCAGTTATATATATAGATCAGTGGATATTATTCATATTCTGTGTGGTCAGTTCACAGCAGTTGTATAAATTAATAATTTCCATTAAGTTTTATGGGCATTTTTACATTTAAATCATTTTTTTTTTTTCTAAAAATGTGCACCAACTTTTAAGTCAGATTCTTGCATTTGGGTGGTTACCAACAAATTAAATCAACAGAATTTATCTTTGCAATGCAGAGGAAACACAGAAGCTGCATTAGAAGTGTCATTTACATGCATTTACACACTGTTTAATGTAGCTCAGAGGGACATGGAATACCTTAACCTGCAGTTACAAATGCATGAATAATGTTTTGATATTTTAAACATAAATATTGAAAACTGATGTTTGAAATTATAAAAAAAAAATAAAAAAATAAAAATACCTTTAATGTGAAATTAAAACTGCTAGTAGGCGACAGTAAGTCGCTGTTAATAAGTGAGTCATTACAATTGAGCCGAATCATTTAAAGAGTTGATTCATTCGGGAACAAAACAGCGTCCTGTTGCTCAGAGACACAAAACAGCACTGAAATGATTTGAAATGATTTTTTTGTTGGAGAAATAGAGCAAAACGTCTAAAACGTTATCTGCTGTATAAACTGCTGCATAAAATCAATATCACTTTTGTAATCATGCTTGCTTTTGGAGAAAAAAAACGTCACTCGTCATGTGCTATTAACTATAAATTATATAAATATAAATTTTCTGTCCCCTATATTAAATTATGTGAATATTCTAAATGTATTTTAATAGACTGATTAATGCATGCAGTGAATAAACATGAACGTGCAATTACAATTACGATATTATCGCAGAACATACATATTGCACACCCAATGTTTAGATTTTTACAATGCATTGTCTTCTTATCGATCCATCAGTTCACATTTAAAGCTCTTGTGTGTTTGCAGGGTAAAAACATGGGTCGATTTTCGCATTTTTCTGAACTAAACAACAGTTGTATTTAAAATGCTCATTCATTCTCTGGAGCGTTTGGTAGAATAAAACTGTTTCCCCGGTGACAGCAGAACACAAAGCAGCACAGCACTGGACTTCGAATGTGCAGCACTCATGTTATTTAATGAAATCATAATGTTAACCTTTTGAAGTTTAAGCATCACATTCAGCCATATCCAATGACCAAATCTGGTCTTTCCGTCCCCAAATGTAAGACCTCTTGAAATCATAATTAAGACTTTCTTGTACAATTTAAGACTTTTAAAGACCCCCCAAAAAACATGTTTACACTCAAAAACAAAATTAAAAAAATGCTGGGTTAAAAACAACCCAACTTGGGTTATTTGGCAACCCAGCTGGTTACCCACCAAGCTGGGTTGTTTTATTTAAGTCAACTAATGTTTAAAAATTATTATGTTTAAATATTATATTATTTTATATATATATATATATATATATATATATATATATATATATATATATATATATATATATATATATATATATATATATATATATATATTTATATTTATATATATATATATATTATAATTATATATTTTTTTATATAACTGTCAACTGTGAAAACTATGTCATTGATTATGCTGCTAGACCAGCTAGATCAACTGTAAACCAGCAAAAACCAGTCAGAAATTAATTGAACCTAATCCATTCAGAGCCAACAGGGCTCCTCTGTTTTTCTATGCTAAAGACTAAACACATACGGCTCTATAAAGACTCTGCAAATTAAGAAAATGGTCCATTAAAACTCAATGGCTGTGCTTCAGCTTGATGCGGTTTGAAAACATCAGAATAAGTGTCCCTGGATTTCAATGTGCTGACAGAGTGGCACTGGTGCTGATCCCAGATTGCATGCTGTGAGAAACAGAGGTGTTGAATGGTCCTGCTAGACTTCAGATCCATCTTCCAACCTGCCAACAAACATCTTTCTGTCTCGGTTGCATCAGTCGCCAGCCAAGAGGACTTTCAGCAGCGCATGCCTAAACAACATGTGATCTCCATTTAAATACTTTCCAGGGTGAAGGCCGCCTGAAGCATTTCCCACTAGAGAGGACTCGCTGTGTGGGTTGTCAGTATTGATTTGGGCTGTTAAAAATCCTTGCTGGCTTTTGATGGAAATGTCAAAGCCGTGCTAATAAAGTAGCTCTGTGTCATTAATTCAAAGGGAGAAAATGGCTCCACACTTCCATAACATCACTTAAGGGGAGAAAAATGCAATATTTCAGACACAAAAGCAATTTACTTCTGGAAAATCCCTTCAATTATGCATTAGCTCCCAAAAGAATCAGTCTTCGCAACTGCCAAAGAAGCTGTTGGAGAATAATATAGGTCTCAACTCTAAAAACAGACAAACCTTTACCAGAGCGGCTGGTCTGGCAGACTGTTTTATACTTAATAAGCTGTGACAGCACAATAATGGTTGAAAATGGAGGGAACTTTCAAGCCTTATTCACAGAACCAGTGGAACGCTTTGTTAATTTGGTGGGTTAGGTTTGTCTCCAAGGGCACAGGAGACACAACTGTAGACTATAAGCTAAAACAGGCCAAAACTCACAGTCATAAATGTGTAAATCTGGCTCTCACGTGAATGGCACACAACACAAACCTGAGGCTGACGTTGTTTGCGTGGAACTGCCAGGAAACAGCAGTCAAAAACCCATAAGAGATCCCAATCCCAAACCAATCCCTGATTTACATATACTGTAAGCCACGCGGATCTAAGTCTGTTCCAGTAAGACGGACACAAATGTGCCAAACTTACTAGAATTGACTGTGGTATACTAATGGGTCAAAGATATGGAGCTAAACGAGTCTCAAAAAAGATAAATGCACACACTACATTCACATATGCACACACAGGATTCATAAATGCACATACAGGATTCATAAATACACACACAAAATTCACAAATGCACACACAAAATGTAAAAAGCACAGAAGATTCACAAATGCATACAAAATTCACGAATGCACACAAAATTCATAAATACACACACAATTCACTCAAGATTCAGAAATGCACAGGACAAGATTCAGGAATGTATTTCTGTTGCACACACAAATATACCTTGATTTACAAACTGCTTGCGGTCAGTGAACTTAAAACTTGAACTTAGAAAAAAAATTTTAAAACGGGGAATGATCAGCAAACCAATCAGATATCTCCCTTGTTTTAGCCAATCACAAGAACGCACCCCACGCGGGGGATTCTTTACTTCTAAGCCAATCACACGAACGCGTTCACACAGCGCGATATGCCTGTGTCGCGAGCGCGAGCAGTTCTGTCTTTCAGTTGTTTGAAACCTCAACATGGATTCTGGCAACGACAGGGGAGCGGTATAACTTAAAGTGTTTAGCTACATAGTTATCTCCTTGTTATGATATGTTGTTTAATTGTTAATGTTAACCGGTTTAATTGTGCAACTATCAACATAAGCTAGCGAGCTAGGCTAGGGTCAGGTTAGTATCTTTCCATAAAGTTGACATTCTTGTGAATTAAGTGACTGTTTGACAGGGTCTGTCGCCCCAATCCGAGGTAGCAGCTCGGACTTTTGTGCAGTTATTGGCCCCAATTTTGAACTCTTTTGCCAAGAGTTCCCAATGGATTTCCATTATATAGACAAAAAATACAATGGAAATCAGTTTGATCCAAAACTGTTTGGTTATCAAAATTCTTCAAAATAGCTTCTTTTGGAGTTATACAGGTTTAAAAAGACATGAGGTTGAATAAATGATGTCAAATTTTTCATTTTTGGGAGGACCATCCTTTCATTGTATGTCTGAAATGCATTTTTTATGTATATTTTTGGACATGTCTTTGACCCACATAATAAATGATAGAGAAATACCACATGCAATAGTCTTCTCTTTGTACATTTCTTAAAAATAACCTGTCTGGGCTCCATTAACTGACTCCTGTCTGCCAAGAGCTTGACTTGGGGATATAATTCAAAGAATGCCGTCTGTGTTCACATTGCAATTCCAGTGAGTCCAACACACCCAATTAATAGACAGCTTCCATTAACATGTAACAGCATGTATCACAAACAGGCTAAGCCTTGCTCCAAGATAACACAGCAGAACATGAATTGTGCTCATATAAAAAATCTTTCAACCATACATTGAAAGCAGTTTCTTTTCAAAGAAGACTGATAACAAGAATCTGTAGCACTGCAGATGGGCAAATGGTGTTGCATTAGGGGCTGTTTGAGAACTGCAGGTGGTTTGTCACCTTTGTCTAAGAAGGGGCTGCTTTCACAATAGTGCTCATTATGAGGCATCTTCACGCTGTGAATTTGACATGAACACTTCCTCTGTTGGATCACACTGTATGAAAATAAAATGTTAATTGTACGCAGATGGTGCGCGGGTTTGAAAAGAAAATAGACAATAAAAGGAAAATTTCAAACATCTGACATCCAAGATCAAATAAAGACGCAGAAGGTCTCAAATCACATGAAAGCCAAATCTCCCCCAATCCCCGAAAATACATTAGACTCTACAAGGGTTTAAACAGAAAGATGTGATTATTTCTGTATGAATTAGTAAAAAGTCTTCCCAATATGAACAGGAAAGGTTCAAGTCTTACAGTCAAGAAGCAGCAGGCTGTCAAAAGCTTTAAATAATACCATTTATTACACCACAACTTATTAAAGTTTGTCATATAGTTTGTCAATATAGTAGCTGCATGATCTTGGATATTTACTGCTAGTATAGATTAATATGATTTATCTAAGAATATAACCAAGAATTCTTATTACTGGCAGAAACACCTAAAAGTCTTATTAAATTCACAATATTCATGGAGGGAAAAACAAGATCAATCCCAAACTGCATATTTCCCGGAAAAATTCGAAAAACTCAAAAAAAAAAAAAAAAAAAACACTGTGAATGTCTCTGGGTTAACTGCTTCCATCCTTCAAGATTTTCCTTTCTGATGCATCAACTTGATTAAAGGACCCGTAGGAGGAGTTCAATTTAACTGAGATTTATAATGAATAACAACTTCAATTAAATTCATCGCATAAAGATACAATAATATACTTAATAGTCTGACTAAGGGCTATTATGAATCTTTTTTTTTTACTCTGACATTCCCTGGTTCTCATCCACGTTCAATGTATGGAAAAAGCAGCTCAGAAACCTGCTAAACATTTCCTTATGTGTTTCACAAGAGAAAAAAAAATGTTCATTTTCAGGTGAGATTTAAAGCCTCAGTTACACATAAACAGCCATCTTTTTGGAGGGATGTCTTATCATCTTTACCATTCACACTTCCAACAAAGTCTCGAAGCCAAAAAGTGCACATGGGTGCGTAAAGTGTTTTTTTTTTTAAGAGCACTTTCATCCTCAGATGTCGAATGATCAGATATAAACAGGTCATTGACGAGAGCCTAAAAGCCGCAGCTATATATGATGACGCACAGATTGCCTGCGAGCAGATGAACTTGACCTGCCACGTGACGTCCTAAGGCCCGGACACAACCCATGTCTCTGCTGCTCCACCCAACCACACAAAGGCTACTGGGATTATAACCCCCCACTTGTTCAGGATAAACTCAAATCTTCATATTTTTTCCTTCTCCAAGGCGAAGTGAAAAAGAAAAAGCTTGCAAAAACAATAAAATGACAGTCAAATCCCGTTCCTTGTGTTATGTACCAATAAATACAAATTATCCTTTCAAAAGTGCTTGACAACAGACAGAGACTGGAAGGGGCCTGCAGTTTTCTGATAGGGCCTGCAGGAATGAGAGAGACACGGAGGAGCAGGGAAAGAGCTGCTTATGCACACATGGGGTTTACCCAC
Organism: Carassius gibelio; assembly: GCF_023724105.1. NCBI lineage: Eukaryota > Metazoa > Chordata > Actinopteri > Cypriniformes > Cyprinidae > Carassius > Carassius gibelio. The sequence goes on from NC_068407.1 coordinate 13,766,507, forward strand.
CACAGTCTGCTCTTTCTTCCAGAATCAGCAGCCAGGAAACAGAGAAAGAATGAGAGAATTAAGGTAAAAATATCATGAATTAAGGTAATTTGATTCTCCAGAAGAGCTGGATCATCAGTTTTCATTTCCATTTCTTTTTGTTATAATGTCATTTTCTCTACTTGTTTTGAACAGCCAACAAATCCCAATCTACTTTTTCATCCCTTAATTTCCAGACACAATATGCTGGTGCTCAAGTATCTTCACAGGCTGTCTGACAGGCCTTTTGCAAAATCAAAGCAAACATTAATATGGTCTCATAAAAATCTGATGACGAATTAATCATTTAAATAAGATCCGTTCAAGGGTCTTGGGAATCTTATTCACTGAATGGATTGCTCAAAAGGAATTTGGAAGTGAATGCACTCCCTGTGATCTGACAGATGTCTCACTTTTCTGTATGATAGTTTGGGATAGGTCTGAACTAGTCCATACTTCCTGAAAGCAATGCTGCAAGAAATCCTTTTTTTTTCTCCACTTGACTGTTCGAATACTTGCTACAGTATGTTGCATACATGAAAAAAGCATTTATGCACACCTAAAAATGTATGCACATAAATGCATTAAAATATCAATAGCAGTTGTATAATAGCAATCTATTTTATTAGATTAAATTTTTTTCCTGAGAAGGCAAAGCTCAATTTAAAGCAGGCATTAGTCCAGTCTTCGGTGTCACGTTTTAATATCCTGATTTGGCACTCAAAAAAAAAATCTTAATATTAATGTTGAAGAGATTTGTGTCTTAATATTTTATTCTGTCTTTAAAATTAAATGAATCTTTATTTATAAAGATTTAATACATTTTTGTATCCATTCATTTGAAAGCATTCATTTGAAATATAAATAATGTTACTACTGTCACTTTTAATCAATGCATTCTTTCTGAAAAAGTATTAATTTGAAAACAATCTTACTGACCCCAGACCTCTGATCGATAGTGTACTACTAATACTACTGTACATAATGCCATATTTTCAATGCTGTCAAGAAGTAGGCAATCCAGCCCAAAAGATGCGAAACTGGTATGAACACAGATTACTAAACACCTAGGAATGAAACGGAAATCTTAAAGATTGAAAAGCATAAGAAATGATATGATCTTGTGTAAGAAAGTGGTGTAACAACTTAACATGAGCTCAAGGGAAATGAGTGACAGCCTATTGGAACAAATCCCTATACATAATTCAACACCTATTCCAAGAACAAGTAAATTGCTGTTTTTATCTGACAGTGACAAGGCAAAATGAGAGACACTAGGCTATGGTAAAGTGTGTGGATCCAAATCACCCAAGCTTACGATAAATCCACAAATGGGATCATACTACTCGCACACAACAGCCTCATCTGAGGTCAGAACAGAGGAGTTTACCTCACACTGTAGCATCTCTAAAAAGCCAAAAATTATGACTGTTAACATGCATGAGAAAGCAACCTATCTTTTTTTTTTTTTTCAGAACAAGAACTGTAAAATTTCCAAGCTCAGTAACAGAAGTAAAATGACATTATTTATGCAAATCTATGAAGTATTAAATGAGATTCAGTGTGCACTGTAGTCACCAGATGGCTGAATGTTGGCCCCATCATCTTCACAAAAATCTGCACGCAGCATGCTGTCTTTGTGTGTCTACTATTTAATAATTATTAATTTTGAGCAGGAATTTTAATGGGCATATATAATAATTGTAAATGCAAGTAACTTCCTGGGGAGGAAATTGCACCTGTTCTTTAAACCAGGAAACTTAGCACTTATGACTCAGGTCAGGGGGGATGTGTTCCTGTATTCCTTGAGCTATACTTTCATCTTCACTTTAATAGCGTCCAGGGGCTAAATATTCAGTGCCACTGGTAAGACAGTAAAATAGAAGTGAGAATAATTCATGTAGAAAAAGCTTTTTAAGTCCACAGATTTTTTCCAATGTTAGAAGTATGCTTTTGATTTGTAGCCATTCAAATAAATGAAAAAATGATCACTTTCAGGAAAGTCAGATGTTTCAATTTACTTTTTTTTCATGTGCACCTTGCACATTCCTGCAGCTGTAACCACTAAAATTTTAAACAACTTTAACAAACATGAAGACTGTTCTGTTAATTCAAAATTTGCTGAGAAGAATTCAATAAATAACTGTATAATCTGCATATAGACTTTTATTTATTTATTTTGCATAGCCACATCACATTTCTGCAATAGTTGCCCAGTTAAGAAAAAGATTGTTTCATCTATTTATTTATTATAAAACTTGTTCTTGCTTTTATTGGTTTGATTGTTTCTATTGACCTCATTTGTAAGTTGCTTCGGCATCTGCACAAAATTCATGAAACAGCAATATTGTAAAAATAAATAAATAAATACATTGTTTTGGCAACAAACTCATTAAACATTATAACGTTTAAAATATGTGACAGTTTGACCCAGCCTGATATTTATGCAATATTCTAGTTTTGACATAATAACAGATGGCAAAATTCAGTGTAAAATATAAAACATTGTTCATATTGGTTGACATAGGTTCTTCTGTACTCAATTCTTCTGGAACATGAAGAAAAGCCCCTGACTGAGGAGAATCCATGTCCATTAAAATGACTAAAGCAGTGACGCTCGTAACACTTAATCCACCAGCTGCAGATTATCATGCAGCCAGATTACAGATGCATGCAATCGCTCTGCGAAACCATTTTACACAAGCACATATTTATGGGATGTCTCCAAAAACTTCGTGAGGTGCCTACCTAGATATCTTTTTGGCCATCACAGCACATTTTTTCAGTCAACACACACGTCTAGGTAGAAAGCTCAAGTTTTTAAAACAGCCATCATTTCAGAAAATTAATGTGGTATTTCCAATAGCTGCATAACGCAACATGCACAATATACTGTTATCTATGAAATGTATTTGGCATGCATTCAGCTGCACGTGAGTTGACACACATCTTAGTCTCAAATAGCAAAGATGCTCCGTTTGTTACTATGGGTGCAACTTTAAAACAACTGACGTAAAGTGAAATAAAGCCATACCTTCTGATGGATTTTCAGATTTTAGCAGCAGGGTTTGTTCATTAACCGGCGTTTAGTGTGATGCACCTTCTTCGCAGAGGATATGTAATGTCAAAGCATAACTAAACAGTACGGAAGCAATGTGATTTTATATAGTCAAATCCTAAATTCAAAGGCTGCAACAACGCTGCAGATGAAAACCATTCTGCTCGCCCCGTAAATTCCCACACTGAAGTCTGTAGTTCAGTTTCGAGCTGTAAAATACGCCCACACGCGCTGAAAGAGAAGGAGTGGGCGGAGACTACAGAAACATGCAGATGTCATTAACCAATCAGCGCCGCTCATGGGCGTAAAACAAAAGCAAACTGCTTCTTCACCTCTTCACCGCAAAAGGATGCAGAAACCGCTGTTGTGCGTCATTTATGGTAACAACAAGTACAACGTTAGAGCAAACATTATTTCCTTGAGATAAAATTAAGATACATCCCTATATTTTAGGATATATTTTCCTCATGATGCACTCGTCATAAAATCTGGTCATAAAATGTAACCACAATATTTTCATATCTATAACAAAGTCTAGGCTTTTTAGGCCTTTCAATAGAGCTATTCAGTCATAATATCAATTTGTAGGTCATAAAAATTGCCTTGATAATTTCCAGGGGGTTTTTAGCATAGCTGTTTGGTTTTAGTGAAAAATAAGGTCTTTGATTAACTTTACTTGATGAGCCTTTGTTCTACATAATAAATGATAAATAATCAAAAGTCAAACGTGGATTCTGAAGCCACTGTGACTGGTGACTTGACACTGTCACTGGTTTCATACACTTCTTATATCTCTGTTGCAGTTCCAGTTTTATAACTAATTAGTAACCTGTTTCAGAAATCAAAATGTACATTTTAATTGTATAATGTATGTACATAAATGTGAAACATCAAGTATAACTTTACCTGATGATGATATATATATATATATATATATATATATATATATATATATATATATATATATATATATATATATATATATATAAATATATATATATATATTTTTTTTTTTTTTTTTTTTTTTTTTACATAAATGACATTCATCCAAAACTGCTCAGGGGGAAACCCTCAGCTAAAATTGTCTTGTAGGTTATAGGACCACAAATTCATCAGCTACACTTTTTCCATGTATTCTTGCACATATATTCTTAAAGTTTAGTCTTCAACTTGCACTTAATATACCTGTCGTACCACAGAAATAATCTATTGATGGCATTCATAAACTTCATATATTAGCCAACATTCTGGATATAGAGTGTGATATATCTGCCATATAGAAAGAATTGTGCTGTTAATGTATATGACTTTCACACTCTACTGATATCTGTTGGTCACATTTTTCCATTTGCCTTATTAAGTGGAAAGAATAAGATAGTAATCACAGCTCATACAGTTGCACATGAGGGAAACTGAAGTACTTCAAACAGACACCTTCTTGGGTCAGTGTTATTGTGCCGCCACTAAATGTCACTGTAATGAGATGTAAAATGTGATCTCCCATCTGTGGATCCAGTTAGGCTGTTTAATTCAAAGTTACTATGATTTCTTTCAGAACGGAGACCCAGCTCAATGTATTCACTGTTGAATTTGGACACAATGGCAACCATAAGAGGATTGTCACATAGAAAATTTACCAAATGAGAGGTTAATAGTGAAAATCAAAGAGAAGACTTACTATTCAGCAGGAATTAGCACACATTCAGAATATAGATAGATAGATAGATAGATAGATAGATAGATAGATAGATAGATAGATAGATAGATAGATAGATAGATAGATAGATAGATAGATAGATAGATAGATAGATTGTGTTGCTGTTCTATTGTAAGTAATCTTAATGATTCCTAAATGCAACTATTTTCGGAAGGCCAAATAAAGTGCTTTTGCTTTCAACTAGATACACACAGCATCTCTCTGACATGGCTGCTTCAACACTAACTGTGATTACTGAAACCACGCCTTCTTTCTTTGTGTGAATATTTGGACGGCATTATGCAAATATTTACACATAGTGACATAGAGATGTGGGGATGTGTTAGAACAAGCTGTTTTAGGGAGGCATGGCAGTCTTAACTTTGATAAAGAATATCTCTTTGGATTTGAGACTTTAGTCTTTGCAACATTACAGATCTTCTTTATGCACCAAGAGCTTGTCACACTCCAAAGAGAAAAAAAATGACAAACTCACAAAATTAAAGTCACAAACTCTAATTTAGCAGCCTGATTGCTGTAGGAAGAAAGCTATTTTTGAAGCCGTGTTGTTGTAGTTTTTATGCTACGGTATCTTTTTCCTTACAGCATCAAAGTAAACAATCCATAAAATGGATGTGTGCAGTCCTTCAGGATGCCACCAGCTCTCTGCACAATGCGCTCTTTGTAGATTTCCTGTATCTGTGGCAATGAGACACCAATCATTTGTGTCTCTCCTCCAATTACCCTCTCCACCTCAGAGCTGTTGGTTAGAGGGATATGATGATATTGGCTAACCCTCCTGAAGTCTATGACCATCTCCTTTGTCTTGTTGGTATTGAGGGCTGTGAGTTTCTCCACCTCTTTCCTGTATGCCAACTCATCATTATTGGTAATAAGGCCAACAACAATGGTATCATCTGCAAACTTGATGACAGGCCATTAAAACGGGCAGTACAGTCATATGTCAGCAGCGTGAACAATAAAGGACTCAGAACACACCCTTGTGGTGTACCTGTGCTCACAGTTATTGTTTTAGATGTAAAACTGCCAACTCTATCTGTTTGTCTTCTCGCTGTCAGAAAGTTCATAATCCACCTACTCCTGAATCCAGACCCAGCAGCAACAACTTTTCCACCAGTTGTTGAGGCAAGATTACATTAAATGCTGAGCCGAAGTTAGTAAGTAAGATCCTGGCGTAGGTGTTCTTGTCTTCCAGGTGTGTCAGTGTGAGATGGAGCATGGTGAAGATTGCATCCTCAGAAGAGTGGTTTGCTCTATATGCAACCTGAAGGGGGTCCAGATTTGTTGGGAGACGAGACCTGATATGACTCATTATAGCCACACAAAACACTTCATGTCAATGGGGGTCAAGGCTACTGGACAATAGTCGTTCAATGAGAATGAATTGGACTTTTTTGGGAGTGTGATAATAATGGAGCTTTTTTAGACAGGTGGGTACACTGGCCTGGCTGAGAGAGATGTTAAATATATCACAAAAAACATAATTTTATTGCTCTGCACACCCTTTTAGCACACAACCAGGGATATGGTCAATGCAGGATAATGCTGATTTAGTATAGTAGATGAGCCACTGTTTGGCTAGAACATTTTAACGTCTTTCTTGGACATAACATTTGGATGGATATTATTTTTATATTAGGTTTTATTTTTACTGGCAGTGGTGCTTGTCTTTAATTCAGACAGGTATACACTCCTCTTGGCACAGACAACATCTGTGTGACAGATTTGATGAGAGGAAACAAAAGTAAACAGAGGACGATAGGATTGTCCCTAAAGAACCAGTGCTGATCCCTACATTGATTGGATCTGCATGTTCTTCCCCTTCCTGAAATTAAACAGCATTCCTCCTGCAGGATAGACAAACGTCCAGCTGGGATTTTCCAGTGCTTACCTTGGGCTGAAATTCCACATTTTAGACTTATATTTATATTTCTACATTTATTCATTAACTGACAAATCCTTTCTGAGCTCTTACTGGATTTTCTAAAATAAAAAATGACTTATAATTCATACCAGTAGAAATGTAATACAAGAGGATTTACCCTTAATTGCCTCTAGAAACAATTAAAAATATGTTTTAATTTAAATATTTGCATATGTTGTACATGCACATGTGTGTAACACAGTTATAAAGCCCAATGGAGAGCTCTGTTCTGTTCTGTTCTGTTCTTGAGTGCTACAGTTGCTCCTTGCCACTCAACCTTACACTTTTGTCATGAGGTGTAGAGAGCTTTGATTCCACACACTGATATGACTTTAAGCAACAAAATCAGCCTACAACTAAAAGCAGAACAAATCAGATATGCTGCTCCACGTAAGGGCACATTTGCTACTCAGAGGAAGCAGATAAAAGGCACAGATATCATAGGATAGCCCTTGCAATGAATAAAACCCTGCATGGGGGAGCTATCAGAGATTTAGTGCTCTGTGTTGGTGAAGGAATGCAGGTAGAAAGAGGAGAGCGCATACATGTCCTTAGCTCTATCAGCATATGGAAGACATTATGTCCTGACCTGAGATTTAACCCTGTCTGAACCCTGGGTGCTTTCTTGCTTTATGGTTCACACTCATGCATACTCGTATCTCAAAAACACTTTCAGTTCCCTTATGAAAAATCTTCTGCACCACAGCAAAATAAATTATATTTTGCCTGAACATATTACAAAAAAAAAAAACAGTCAAAAAAAAAAAAAAAACATTTTATTGCACATTTCTGACTTATTTAATTTTAAATATGAGTTTATATGTCATTATTTGAATTGCAAGTTTAAAGTCCACATTTTGTGAGGTAAAAAGTCATAGTTACCTTTTTATCCACTGGCTGAATAAAGTTTCTATAGAATCAGTCTGAATCACTGATCTGTGAAATTTATGTAATAGTATTAGCAACAATAAAAAAATGTTTTAAGCCTTAATTTTATATCTCTAATGCAAGACAATGTTAGAAAAATGAACATTACAAATTAAACATCTGAGAGAAACTATAGCATTTTTCCTAGCGATTCTCACATCCGTATACCATAATTGATTTGGATTTAAATTTAAATCAGAACTGAAATGAAATTTTGTAAATCCTACTTATAATTGAGAAATGTGTAGCTTACCAATTATCATAACCTAGATATCAGAGGCACATTCAGAAATCTTTGATTTGGCTCAAGTCATATTAAATATAAAATACAAAAAAAAAAAGTTTTTTAAGTGCTATAGGCTAAGCATTTTGACTCAAAGCAACAACACACTGGAGATATGGATGTATGAAAATATCTAGTGTCTTCCAAGTGTAGCTTTTGCTCAAAACCGATATCAGTCACATGTGCTTCAAATTTTATGTGACATTTTGAAAGTTTATACAAAAGCCATTGGGTCTGTTCCTCTATATTGTCAGTCATATGCCACAGTGCATTAAGGATTTGAGGTTAAATGTTGTTTTTGTGGTTTCTGTCTGCATCCACACTAACCAACACTTAGCAAGCTCTACTGTGCCATTTCTCCAGGCTAAACCAAAAAGAGAATGGAAATGATTACATGTCAGAGGGATAAGTGCTTCCATAGCTCCCCACAAACTCTGTTTATTAGCAGCAAATCTAGACAGCCGGCGACCTAAACACTACTGCGCCAATATGTTGTTTCATAAACCATCTACTCTCTAGTTCCTTAACTTGGGACTATAAACTGTTCAGAGATGCTTTTGGATGACTACTGAGTGCTAAAACAGATTACATTTATTCTAAAAAGTAAATAATTATTTCAGAAGCTAAAGTAACTGCAGACAGTTCTTCAATAAAGTCTAACTGATTAATGATTAAATTAAATGTAAGTAACCAATTCTAACTCATTATAGGGGAAAAGTCTTAGATCACTGGGGAATTCCAGAATGGCTTGGTGTTGTTTTACCTGGTGGACCATCATAGTCATGAAGAAGAAGAAAACAGCAAACTATGGAGTCACCAGCACACTGTAGAATATTCGAGATTTCAGAATTATCCCTCTGGCAATTTAAAGGTACTCAGAGTTGGTGTAAGCTGAGTAGAGGAAGTGTTTATCAGGATTTAATGCTGAGACATTGAACCTGTGAACTAGGATGTTGAGGTGAGGGGAATCCCAGGAGTTAATCACAGCTCATGACAGGCTCCTTTTAAACACTACAGCATATTATTAAGATGCATGGACAGGGCATTTGTAGCCAATGTAATTTCATATAGACTGTTTATAGTGAATTGTGTGCGATGCATATGATTGAATAGTCACTACAGAAGCCTTAGGTATACATTGTTTTTTTGTTACCCATGACTCTGGATGCCTGGATCTCAAAGACCCATAATCAAAATACTCTTAATAATGTAATATTTTATAATATTAGTAAAGTATAAGGTGGTATTGTTAAATCATCATCAGATATTTCAGTAAAGCTGTAAACAGAATAACATACATTTATATTTTTCAGCGCACAAAAAGTACGCCAGAAGACACCTTGATTTTGTTATGAACATGTAACAATAAAAAAGATCATCATGGTTTCATCCTTTGATAGTTAAAGCTTGCACCTTCCAGGGAATACACTCGGAGCAATTTCTGCTTTATGCTCTTGCTCCTTTGATCTGTATCATCGGATCGATCCTGACATCACGAGTCTGTGAGTAAAATCCCAGCTTTTAGTTTCCACAGACATTATGGTTCCTTTGGGTGGACTGTGTAATCCACTGTGCAGCGTCTGGTTGTGATTAACCGTTCAATGATGATAAAAATTAGATAATGGAAATACACAAGCCTATGCGTGATGATGTAATGTAAAGCATGCATACACACACACACATATATATACGTACTACATTTGCCATGTTGTCATTCTTTTGTCCAATTTTTTGCATTCTCTCGCAAAACTTTTGCATTCCCTTGAGAAACTTTGCAGTCAAAGATATTTGCTTCCCTTCACAAAACTTTTGCATTCTTTTGCCAAACCAGTTGAGTTCGGACAAACACTTGCTGTTTACTTTACAGCTTGCAGGGTTCATATTACTATATATATTCACAATGGAGTGGTTCATAGAGTTTTATTTTGAACTTGGTACTTGGAAATACAGTCCACACTTAGTTCAAGGCGCAGTTTTGGGACATAGTGTATAGGCTATGTCATATGTCATGTAGTGTATATGTAAAAGATTAAAGTTGTTTTGCGAAGGAATGCAAAAGTTTTGCAAGAGAAGGCAAAACATTTGAGAAATATTTTTTCCACTCATCTCAGTGTTTTTTTTTTTCACCACCATTTCCCTTTAGGGGCTCTGTAGATAAATCCCTTAGCAGTTCTTGACAAGTGGAGCTGGGGGAGGTAGAAGGCTTCAGAGGAACTCGTCACTGAACATACTCTTTAGATATTGAGCAAGCAATCTCATTGGCTGCAGAATCAGCTAAGGACAACCAGCTTGTGAATGATGTGCTTGCTTGTGAAAGACCTATCAGACCTACCTGTGGTATGCAAATTTCATGACTTGATATTAATATGACAGAAAAATAAGATGCCAGTATGTGTCTCTGAATTGTTTGTTAGGGACAGTTTTCACCGGCAAAGCAAAAACAGATAAATAAATAGCCAATGTTGTATCTAAAATATAAGTTGTTAAATAACACAATGTTTACTGACCTGATGTGAAAAAAAATATTACACTCACAATGCTTAAATATACATTTTGCGTCTTCATTCCTACAGCTGAATCACTGACACTTTCAAACTCTTCTCTCAATTATGTGGTATCTTAAATTGGATTATAATTAGTTTAGAGAGCAGACCACTCTAAGAACCTCAGCTTTACACACTCTAGCACTTCCTCTCTACAACTTCTTAACACTGCATGTTGATCAACTACTGTACATGCCATGACCACTTCAAAGTTTCCTGTTCTCCTGCAGAAGCCCAGAGCAGGAAGCATAGCTGGCAGCTGTTCACAGGAGCACTGGAAGTTTTACTTCTTCTCTCTTGTGCTCCCCTTTGGCCTTCTAGATTATTGGGGCCAGAAGGGAGTACTAGTTTACAGTAGTACTCAACCTGATGACATGTCCATACTCCCTCAGAGAACCTGACTGTGAGACCTGCTTGTTTCCAACAACGTAGCTTTATGGTTTTGTAAAATAGTACAATATCAAAAGAAACTGCGGATTGGTTCCTGTTAGTAGCATGTGAGTCACTTAATTATTCAATTACTCATTTGCAACTGAAAGCAAAAGTAGGAGGATGTCCTGTAAATCACTGCCTTTTCACAGACAAGAGCAGCCAGAAACAAGAGCTCTTTCTCTTTCCACCGGTTTGAGAGAGACAGGCCTGCTGCTGATGTTTTTATCTAAACAGTGATGCAGACAGTAAATCCACTGCTTGTCTCTAACTATACATTGACATACTGTTCAAGGGAGATGTTCCAGATCCCTGGTGACTTACAGTATTTATTGCTGAGGTCATTCCTCATCATTTTAGACAGTCTGGAGCATGAGGATAAGAGTATGTGTATGTGTGCACAAAATACAATTGAACCTGAATTGAAGCGATGCATCATACTTTAGCTAACAAATCATATTCTGCATATAACTCTATTATGCTATTACTATCTAAAACATGATAAATAAGTATAATGGAATACATTTGTAGGAATAACAGCAATTCAGTGTATGTAGGAACACTCTTTTTTGTACACTTGCCAGCCTTGAGGGCTTAATTTGACCATTGTAAGGTCCACTTGTGCCTCAGAAGATTGCAATTAAGCTTTCTCGTGGAAAAGGGGAAGTTTTTTAAGTTTCTGGGTTGACTCTCCAATACGTGCTGGAAATTCAAAAGCCTCCTCTCTTTTGTGTAGCTAAGAGCAAATGGTTTTTTCATTGAACACTGAACTTTCTGAATGCAAAGATCAAGTGCAACTATGAAAAGGAAAACTCCCGTAAATGTTTTAGATCTTTAGATAAAAAAGGACTGTATTTGATACTATATTTGATTCATATTGAATATATGCCAGGCTTTCATGATAAAAAAAATCCTAATAAAATATAAAATATAATATGCTACTTTAAACTAACTGTTTTGTGTTTTAATGTAAGTTTATGATCATTCAGAAATTGTTTTAATATACTGATTTGGTGCTCAAGAACATTTCTTATTGCACAGCTTAAAAATGTTGCTTAATAATTTTGTGGAAGTGGTGATATGCTTTAGGGATTCTTTTTTGTGAGTAGAAAGTTCTACAGAAAAGCATTTGTCTGAAAATAAACTAATTGAAAGGCAGTGTATATATAGTTTAATTCAATTAAATTCAAGTTTATTTCTATAGCACTTTTTACTAAACAAATCGTTGCAAAGCAACTTTACAGAAAATTAAGTTTCTACTATATTTTGTAGTAGCTTATCAGTGGCGACTTTCAGTTTATGTGCATTTGGCAGAAATGTATGGAAAAATCAATTAAAGGCGTAATCAAACGGACGATGAACACTATTAACGGCAATTATAGAAAATTCTTTTAGTTCTGTATTGTTTCAGGTTTGGTCATCATCTGAGGCTCTTTGAGGGGTTAGCATCATCTCTTCTCAGGTGTTCTGGATCCAGACTGGAGCTTGTGTAAATCCTAGTTCCCTTTCAATACTTCACTCGTACTGCGTCGAAGACGCATATGGGAAAAACCCCCTTTTTCTCCTGAACTGAAGCCTTATTCAATCACGCAGTGAAACTGCACAGCCATTGGATCGTGCAGTGCTATTAAAACAAACCAATGGCTTGGCAGCGGTGCTGCACGAACCTATGGCAGCGAAGCCCGCCAAAGCCCGCCAATATGGGCGGGGAATCTGGCTATATATTGGCCGCTTCGCCACAGGAATTCAGATTATTTCTCCTTCAGCGACGACGTCACATCGCTTCGCTGATCTCCGCTGAACTGCTCGCCGTTGACACGCCTCGCACTGGAACGCGACTGCCGGTCCCCACCGCAGATTCATCGCTTCCCTGCGGCCATCCGGTGAGATATATTGAAAGAGCAAATTTCTCTAAAAGAGCCTTTTTCTACGGCGTTGTTGCAAATGCCGTCTCGTCATTGCAGCTCGTGCAGAGCCCCTCTGCACGCTGATGACGGGCACAGCGAGTGTGTCGCGTGCTTGGGGAAACCCCACGCTGACACAGCACTCGCGGGGAATTCATGTTCTCATTGCGAGAACATGAATATCGCCTCTCTGCGCTCGCGAATCGCTTTCTTTTCAGAGAGCGATCTCGCTCCTCGCGCCCTCCCTTTTTCTTCATCCCGCGAGCCGGCGAGGAAGAAAAGGCGGGGCAGAGGATTAAAGCAGCAGGATGAAAGCGAGCTCACGCCGGCTCAGCCCCCGCGTGCCTCGTTTTCTCCGCCCAGAGGGGATTCCCCAGTCCTCTTTGTACAGCCAGACCAGTGTCCCTCTGCTGCCGCGAGTGATCTGGTTTTGTTTGGAGGGACTGAGGAGGAACTGCTAGAGGACAGCATGTCTCTAGCCGCTTCAGATGCTGAGGAGCTGTCGGGCTCGCCGGACCCCGCCCCCTCGATGTCATCTGAGCCAAACCGCTCGAAACTCGGGATGGACGCCGAGCTTATCCGCGTTCTCTCCAGGGCAGTGGACGAGCTGGGTCTGGATTGGTCTCCTCCAGAGGAACCAGCCCGTAGCCGTCTGGATGAATGGTTTCTGCCGGGGCGCCAGCAAACCCCTCGTCAGCGAACTGCTCCGTTCTTCCCGGAGGTCCACGACGAGCTCACTAAATCGTGGCGCGCCCCCTACTCAGCGCGCCTGCGTACTTCATCTTCATCCGCCCTCACCTCAATTGACGGCGCTGATGAAAGAGGATACGAACGGCTGCCGCCGCTGGACGAGTCTGTGGCCGTGCATCTCTGCCCGCCAGCAGCTATTGGATGGAAAGCCAAGGCCAACCATCCGTCCAAACCCTGCCGTACGACGTCGGCGCTCGCCGGGCGTGCCTACTCATCGGCAGGGCAAGCAGCCGCGGCGCTCCACTCTATGGCGGTGCTTCAAGTCTTCCAGGCCAAACTTCTCGCCGCCACCGACGAGTCTGGCCCAGATGTCGCCACGCTCAGGGAGCTGAGAAGTGCAACAGACTTGGCGCTGCGTGCTACCAAGAGCACCGCCCAGGCCATTGGGCGCTCGATGGCTAACCTGGTCGTCTTGGAGCGCCACTTATGGCTCAACCTTACGGAGATCAAGGATGCTGACAGAGCCCAGTTCCTAGACGCACCGATCTCCCCCAGCGGCCTCTTTGGCCCGGCGATAGAGGGATTCGCCGAGCGTTTCACAGAGGCGCAGAAGTCGTCCCAGGCAATGCGACACTTCCTGCCGAAGCGCGCTTCATCTGCTACCAGTCGCCCCAAACAGGTGCCGATTCGTCAGCCTCCTAAGCAAGCGCCAGCTGCTACCACCGCAGCCCAGCCGGTGAAACCCGAGCCTCGACACCGTTCTCGCTCGGCCACCAGACGGTACCAGTATCCCAAGCGCATGGGACCCCGGCCCAAGATAGTGCTGGACCCTGCGCCGCCGCCGTCATCCTGATCAACAGGAAAGAAAGAGGAGGGGGCTAAGTCTCGCCACAGCCGGACCACCCCCCAAACTGCCCCGTGTGTTCTGCCGTCCATCTACAGATGTCGACGAAGTTGTTCCTGCTGCAAACAATGGGCCCTTGTTAGCGCCCAGACAGCAAAGCGCTGTTATAGTGCAAAAAATAAAAAACACACTCCTTCACAAAAAGAGCAGTTTTCCTCACACAACACTAACGAGTGCTATGTCCCCCCACGGCGGTCAATCACTCGAGTTAATACAACCTCTGTCCATCCGGGCCTCACAATGGCAAGCCATTCCCGGGGTATCAGATTGGGTCATGGGAGTAATAAAACACGGCTATTCCCTTCAGTTCGCACGACGGCCACCACGCTTTCACGGGGTGGTCACCACTTCAGTGCACAACGAGAACGCTCACGTTCTTCGTGCCGAAGTGAAAAATCTGCTGGTGAAGGGAGCTATAGAAATCGTTCCCCCAGCACACCGCGACTCAGGATTTTACAGCCGTTACTTCCTGGTTCCCAAGAAGGATGGTGGGCTGCGCCCCATCCTCGATTTAAGACATCTGAACCGTGCCCTCATGAGACGGCGCTTCAGAATGATCACATTGAAACAAATCCTCTCGCAAATACGCTCAGGGGATTGGTTCTTTTCGCTGGATCTGAAAGACGCTTACTTTCACATCCAGATAGCCCCCCGTCACAGGCCGTTTTTGAGATTTGCCTTCGAGGGCGTGGCTTACCAATACAAGGTCCTCCCCTTTGGGCTGTCTCTGGCGCCTCGCACGTTCACAAAGTGCATGGATGCGGCTCTCTCCCCTCTCAGGCAGAAGGGCATCCGCATTCTCAATTACCTCGACGACTGGCTAGTTCTAGCTCAGTCAGAGGGGGAGGCATTGGGTTACAGAACTGTGCTCCTCAGCCATCTGGAATGCCTGGGGCTCAGGGTGAACTTTGTCAAGAGCTCACTGTCCCCCAGCCGGCGGATATCGTTTCTGGGAACAG
This sequence comes from Carassius gibelio, assembly GCF_023724105.1. Taxonomy (NCBI): domain Eukaryota; kingdom Metazoa; phylum Chordata; class Actinopteri; order Cypriniformes; family Cyprinidae; genus Carassius; species Carassius gibelio. Next base: position 13,781,863 of record NC_068407.1, read on the forward strand.
TGTTAGACTCAGTGACGATGAGGGCAACAATGGTGAAGGAGCGCGCTGCGGCTCTACAGCGACTTGCGGCCTCTTTCAAAATAGGTGCTTCTCGACCCCTAAAGACATTCCAGAAGCTGCTGGGTCTTATGGCGGCGGCATCGCCGGTGCTGGAGCTCGGGCTGCTTCGTATGCGCCCCCTCCAATATTGGCTGAAACCACGTGTTCCACCTCATGCATGGCGTCACGGACGCTTGAATATCAAGGTGAGTCAGGACTGTATTTCGGCCCTGACCCCTTGGAGGGACATGCAATGGATGGAACGGGGTGCTCCACTTGGTATGGTTTGCAGAAGGAAAGTGATCTCCACAGACGCGTCCAACAAGGGTTGGGGCGCGCTGTGCGAAGGGAAACCCGCTTTCGGCCAATGGTCGAAAGAGGAGAGCAGGCTCCACATCAACTGCCTCGAGATGATTGCAGTTCAACGAGCCTGCCAGAGCTTCCTGTCAGACCTAAAGAGCCACCACGTGCTGGTCAGATCGGACAGCATGACGGTGGTCTCTTATATAAATCACCAAGGTGGGCTGTCGTCGACGCGTCTCTTCAGACTGACGTCGCGACTGCTGGAATGGACCCAAAACAATTTGGGGTCCCTGAGAGCAGTGCATCTTCCGGGCAAGCTGAACAAGGGCGCGGATATGCTGTCAAGAAGCGGAGTCTCCTCAGAAGAGTGGAGACTCCACCCGCAGACGGTTCAGAAGATATGGGAGGTCTTTGGCAGAGCGGAAATAGACCTCTTTGCCTCAAAAGACAACTCTCATTGCCCAATATATTTTTCCAAGATCAAGGACGCGTTGTCCCAGGACTGGCCCAACCGTCTTCTTTATGCTTTTCCTCCGGTCCCTCTGATTCCCCAAGTAATCAGGCGGGTCAGGGACCAGAGATGCAGGGTTCTGCTTGTAGCCCCATTCTGGGAAAATCAGCACTGGATAGCCGACCTGTCGCAGATGCTGACTGCAGCCCCATGGCCCGTTCCCCTGAGACGGGACCTCCTTTCTCAGGCGGACGGGACGATTTGGCATCCACACCCAGAGAAGTGGTCTCTGCACATTTGGTCGCTCGACGGGAGCCCGCGGGACTCCCTGAGCGTGTGCTAGACACAATTTCACAGGCTAGAGCTCCGTCTACACGACGCCTCTATGCCTCCAAATGGTCTGTGTTCTCCACATGGTGTTCAGACCATGGTGAGAGCCCGACCTCTTGTGACGTATCAGTGATACTGTCATTTTTGCAAGAGCTCTTGGAGAAGGGACGATCCCCCTCCACGCTCAAGGTCTATGTAGCAACTATAGCGGCATCACACGCCCTTATAGCAGGCCAGTCGGTGGGCAGAAACGACTTAGTCGTCCGATTTATGAGAGGTGCCAGACGGCTTCATCCGCCTTGCCCTCCCACCGTCCCTTCTTGGGACCTGCCCACGGTGCTGAGAGCCCTGAAGGGGGCCCCCTTTGAACCGCTACAGTCCATAGGCCTTAAAGCCCTGTCGCTAAAGACCGCTCTGCTATTGGCACTAGCGTCTGTTAAGCGTGTGGGTGATTTGCAAGCACTTTCGATGAGCCCTAATTGCCTAGAATTCGGGCCTAACGACTCGAGGGTCGTCCTGAAACCGAGGCATGGCTATGTGCCAAAGGTGCTCTCCACACCTTTTAGAGCACAAGTGGTCACCCTCTCTGCGTTACAAAACACAGAGGAGGATCCAGGGCTGAATCTACTTTGCCCAGTGAGGGCTCTAAAAGTCTACATAGAGCGTTCTGCACCAATAAGACGATCAGAACAGCTCTTCATATGCTTTGGAAACCGCACCAGAGGGTTACCGGTCTCTAAGCAAAGACTTTCAAGGTGGATTGTGGATGCAATCCAGCTAGCCTACTCTTCTTTGGGCCTGCAAAGCCCAATTGGAGTAAGAGCCCATTCGACGAGAGCAGTGTCTTCGTCTTGGGCATGGTCTAATGGTGTGACTATCGCAGAAATTTGTGAGGCGGCTGGCTGGAGCTCGCCGTCCACATTTGCTAGATTTTACAATCTAGACGTCCCAGCGCTTCATGCTAGGGTACTTTCTGTGTGAAGGTCACCTTCTTGTTCCTCATTTGCATGCTCTTGGCCATTCTTGCCCAAGGCTCAAACTCTACTCGTATGCACTCGGTCCCTTGGCTACTGAGGCGATACGAACACGGGATGATCAGGCTAGGCCAGACGTAACCTCATTGAGCTTATTCTGCCCCTAGTTGCTATTATCATATCTTGGTTTAACAAATCAAGTTTGATTGCGTTGGTCGTCCTCCCTTCTTAGCATGGCGTGATTGAACTGGGTTCCCATATGCGTCTTCGACGCAGTACGAGTGAAGTATTGAAAGGGAACGTACTCGGTTACTAACGTAACCTCGGTTCCCTGAAATACGGGAACGAGTACTGCGTTCCTTGCCATGCTAAAAAGGCTGCACAACTCAGTCGTCGCTTCAGTCGAAGTAACCTGAATTCCTGTGGCGAAGCGGCCAATATATAGCCAGATTCCCCGCCCATATTGGCGGGCTTTGGCGGGCTTCGCTGCCATAGGTTCGTGCAGCACCGCTGCCAAGCCATTGGTTTGTTTTAATAGCACTGCACGATCCAATGGCTGTGCAGTTTCACTGCGTGATTGAATAAGGCTTCAGTTCAGGAGAAAAAGGGGGTTTTTCCCATATGCGTCTTCGACGCAGTACTCGTTCCCGTATTTCAGGGAACCGAGGTTACGTTAGTAACCGAGTACGTTACCACTGGTAACTGGTAACCACTGGTAATGTAAAACCCATGGCAAAACAGAGAAACAAATAGAGACATAATTACTGTAGCTGCTGTTCCAACCAATTAAAATTAATTTGTTTAACCCAATCTAAAGAATAATAATGAACATCTAATCAGATATAACTGCAGTACAATATTATGAGATGCATTATTTGAATGCTTGGCTAAAGAGATGTTTTAAATCTAGATTTAAACAGAGAGAGTGTGTCTGAACCCCGAACATTATCAGGAAGGCTATTCCAGAGTTTGGGAGCCAAATTAAACAAGCTTTACCCTCTTTTAGTGGACTTTGCTATCCTAGGTACTACCAGAAGTCCAGAGTTTTGCGACCTTAGGGAGTGTGATGGATTGTAGCATGTACGCAGGAGCTATACCATTAAGGGCCTTATATGTGAGTAATAATATTTTCTAAGTAACTAATATGGACCTTAATACAGTAGGTTGCCAGTGCAGAGACTATAAAATTGGGGTAATATGATCATATTTTCTTGACCAGCTAGCAGGGCAATACAATAGTCCAGTCTACAGGTTATGAATGCATGAACTAGCTTTTCTGCATTAGAAACAGGTTACATGTTTCATAGCTTTGCAATGTTTCTAAAATGGAAGAATGGTGTTGGGAAATATGATTTTCAAAAGACAAGTTGCTGTCAAATATAATACTCAGATTTTTGACAGTTAAGGAACAGCACATCCGTCTAGTTGCAAACTGTAGTCTACAAGATTCTGTGTACTGTTTTTTGGTCCAATAAGTTATATCTCAGTCTTATCTGAATCTAATAGGAGAAAAGTTTTGGTCATCCAATCTTTAACATTTTTCATCTGGTCCCGTTGAGATATAAAGTTGAGTATCATCAGCATAACAGGGGGAACTAATCTTGTATGTTCTAATAATATTACCAAAGGGCAACATGTTGAAAATAGCAGAAGACCTAGGACAGATCCTTGCGGCACTCCATATTTTACTGGTGATAATTGAGATGACTCCCAATTTAAATAAACAAAGTGGTATTAATCAGACAGTTAGGATCTAAACCATCTTAAAGCCTGCCCTTGAATACCTGTATAGTTTTGTAATCAATCTATGAGTATGTCATGATCTACAGTGTCGAACCCGGCACTAAGATCAAGTAAAACTAGCAATGAGATGCAACCTTGATCTGAAGCAAGAAACAAGTCATTTGTAATTTTAATAAATGCATTTTCTTTGCTATGGTGGGTCCTTCTTCATAGAGATCTTTTCTTTTTTTCAGGAAGAAGTGCAACTGAGCAGACACAGTTCACTAGGATCTACCGGTAGTTGTGGTTTCTTAATAAGAGGCTTAATAACCACCAGTTTGAATAGTTTTGGGGCATGCCCTAAAATTAATAATATTGAGAAGCGGTTCTTCTGCTACAAGTAACAACTCATTCAGTAATTTAGTGGGTACAGTATCTAACAGGCATGTTGTTGGTTTAGATGCAGTGATAAGTATATTTAGCACTTCCTGTCATATAGCTGTAAAGGACTGCAGTGTAACTTTGGGTGCGATGAATAAGGCTGAAGTATTAGACGCTGTAGAATCTACATTTGTTATTGTATTTCTGATGTTATCTATTTTATCACTGAAGAAATTCATAAAGTCATTATTATTAAACTGTGAGGGAATTTTTAGATCGGGTGGCGTCTGTTAAAGGAACACTCCACCGTTTTTTGAAATAGGGCTTATTCACATTATTTCCTACATTTAGATAGGTGGGCAAATGCATTTTTGTGTCAGTGCATGCATTGTTTTAGTTTGACTGGGTCGGCGTTAGCTTAGCTTAGCACAATGAATGGAATCCTTTGTTGCCAGCTAGCATGGCCTGAGTAAAAGTGATCAAAAAAATAAAAAAAACCCACCTAATTACTTCTTGTGGCCTGCGTATTCACAACGAGTACAAATAGCGATCCAGATTAACACTAGGCGATTTCCTAGGCAGATATTGATTTGGGACTATATTGTGGGGAAGCACAGAAGAAAGCACTGCTACTTCGGCGCAGAGATATCACGCAACACATGAAAACATCAACTCTATGTGAATACAGGTATAATATGGGTCGATCTATACATGCGTCATTATTAAAATAATCACTTACTCTGTGGACAGCTGTCCATTTGGTCCATTCGGCGTGGGGCGTTTTTTCCAGTTCACTTTGTCACACCGGAAAAAAAATCGAGTACTGCAGAATGGATCAGCGCCGTGAAATCCTCTGTAGATGTGACACAACTTCGGGCACGCTCCTCTTGATCTGACGTGTTGAGCCTGGTCATCAATGGCAAAAACATGTCCCACTCTCTACAGCAAAGACACTCTATTTCCGTCGGCATAGATTGGCATATTCCCCCACATTCACACCACCAGTTCATGTTGGCTCTCATCCTCACGTCCTCAGGCTGTTGAGCGATCGCAACTAATACAAGCGCATATAAATTTCACTCGCGGCTGGCTTGACGGTGTTTTTCTGAAGTGCGGCTGGCTTGACCGCAGTCTCCTACTGTCGTTCTATTTCCAAAGCACGCAGCTCGTCTTCTGTAAACTCTGGTTCAAATAGGTATGGTTCTGGTTCTTGACTGTCTGAGAAGTCACCCTATTCGTCTCTCTCAAAATCAGCCATGTTCATCGCCATTCGTGTACTGTAAGGAAAATAGCCAGGCTGCTACTATTCACGCCGGTATGTTGACGGAAGTCGTGGGATTTCATGTGTTGCGTGATTCTCTGCCCCGAAGTAGCAGTGCTTCGCCTAAGCAGCAGTGCTTCGCCTGTGCTTCCCCATAATATAGTCCCAAGCCAATATCTGCCTAGGAAATCGCCTAGTGTTAATCTGGATCGCTATTCGTACTCGTTGTGAATACGCAGTCCACAAGAAGTAATTAGGTGGTTTTTTTTTATTTTTTTTTATCACTTTTACTCAGGCCATGCTAGCTGGCAACAAAGGATTCCATTCATTGTGCTAAGCTAAGCTAACGCCGACCCAGTCAAACTAAAACAATGCATGCACTGACACAAAAATGCATTTGCCCACCTATCTAAATGTAGGAAATAATGTGAATAAGCCCTATTTCAAAAAACGGTGGAGTGTTCCTTTAATCTAGCCACTGTGCTATATAAAAACCTTGGATTGTTTTGGCTATTTTCAATGAGTCTGTGGATATGCTCAGCCCTGCCAGCTTTTAGAGCCTATTTTTGCTGCACATAATGTTTTTCCACACAATTTCAAAAACTTCCAAATTAGTTTTTCTCTAATCGCGCTCCAGACTACGAGTTACTTTCTTGAGAGAATGGGTATTTCTGCACAGTAGGTTTTTCTCTAACCTTTTTCAATTTGAGGGGGGCAACAGCTTCTAATTTATTCGAGAAGATAGTGCCCGTGTTGCTAGTCACTTCGTCTAGTTCATAGATAATCTAATGGATATCCTCAACTGAGCTCCACACCACAATGGCTGTCTGTGGCACTGTTTAAACACTTGAGACTTATTTTTCCTGGGAAGGAGGATTAACTGTCATGGAATGATGGATGTTTAAAGGCCCTCATGGGGGCATTCACAGGATGAGGAGACATGACATGGGCCTAAGAGGGGAGCAACCATATAGCCATGAATTGATGGCTTTTATTTGGCAAGATTTTAAACTACCACTCAAATATTTTGTTTCATGTGCAGAACAATCAAGATTAAGTTGAGTTATTTGATGTTTCACAGTCCTTTTATCTCTCTTTTCACCATTATTACAGCCCTCATAAGAACTTATAGGCTTCCTAAAAATGTTAATCTAATGTAAACGGCAGTTGCAATATATTGGTGTGCCAACCAGTCACAATATAACACGTTTGTGTATTTGGCAGGATGAGACTAGACAGTGTGGGTGGCATGTGTGATCTATCAGTGAGTGCTCAAGCAAACAACACATCAGAAGGATTAAAGAAGAGGAAAATAATTAATCTGGATTAGTTTTGTTTTCTGTATTTTGTGTCTTGTGAAGTGATGACAGGCAGTTCCGTCTTTGGCTAACCATAGGTTTCTTTTTTAGGAAAAGTGGCACTTCTTCAAAATTTATTTTCTTCACCTATGCAAAACGATTCGGTAGCCTAGATGCTTTGTAATATATGCATATTGTTCTATTCATTGCAACAGTTTGGAAAACAGAGCTTTTAACAAATGTGTTCATATATGTGCCATACAAATGCAATTTTTCCTAGTACACTTGTATGTACAGTACAGTTGCTTTCGGTGCGCTGTTGCCATCTAGTGGTCAGCAAGATCAACAACTAATTGTTTTAAATGGTAGGCAGGCATTTGAATTTAAGCAAAATCTGGTATCAGAGTTTTCAGCAGCCATTAATCCAGTCTTCATGTTACATTATTCTTCAGAAACCATCCTAATATACTGATCTGGTGCTTGTTGAAACTGACACTTTTTTTCAGGATCCTTGATAATTCTTGATGAAATAGAAACAAGCATTTTTTTAAAGCATAATGTTGTAAATGTCTTTCACACACTTTTGATCAATTTAATGCACAAGTGTTAAAAAAAAGTATTTTTTTTTTTTAAATGACTGATTACTTGTGTACTGTATGTGATATGGCATAAAAGGAATACTCATTCATTTGAGAAAGTCTTTTAAGGACACAAGGTTATCCAGGGTACAGTGTTTTCCGATCATAGCAAAACATCTGCAGAGCTGTTTTTTGTATTTTAGTTTTCGGTTTGTCTGTCAACCTCATCATTTCCTACTAATGATTTTTTCATAAACATCCCTTGTTGTTCTGTTACTGCACTTGGGGATGTATTACGGGTGAATATGCTTTTTTCTCTCTATTTTAATTTAATATATATATATATATATATATATATATATATATATATATATATATATATATATATATATATTATATAAGTACATAATATGTACATGAGTAACAGGACTGTAAAATGAAGTGCTACCAAAATATTAATAAAGCCATTTTATGTCAAGACTTATTTAATCTCTTATAATCAAGAAAATAAAGTGCAAATTGGTACATAAAGTGATTTTTCTTTTTGTTTTAAAGTGACAAGACCCTTTTGTCAATTTGTGTTATTTGATGAAATATTTCGTAAAAAACATGATCAATAATAATGATATGTCACTAAAGGCTATGAGGTTGGAGCTGTTTCCAGATCGAAACAGACACAAAATTGAACAAAGCATAAAAATGTGAACACATAAAGGGTTGGAAGCATGTTTTTTTTTTTTTTAAATCATTGCAATGATAAACAGAATAAATTATAATATAAAATAACAAAACACATATATATAATTATTAGAAGAAAATATAATAGGCAATGAAGCTTTAACTCTGCATCAACTTAACAAAAACTCCCACACAAAGAACCAAGAATAGACCTGAGCACAATCGTGTACCTGTCATAACTGCACATTGCACAAAATGTAAAAGAATGTTGATTCTATTAAAGACGTAGTCGTTCAATTTAGTTTAGTCATGTGTGCTGCCACAGTCCGGTCTGGGCCGGCAGGAGGGCAGGGCAGGAGTGAGACGGGTGATTATACTGCTCTTCAGCTTCCACCCTTTCAGCCTCCAGCTTGAGCCACTGATATGAACAGCCATGAGGGTTTATCAGACCCAGGGCCTTGACCCCTCCCTATCACAGAAGTGCATGCTCTCGTAGCCATTAAAAATGAGAGTCAATGTAATTTAACATCATAAATGCATTAGCACTTCACAGCTTTATTGTTTTTGCTGTTGTTTTCTTGCTGCATTTGAGCCACATTTGGCATTATGTGTGGTAAAATGACAACAAAGAAAGCAGATGCTCCATGCATTTCTTTTGAAAACTGTTATTTAAAGATAAGATTAGATTCAACTTTATTGTCATTACAAGTACAGAGCTAATGAAATGCATATATGCATTATGAACAGCAGCAACATGAGAACAGTGGTAATAAATGCAGCTGGATGAGTGCAAAAGTATTGTTAAACAATGTAATATATGCAAAATAACAGTAGTGCTATGATATTTTTATAGAAATAGTTTACTGTGCTAATGATAGTAAAATAAAAAAGAAACAGTAAATTGTTATCAATACATGTGCAACTAGAGACATTTGCATATTGTACATGTCAATTGCATAAGTAGCCCTTATTAATAGGTTTAAATGTAAATATCACATTGATGTTACCAACATACATCTAATATTAAATAAGATGCACCCCTTAAGAACAATGTGGATTTATTTTTAATCTGTAATCTGTTTTGATATAAATTAAACATGTGCAGGATGATGATGCTGATTTAGTGGTTTTAGCACAAAATGTAAAATATTAAAAGAGTGGGGCTTCAAAATAAAAACGATAACACTTTACAATAATATCGTATGGTTTATAATATATAACTCATGAAGAACTAAACGAATGATTAATAATTCTTGCATCAGCAACAAATGAACATTCGATATGATTCATTAAGTAATCAGTAAATGGTTATTAGTTAAATGTGTCAAAATGTATTAATTCCCAATATTATATTATATTAACTAATAATGTAAATCCATGTTTTAATTACCACAATGGTCGAAGGCATGCATTTCAACTTGTCTGCTTTAATTAGTCATTAGCTAATGATTTGCAAATAAATCATTATGTTATGACTTTACTTGTTGAGTCACATGACAAGCTAACTAATTAAGAATCCATCACCACAATTACATATTACTTAGCAATTAGTTAATAGTTCTGGGCCTCAACAGGTCATAACATAATGATACTTTTGCAAATCATGAGCTAATGACTAATTAAAGCAGACAACTGGAAGTTGAATAGCTTTGACCACTGTGGTAATTATCATATGAATTTACATCATTAGTTAATATAATGTTAGGGAACTAGGCTATATTTTGGCACATTTAACTAATAACAATATATTTATTACTTAATCTATAAAACATATAGAATGTTCATTAGTTGCTGATCTAGTAATCATTAATAAATGGTTTAGGTCTTCATGAGTTATAGTCCTACATTAACTCTTGATCATCTTAAGCTTGCGCAGCATCACCCGTCACGTGATCGGGTTTCCTCTCGCTGGCCGGTGAGATGACGACATTGACCGCACACCGCAGGGAACTACATTTCTGCTAACTTATCTATTGTGTGCTATATTTATTAATTCGAGATAGGCAGAACTTGTGGTTAATTATGTGATCGAAAATATATCCTATGGCAAAGCTGCCGATCCCAACGAATTGTTCGCGTTGTTTAGAAACTCAATTTATATGTTTCACCTGTGTTTAGATAGCCTAGTAGGCTATAAATAGCCTATATCTTGTGCCACGCATGCAGTCTTATAATGCTTTCGAATTTGAACACCGAAAAAGAGTTGATTGTACAAATAGGCCTATGGGACAAAATGCTTCCACTGGCAGAAGAAGTTGGATCTGAGGCTCTTTTAAGATGCTGTCTTAGATCAAGACTGATACAGGCTATAAAACAAAATATTTTTACAGACTGTTAAACATGCTGGGATATTGCTTTTCTTTAAATTAGCCTATACAAAACTTGGTCTGACTTACTCTTTGGTGGGTCCTTAGTTCGTCCTTCAGTTTTCTGAATATCAAAAGTGTACAATGATTGATGGCACTTTCCCATGAGTGGTGACGCAAGCAGCAGAGTGGGCACCCGATTCGAACGTTATCACTCGATTGAATGGGGCGTTATCAGCAGTTATCAGCCCATAGAAATGGGCCAGGAGGGGCCTCCTGTGCCTACTAGTAGGCTCAGAAGGCCGTGATCATCCATCCAAATGGTTGATCACCCACAAATATACAAGAGAAGACTCCAGATCCAATCCCAGAATTCCTGCTCATCGGTAATCGGAAGTCTACTGGACGAATGCGGGAACGTTGCGATATTTCCTGCTTAATATTTTCAGGTAAGACTATTAAAATTATAAAAATGAGCATTTAAACTGTAATGGAAAACAATACATACACTCGTATTGCGTGTCATTATTGTTGACATGAGATAACCGTATTGCGATGTGTCTGCAAACGTTATCGCTAGATCATATTACGTTATTAGCGTGTTGTTATGTTAACGTTGGATGCTTTATGTGAGCATTAACGTTGCTAATATGAGTGTGTATTTACGTCTGAAGCTAATGGGGGAATTTAGTTTCTAGTTAAACTGTCAAAATGACTTTTTACACTCTTACAGGCTATTGTGTATGCTCGATAACTCCTCACTGAAGCCAGATCATAGGACTAATATAACCCATATCGACTTGAGAGAAATATTAAACACTAGACGTATTTTACGGCTGTTTGGAAACCTTGGGATCTTGACTAGAGTGTAAAATAAAGTTCTGTGGGTTTGGATCTATCTATCTATCTATCTATCTATCTATCTATCTATCTATCTATCTATCTATCTATCTATCTATCTATCTATCTATCTATCTGTCTGTCTGTCTGTCTGTCTGTCTGTCTCTCTCTTTCTCTCTATACTAGCTAGCTAGCTGTGTATATATTTATATAATTTATCTATCTATCTATCTATCTATATATATATATATATATATATATATATATATATATATATATATATATATATATATATATATATATATTTAGCTGTCTGTGTCTATCTGTCTGTCTCTCTCTTTCTCTCTCACTCTCTCTAAAGCTTGCTAGCTGTGTATATATTTATATAATTGATCTATCTATCTATCTATCTATCTATCTATCTATCTATATATATATACATGAAGCGTCATGAAACAGATTTTCATGATAGTATTTGGGAAGTACTTCACTCACACAAATTGCATTCATCAGTTTAAGAATGCTGAGTGTATTGAAAAGAATCATCAGGTCATCTACTTTACACGTTATCTTGTTTTTACAGAGTTGTTACAGATAAATGGTTTTCACAACCCAAGTACTGATTGTCGTTGTATGAATTTACTTTAAAAGGAGATGCTGACTAATGCGTTAAGTTTTCTGTGCATCTATTTTTTCTTCAGGCACAATGAATGATATTAAGGGCAGGTGCGCCACATTGGGGGAAGATGCAAAGCAGAAATACATTCAAGAGGCAGCAGCACTGAGGGCACATGGGCAGGCACAGGACACTAAACCCTGAGGTGAGGGATGCCCGAATTAAAATGCACATAAAGAAGCTGAAGTTAGATGTTTGGAAACAGGATTCATTTGCTAAGCATTAGTGGTATTCTTAAAGTATTAGATGGAAGGATGATCAACAGCAATTGTGGTGTGTGCAGAACATTGTGTAGACAACTGGATTGTTTATCTCTAGTTTTTATCATAATTTCAAATGAGTTCGTTACAAAAAAATATTCCAGCTGATTTTTGTTTACAAGGCTATCAACATCAAATATTCTCACATTGAAGAAATTGTCAAAGACTCATACCACCATCTCAAACTGGAAGCAGCTAAAGAACAAAGTGGTCATGAGATTTGTTAAATTAAAATGTAGTTACCCCTCTGTTTCAGGTTTGATTTACATCCATTTCTGAAATGAAAAACCCAGAGTTTTCCTAAAGATCTGAGATGAATTGATGTGCAATACCCACATATTCCTTTGGCAACAGTTCAAAATGAACAAGCTGCCTTTGAGATGTTGCTTTAAATATAGTGATGAGTATGATTTAAACTAACTGGCTTGACTTTCAAAATATTTGTGTTTTTTCTTTGGTAGATGGAGGCAATTTGTGCTGTGTCTGCTGCATCCATTTTTATGATAAGAAGAAGAATGCAAGAAAGAAGTGGCATTCATGGTCTCAGTGCACAGTGTGCCAATCATGGTCACACACAGCATGTGGCTTTAAAAAGAACATGTGCGTTCACTGCCAGGGTCAAGACACCATGCTAACACCCTGAAGATGTATCTTGTTACTTGTTTGAGTTGTTTTTACTGTGTTGACGGCCCCCAACCCATCCATACAAACACACACACACAATACATACATATGCTGCAAATTTATTGTAATGACCACACTTCACACGTAAGAAGAAAATTGTGATCTTTTTGTTATTTTCATTCACCCCATTTTTATTTATTATTGTTGTTTGTTGGCACCATCAATGTGTTCTCCTTTATACAGGACTTATGTGGGGACCAATAAAGTTATATTGTACTGAATTGAGTCTACATGCTTTTATATATATATATATATATATATATATATATATATATATATATATATACACACACCTGTTTCATCATTGGTTCAGTAGGGCTGGGTTTTAGCAAGGACCTCACCTTAATATTCACAACAGTGGGTCAGAGTATGATTTCATGTTATGATTAGATGCTTCACATAACTTTATATTTTTCACAGTTTTGCTGTCAGTAGGAGATGCTTGGCAAAAAAATATATTGAAAAGATGGTTACTGGTACTTGTAGAAACTTTGGTATACAGCTGAACACTACAATTTATTTATTTTAAATTTAAATGGTTTCTATGGCATTGCTTACTTCCACTCTGAAGTATTTTCTTCACAATTACTGTTACGCTTTTATTTTAATGATAAACATTTAAGAGAAAATGTGAAGGGTATCATTTTATCTGTGTTAAGGATATCAATTGTTTCTCCTTGGATTCAGATAAATAAAGTTTATTGTCAGTTTATGTGAGGGAGGACTGGTGTGTTCCACTTTTGTTTGCAGTTGTCTGCCGAGGGTAGACTACATTTCAATTCAAAGTGCTGTCGGTCAATTATATTATTATATATATAATTAATTATACATTTTAAATCTGATTAGTTTATCTGGTTTGCAAATTAGGGTTGTAAAATTATATATTTACTGAACATATAAAATATCTAGTATAGCCAAACTATTAATTACATTGCATCTAGATGAATGCAAAGAAATTAATTGACATGCTTTCAAACATGCTTTTTAAATGACACATGAGTTTTGGTAACATGGACAGAGAAAACATTTAATGATCTTCTGCTCAGAAACCTTGTAAAAACTTTAACTTTTACCAGCCATTACCAGCAATCTTCAAATTATCTTTTTTTATGTTCAACATAAGAAAGCAACTCATACAGGTTTGGAATGACATGAGGGTGAGTAAATGATGACAGAATTTTCATTTTTGGGGGAACCATCCCATAATTAGATTTGCCACATGGGAACCAAACAGAAATGCAAAATGAGTCTCTCTGTGTGTGTGTGTGTGTGTGTGTGTGTGTGTGCGGACAGGGTATTTGTCATGTTGTGGGTTCATAAATCTGTTTACAAAGTCAGAAACAAACAAACAAGCAAATAGCTTCTTTTTATATAGGCTATGGCTATTGAGCCTTCAAATAGCTCTCTGAAACTACACCCGAGATGGCTTGTGCATGTGAAATGAGAAAATTAAAACTTTGTCGTAGAGCTAAACCACATACATTGTTTGAAAGGTCTTGACCCAGAGAGTAACATATGTAAGTATGAAGATTCTACATAGCTCCTGTTTTGAAATACTGACCTTTGAAACATCACCTTGGTGCATATTTGAAGGCTTATAATAAAGCAATAAAAAGGGCTACACACATGGGACTAACTGTTATAGAGAGCTCTTGTCCTCATTTATGATGTAAATATAGTCAACAGCTCTGGATATTGTCAAATCGGGTTAAAAGTAATTTGAACCCATTTAAAAGTTAGACATTTAAAATCTGTTTACATAGATATGTTTACAATCCGCCTAAACTCCAAACTGTACTCTCAACTCACTATTTGCAATATCCAATTCTAAGAAATACACGATTTTTTAAAAAACTACAATTCCCTATAGCTACTCAGTGCAGCTTGATACAAATCAAGCACTGCAGTTGTAGTATCTGGTTTGCGAATTAGGGTTGGAAATTAGGGTTGTAAAAAGATATATCTACTGAATATATCAAATATCTAGTACAACCAATCTATTAATTACGCTGCATCTAGATGATTTACGTTAAGAAAATCTAAATATATTTGTTTATTTAAGACTTTTTAGCCGAAATGTAGAACGCGCAAACCCCGCCCACAACACAATGCACTTCCGTAACCTTCTGCTACCAAAAATGTATTTCTCTGAATCAAAGGAGAAATGTGCAAAAGTTATATTAACATATCTTATTGTTGAGTTATCTGTTTGTTGTTGTTTTTTCGTGGACAAATGTTGAATTCATCATTTTAAAAAAAGTGTCTTGTGAATAAAATACTTTTGGACGGAAGTACGTTATGCAAGCCACGTGGTTTCAGCGATAGCAGCGTAACAACCATGGCAACGAACAACGAACAAACTAAATGTAATATACATTCAATGAAAGAAGAAAGTGAAAATAAAACGAAAACAGCCAATGGGAAGAAGAGAAAAAAATGTGTTAAATTACATAGGCTTGGATCTGGAGAATTTCAAGCCAATAACAGTTATGTAGGAACATACTGAATGTGGCACACTGTCACATACGGATTATGACTGTAAATTAATTGTATGTTATTTATTAAGTAAATTACCTTTCATTGACTTTAAATGTGCTGTGAATAAGTGCAGAGCACCATGGCTGAAAACATGGCTGTAACTCGTAGAGTCAATACTATGTTCAGTTTTATTTTATGTTTTTACAAAATCATAGTTGCTTCAGAGGATTCAAGATCCAATAATTTATTTTCATTTCAACTCAGTCGAAGGGGATTTTGATGGTGAGCTCACAAAAAACAAAACACCTCCCACACATTTGTACATTACAGTAAATAACATATTACATTATGGTAAACACATTTTTTTTTTTTTTAGATTAGATTAGATTCAACTTTATTGTCATTATGCAGAGTACAAGTACAGAGCTAATGAAATGCAGTTAGCATCTAACCAGAAGTGCAAGAATATAGTGTTTTATATACATAAAAGTGCAGAGTAAGTAAAGCTTATGATATACAGAATGTACAGTGGAGTTGCTATATACAATATTGATCAGAGTATATACAGAATATAAATATGAATGCAATGTAGGGATTGTATGTACATTATGAACAGAGCAATGAAGGATTATATATATGTTATGAACAGCAGGAACGTGAGAACAGTGGTAATAAATGCAGTTGGATGAGTGTGCAAAAATATTGTTGAACAATGTATTCTATGCAAAATAACAGTAGTGCAATATTTTTTATATAAATATTTTACTGTGCTTGTACAGTAACAATTATAGACAGTTTATTTTTTAATTTTGTACTCATACAGACGGACTAGTGGGGATATGTATTCTTAAATACAGGGCCTAAGCTTTAAAACAGATCAGACCTAGTAAAACAACATGTCTGCACAAGTAATGCAGTAAAGTAATTATATTATATTATATTATAATACCTTGAATGAGAGCAGCTTAAATATTCCTAAAAATTTCCTAAATATTTAAGGAAAACATAGATTTATGAGAGGAATAGTGATCTTTTTTCACAAGTTTAATTAATATTTCATGGACTGAAATTCTGAAATTCTGCAACAATGATTAACCTCTTGAGGCTTTGAGCTATCAAGATGTGATAGCAGGTATTCCTCTAAACACGCGGGTTCCGTGTAATGGATCAACCGCACTTGTACCAGAGCTTTGCTTCCTCACAAGGCCAAAGTTGGCATCCAATGTGACAATCATATCTCCATCCGCCTGGAAAACAAACACTTACAGTAACACTGGTTTTGTACCCGCACCAGGTTTATACATTTATACTATTACTATTCTATTACAATACTACATACACAAATTAACTTTTAAGTTTGATATTAATTCAGATTTTATTTCTATGCCATTAATTTAATCAAACAAGAACCACGCTGGAATTATAACCAACCTTTGGACATGCTGGGCATATGGTTCCATCATTTAATTGTGCAAATATCAACCAAACTTCTTTGTCGGAAGTGGTGATGCCTAAAATGGGATATGGGGTGTTGCAAAAACCCTCAACAGAAACCTGACACTCCAGTGACAGAGAAACAGAAAGCTCTAGCAGAGGGATGGAGAAGGCTGTCTGTCTGGGGCTTGTGGCTGTTGCTGGTCAGAGCCCAGATCTCAGCAGAGTACAGGTTTCTGGTTCACACGCACACATGGTGACTGTAACGGTGCAGAGCCGTCCTGCCAAATATAAAGAGGAAAATAACATAAAAACATAACCTAGTACTACTATAGAGACCACCATATCAGTATAAATTAAATTAAATGTATGCATTTAGCAGACGCTTTTATCCAAAGCGACTTACAGTGGATTCAGGCTATACATTTTTACCTATCATGATAGTATATAAACTATAACTATCATGACTTTTTTTTTTTTTATTGCGTCACAAATTTGATTAATTCCTTAAAGGAAATCATTACTCCACATGTAATAGGATTGAATTCCTTAACCTGTCAATAAAATTAAATACATTAAGATTTTGTATCAGGTAAAATGACAAACCTGTGCTGACAATGACCTTCATGTCCTTTGTGTACACAGCATGGGTGCCATGGGCTTCAGGTAAATATAAGAATAACCCCAGGGAGGATGGCTCATAGTAAACATTCTGTAAGAAAGATGGATAGCTCTAATGTTTTTAAAACAACAAACTTGTGACACTAACAGTTGATACTGCATAGTGCTAAAACAATTTGAAGTATCTAATGAATATGCTGACATTACTGTGAGTTTGCTGTCTGTATGCAAGTATAGCAATAGCAATGTAAGACTGTATGCTACTGTTCTTACATTCCACTTTTCAGGAAGATGCAGTAAATTTCTGTGAATCCTCTTCAGGCAAACCTCACAAAACACTGCAGTGGAGCTGCACTCAATGCACCTATAATCAGCATGTTCTCGGCAGACAACACACTGGGTAGTGACTGATGCTGAACATTCAAACGTCACCTTAACATCCTTGACTGCATTCCAGGCATGAAGCTCTCTCTTCTTTGCCTTACTGTATGCGCTCTCAGAACAGCTCGGTGTCACATCATCAGGTTCAGCAGGTTGAGATGTAATAGAAGGGTCTGAAGGGTGGGTCTGTTTGTAGCTGGGCTGGGGAAGACCTTGACTGAGGTAAGAAAACTTCGCAGGGCCAGCGATAGACCTCCTCACCAACTTAATTTTAACGTTCCTGAAACGTGGGGTCATCTTAAGTGCTTTTCCCATATCTGAAATCAAATATTTGACAATTATTACATAAAGTAAAGTGCAACCCGTACCGTACTTCTTATCACAGCCTAAAAGACAGAAACACATGAGTGAAAATGGGATGCAGCCAGATGAGGGATATTTGGTGCGATAGTTAGATACAGCTAGCTAAATATATAGATTGCAAGATAGATAGATAGATAGATAAATACACATAGAGCTAGATAGATTATATAAATAGATACACAGCTAGCTAGCTATATATATATAAACTGCTAAAAAAAAAATAAAGGGAACACTTGTGGGTTATATTGTGTTGTTAAGTATTCCCTTTATTTTTTTGAGTAGGTATATAGATAGAAAGACAGATCCAAAGCCTCCTGATATAGGATCAAATCCAGCCAAGCTTGGTTCAAACCCACAGAACTTTATTTTACACTCTAGTCAAGATCCCAAGGTTTCCAAACAGTCGTAAAATACGTCTTGTGTTTAATATTTCTCTCAAGTCGATATGGGTTACATTAGTCCAATGATCTGGCTTCAGTGAGGCGTTATCGAGCATACACAATATAAGCCGGTATGAGTGTAAAAAGTAATTTTGACAGTTTAACTAGAAACTTAATTCCCCCATTAGCTTCAGGCGTAAATACAAACTCATATTAGCAACATTAATGCTCACATAATAAAGCATGCAACGTTAACGTAACGACAGGATTAATAACGTAATATTGTCTAGCGATAACATTTGCAGATACATCGCAATACGGTTATCTCATATCAACAATCATGACACGCAATACGAGTGTATGTATTGTTTTCCATTACAGTTTAAATGCTCATTTTTATAATTTTAATAGTCTTACCTGAAAATATTAAGCAGGAAATATCGCAACGTTCCCGCATTCGTCCAGTAGACTTCCGATTACCGGTGAGCAGGAATTCTGGGATTGGATCTGGAGTCTTCTCTTGTATATTTGTGGGTGATCAACCATTTGGATGGATGATCAGGGCCTTCTAAGCCTACTAGTAGGCACAGGAGGCCCCTCCTGGCCCATTTCTATGGGCTGATAACCGCTGATAACGCCCCATTCAATCGAGTGATAACGTTCGAATCGGGTGGAGTGGGAGGGAAGACTGTGGGGGTCTCGCGCCGTCTGCATCTTGCTGACCTTGTTTTTCTCCTTTGTTAACTGGTTTACAAATATCAGCCCCCATTCAGAGTATTTACGCTGTCGCGGGAAGAAAATCGTCCAGGCTTTAGCCGAAGGCGCGAGGAACATACACGTTGACACGACTAAGCAGGTTTCATGCCGATCAACTGCGAATACATCCTACAAACTTCAAGGTGTTCATGTAATGTCTATCTGTCCACTTAACTGATACGGTACAAATCTAATGTGCGAAGTTTCCCTTAGCTCGCTAACTTAAATTTCTCACATTTTTTTCCCAGCTTTTCAATCATTGCATCCTCGTGACGTTAGCCTGCCATATGTTTCTTTCGGCATTCTCAGTTGTTTTGGCCGAAAAGTTCCTATGAAGGCCCCTCCAAAGAATAATTGGATGGTTCTGAGAACTTTTTCTTATACAAAATAGCCTAATATGTATGTCCTTGTTGTTTGTCTGAATGTAATGGACTAACCAATTAAAAATCAATTGAACATAGTTAGCTCTGTGTGTGTGCGTGTGATTCCTACTGTGATGCAGTCAGTGGAATTTGATTTGTCGTTGTTGAGTTGTGAAACTGACTATTAAACATTATTGATGTTTGATGTGGGTGTGGTGCTATCCAGACATAAGTGCTGAAATCTTGACCGAAGTCCAAAGGAAATGTGACGCTGTCCTTTGTGCTGAAAACATTTATATAGACCTGTCATTACCTGTGGATAACATAGTATCCTACCGACGAAATGTTTTATATGCGCAGGTTTATATATTTATCATCAATAAATCTTATTTATTTAACTAATTGATTTGCTTGTTCCATTGCTACTCAAACATTGAACCAATTTACATTAACATTTACATTTAGTCATTTAGCAGACGCTTTTATCCATAGCGACTTACAATTGAGGACAGTGGAAGCAATCAAAAACAACAAAAAGAGCAATGAAATATATAAGTGCTATAACAAGACTCAGTTAGCTTGACACAGTATACGTAGCATGGGCTTTTAAATAATATAAATAAAAAGAAAACAGAATAGAAAAAGAATAGAGTAAGCAAGTGTTAGTGGTCTTATATATATATATATATATATATATAGAATGCAAAAAGATTAGAAAGGTATAGTTTTTTTTAAAGAATAGAATTACAATAGTGAGAGTTAAAGTTAGAGAGTCAAATAAAGATGAATTTGAAGCATTATGCATAAAATCAAAAAAAGAATTAATTATTTAGGCTAAATGGAATCGAATAAACGGAAACAGTTAAATTAAATTATAGTAAAAATTATTTTTTTTGAGTGCTGAATTTTAACCCTTATTTGTTTCCTATCGGTTTGATTTGACTGCCAAAATGCTTCAGGTTAGTTTGTGAAAAATTTGCATTATCCAGGTGAAAGAAAATATGCTAATTAAATACAAATATAATAAATTTCGGCCTAAATACGTTTACGATAAGTCCTAAATGAATGTTTATAATAAAGCACGTTGGATCTTTATTGAAGGAAGTTTGGACATTAAGTTTTCATTAGTTCTACATCTTTCGTCTTGTCAAGCGTGTAAAAAAAATGTAAAATTAAAAATAGGGAGGGAGGCAGTGGAAATCACATCAGAACGATAAAGAAATCATATCATATAGGCTACTGGCCTTTTAGTTATACCCGAAATTGTGCAACATTCCTGTGAGTTTCAAAAAACACCTTGTATTTGAAATTGTATCATACTTATTGTGAGATTCATTGTGTAAGCCCTTTTGATAAGACAACTCAATGGACAACCAAATCGTGTCAATAATTTTTATTTATTTGTTTGGTGAATTACACAATAGTAGGCTACATCATTTCATCGTTCAGTCGATGAATCAATTATACTGCTTTCTCAGAGCTGACACAACAACCGCCAGGAACTTCTGCCACGCAGCTTGGATGTCTGGGGTGAACTCAGACCTCATGCGAGTAGCGATCACCACGGTCAGGCAGTCACCCAAGAGCTGGAAGAGAAGTTGAGAAAAGTAAAGCACAGCTCACACATAATCAGCAACTTCATAGTTTGTCTACTGCTCTGAGACTCAAACCTGGAAATTGCCCGGGTCGACTTGCAGTTTCTCTGAGTGAAGCTCGCTAAGGGAAGCGTAGGTGTTCTTGATATCATCCATGTTTTTAAGAGCCATCTCCAGACCTTTGAGCACTACAACCCCGTGCGCTGCGACCTTTGGGTTAGCCATGATTGCCTCGGAGTTGAACAGGTTTCCAAATCCACCAAAGTACCGCCGAGTCCAAGGGTAGACCACCAAGAGCCTTGAGACCAGACAATTAATACAAGAACAATATAAGGCCTTAATTGAAACAAGCTAATGGCTGATTACATGCACATGCTGTAAAAAAAATAGACACAATAAAATATAGGTTATCGAACAAGGAACAGGCCAGAAATAAGAGTAGCATACCTCGTCAAGGTCTCGCGGCCCACCGACTCGTAGTCGAGTTTGGCGAAGACAGCCTGTATCGCAGCGCGTTCCTCAGCTTTCCACTGAACCATCGTGACTTGTTGTGGCTTTACAACTGGACATAGGCTTAAATAGACCCTTCTAGACCTCCGCCCATGTATTTCGGACAGATGTGCTTTGCCGATAGTGCGGAGAAAAAGGCGGCAGCTGACCGATAAACTCCAAAGTCCGTTTAAATTAAGTTTATAGTAGCATGGCTATGATAGTGTGTCATAGAGCATGGTTCTTTTATTTAGTTTTCTTGTTTATTTATTTATCCTGAATAGATTGACTTCGTCTGTAGGCTGCAAATTTGATTTAATGGTACAACAATAAAAGGCTATTTGCGTAGAGATATCCATTAGTGACTCATGTAAAAAATAAAAATAAAAAAAAATGTCACATTAGCCTAGGCCTAAACAGATAAACTGTTTCGATTTTTTTTCTCAGTTCTTGACTTAAACTGAGGAAATTACAAAACAATAATCGAAATATTCTCACCGAAGTCATTTGAAATCCCAACTTTTTAAACCAGTAAAATATATTTTAAATCATTACAACAATTACCAATTTGAGGTAGCCTAATGTCTCTAAACAAAAACAAATGTTGGGAGACTGAAGATGGTTGTAAATCTTTTTTATGTTTAAGTGCTCTCTATTCCTGTCACATAAGGGTTCAGTCACCATGTTCCATCTATTTTGATGTGAATTTTGAGATATAGCACAAAAACGCTGGATGGAAAGATCAATATGTGCATACATTCTTATAATGTGAAAAAAAAACTTCAATTGAGGAAGCGTTCGATTGAGGAAGATCTTTATTTTGTCTGTTGGGAGCCATGCGCATACATTTTGATATGCAACAAGAAAACTCGTGACTTTGCCTCAACTGAGTAGCCTATGCAATCGATAACGGGACTTATTGGAATCATATAAGGGTTGGCTGTAACATTTTTTATAGGCCTATACTGTTAAAATTATCCCCAAATCAAACAGCCATACAACAAACTGTCTTAGCATGGCTTTGAAGTTAGCGTAAATGCAAATCATCAGATTAATCTGAGAAACAGCTACTCAGGTCATACAAGCTAAACAATTGCATACAACTCAAGAATATGCTTTCCTAGCTGAAAACCGTTTTTTTTTTTTTTTTTTTTTTTTTTTTTTTTGTGGTCATAAAATCTACAGATTTGCTCACAACCACATGCAGTTTGTCCTGTGTGCTCAAAAAGAAGATGGGAGTGTATGATATTGATGACCACAGCTCCTTTCTGATCAGTCAAACTTTTATTGGTACATCTCCAATTATCCCCTATAATAGCCTAGCACTTATATTAGGCATGAAGTATAATAATACTATAATATAATAGCCTAGTTACTATAATAGCCTAATAAAAATAAATATAATATAATAGTAGCCTACTTCACCAACTCAAATTTAATATGGTGACACAATTCGTAAATTCTGCTAATATCAAACTCACATTCAATAGCTGCTTCCACTATCAGACCAGTGCGGTCCAGATCTAAGAACGAGCCGTGCTGGGCCAGAGGCCTCTCGCACCCTCGCGGGCCCTAAATCATGCTGCGCTTGCACTGTCGGGCCAGCGCTCCTCTAAAAACCACGCCTCTCTTAAGCAAACATCACACAATCAACATTTCACGGGGGAAATTGAATGAAAACTATCAGCCCGTTGCATATCAATAGCACGAGTTTTGTTTCGCAAAAATTGTTTTTTGCGTCCATATGATAGGGTAGTGGGGTGGACGCTTATCATACATACGTAGCCTAAGCCAAAAAATTTCGTATCATATGCATCCGAAACTGAATATGTCAAACACGTGCGTCTCATTTGCGCGCCAAAGTCTATTTTTGCTTATCAGTAGCCTACCACGATTATTTGGCATACTATTTATATGCATTTTCATGAGACCACGCTCAAACTGTTAAAGGGATATTTCACCCAAAAATCAAAATGATGTCATTAATAACTGACCCTCATGTCATTCCAAACCCGTGAGACCTCTGTTTATCTTTGGAACACAGTTTAAGATATTTTAGATTTAGTCCTAGAGCTCTCAATCCCTCCATTGAAACTGTTTGCATGGTATACTGTCCATGTCCAGAAAAGTAAGAAAAACATCTTCAAAGTAGTCCATGTGATAACAGAGGGTCAGTTAGAATTTTTTGAAGCATCGAAAATACATTTTGGACTAAAAATTGCAAAAACTTTGAATTAATTCAGCATTGTCTTCTCTTCAGTGTCTGTTGTGAGAGAGTTCAAAACAAAGCAGTTTGTGATATCTGGTTCACGAACGAATCATTCGATGTAACCGGATCTGTTTGAACCAGTTCACCAAATCGAACTGAATTGTTTTAAACGGTTTGTGTCTCCATTAAGCATTAATCCACAAATGACTTAAGCTGTTTACTTTTTTAATGTGGCTGACACTCCCTCTGAGTTCAAACAAACCAATATCCCGGAGTAATTCATTTACTTAAACAGTACACTGACTGAACTGCTGTGAAGAGAGAACTGAAGATGAACACCGAGCTGAGCCAGTTCGATTTGGTGAACCGGTTCAAGAAGATCCGGTTACATCGAGTGATTCGTTCGCGAACTGGATATCACAAACTGCTTTGTTTTGAACTCTCTCACAACAGACACGGAAGAGAAGACAATGCTGAATAAAGTCGTAGTTTTTGCTATTTTTGGACCAAAATGTATTTTCGATGGACAGTATACCGTACACACAGTTTCAATTGAGAGACTGAGAGCTCTCTGACTAAATCTAAAATATCTTAAACTGTGTTCCGAAGATCAACGGAGGTCTTACGGATTTGGAACGACATGAGGGTGAGTTATTAATTACATAATTTTGATTTTTGGGTGAACTATCCCTTTAAAATGAACTTGACGGAAGCATATGTTTTGTCCTCAGAAAGATTTAAAAAGACTCCAGCATCGATATTTTACCAATGATTAAGAATAGTGACAGAAATACATCAGTGATGCCAAATCCAATTAATATGTATAATTTAACATAAAAAGAAACACATAGGATACTTGTTTAGTCGAGGCTCCTCTGTTTATTTAGAAAAAAGAATACAAAAATGCATAACTCAGTCCATTTAAGTCCAAGGCATGCAAACAACACAATAGAAAAACACCATTAAACGCATATGTTTGTGTCAACTTCTTGAGAAAGAGGGATAATTTATATTAATTTTCCACAAAATAATATATGTTTGGGCACTGTCCTGTTTCACTTTGCTGTTATCCTTTCAGCCAAAGCAACAGAGGGAGCTAAATATCAACAAAACCACAGGACAAAGACAGAACACGAATCCAATTAAATACACAAGTATAATTATATATGATTTGTCCAAGTTCTTCAATGGCCTCTGGTATTTATTAGGCCCATTATGCCGATGGTTAGCATACGTAGCCTTTAGTATTGCATAGGCCAATGCATTTCAGCCTCACACACTGAAGAGAATTCCCATCGGATCACAATCTTAAGTTATTTAAGACACTTTTGCGTCTGAAGGCTAATTTTAAAATAGTTAAAAATGTTTTAAATGCTGATGTGAAAACTAGGGAAGTGAGGCGGTAGACTGTCTAATTTTTCTTGTTCATGACCACACTCTAGGCCCAGCTGGCACGCTTTGGCCCAAGCCAAGGTATCTGCGGGGTCATAAATCCCTGGACGTTGGTCTTGAGGAAGCACCGCCCCAGAAGTGACCAGCCCTAGCACGCCCGCTTTTGACCCAACAGCGGAAATATGGCTAATGAAATCAAACTACAACAACAGTTATATTTGATTAATTGCTCAACTTTAATTCTCAAAATCAATGAAACAAAGTTTAAAGATTTTTTACAGCCTGGGCAAGAGAGATAAGGACCAGAATCTTGTCAACAGTCGAGCAAGAGTGAACTGGTTCAAAAATGCCCAACACTGCACAAATGCAGTGAGACCAGATATGTTGAAAAACAGAAGACAGTCAATGTCTGAAGTCAATACATTTCCAGTTCTTTAAAATGTTATGGTGTGCATGCTTATTCATGGTGTCGAGGTTGGAGATGAAATCACTTACCTGGAAGTTGATGGGATCAACTCTAAACATGGAGGCATGAAAGCTCACATGGGCTGATAAGGAGACCCTCAAACTATAGGAGTTTGTAAGGTTGGGAATTTTGTTAACTGCCTCATATACACCTCTCATATCAGTGATGCCATGCTTCTGGACAGGTGCTGATCAAGGACTTGTATGTTTCCTGTCAACTTCCGGAACAGTATGTTTATTGAAGCATCGGTCCCACTGAAGTAGAGTCTTTTTTATACCCTCTGAGAAAATGTTATTTACCTGTAGGGGTACAACAGCTTGCCACTGGGGCAGTGCCCTCAAAGGAACACCTTTCTATATTCTTTCTCATAAAGTGTTCATAAGAGTATACCATAATAATTACCTTAAGGGTACATAATACTGCTCTAAGATATATGCACCCTTTAGGGTTAAAGGAGTCGCTTTGAGGGTACTGGCCAGGTGACAAGCTGTTTTACCCCTAAAGGTACTTTTTTTTCTGAAAGCATACTGTATCTCCCCCTTTGTGTCAGTCAGATTTCTTGTCCACTGGTATAAAAGATATCATAGATGGACTTTGGCATCAACAAAAATAGAGTTTTCATTCTGTGAAAATGGGCTTCAATATTTCTCACTAGGAATATAGCCACAATGTTTATTCAAGTTTTTTGCAATTAAGTTTTAAGCATTTATAAGATCTGCGTTTGATCATTCCTTAGTTGACGTGTCAATGTACTTGATGTAGGCTGATAAAGATCTTTTCATCATGTAAGTTATATTCCTTTGTGAGTTCTTTTAATAACTTTATTTCATGAATTGCCTTTCCAGGTCTTATGCTTTAAACATACCAGGTTTTCTGGGCCCCTTGTACATTGCTTCCCCTTGTACTTTGCAATTAAGGTATGTTTTGGGGGGCCTGTGTGACATCATTGTCCCCCAATAGCTCCCTGTACAATATATGTTGAATTGTAACTATATTTTACACACATATACACTATACACACATATACACACACACACACTATATTTTTCACAGCTGCAAGACAGGGTGATGACTTGACTTGACTTGAGACTTGACTTGACTTGAGACTTGGGTGACTCGTAGCGTAGTAATACAAAACCAGAAAAAATACATGTAATTTTGACATTTTGAAATTATGTTTATAAGTTACACTAACAGATAGTTTGTCAACATGTAAACAACATGCTCGGACAGCCACGCATATACTTACATTTGTTATTTGGTTTGACATTTTCTGAGTTAAAGGAACACTAGCCTAAATAAATTATATTATTGCTGTGTCACAGAGTTCCTTTTATAGGCGTTCTTTGGGAGTAAATAGGAACAAAGGTGTAGACTACTTTTTGAAACTGAAACTTTTACCTTTTTTTCTGAGAGTCACTTTAGCCAAGCAGACACCCCCTTTTAATACGACCATGTTTTCTATAAAGTTTTGCCTCAATTCATTGCTTCTCCCTATATACCACCAGACATAGGCTATACAAAATATTGTTAAATAAAATTACATTAAAAGGAGGATTTGCAATGGAAACAGCCAAACTATATCAGCTGTGTCCTGAAACAATAAATTGTTTGATCAGCCTATCTGATGAAGACTTCAAATAAAGCATTAAATATTATATTGATGCACATTAATTTATTACTCGTTTACTTTCATTTATTTCATTTTCATTATATACTGTAGGTTACCATTTAAATGGAAAATCTCAGTGCTATTTGCTTGTGTTTAGTTCATCCCTTTTGATATTTCAGAGACGTTTTAGGCATCCCACAGCAAGTCTAGTCTAATTCAGTAGACAAGCTTTACTAAAGCATTCTAATTACCCCAAACTTCTTTGAACTTCTTCTGTCTTGTGGTTTGTTTGTTTGAAATTATAATTTTGTGATAAAGCCCTGGAGTCTTTGACAGAATGACAGAGTTTTCAGTTTAATGATACCTGATACTCGCACAATGAACAGTTTAAACGCGTGGCTCAGGTGTGTATCGATTCTCTTTATTGTGTTAGAGAACAAATAAAGCTTTCCTTCATGTTAGGGGTTTTAATGATACTGTCTGCGCAGAGCAGAGACCACAACAGCGAGGAACTTCTGCCAGGCGGCCTGCACATCAGCTGTGAAAGAGGAACCCATAGTCGCCGCAATCACGATGGTCAGGCAGTCGGCCAACAGCTGAAACAGAAAAAGCAGAAGAGTGTAGCGCAACAGGTGAGTCGCTGGTAGTCTGACTGGATATGAGTTTTATATGTTTATATGCTGTGTTTGCGTACCCTGAAGTTGTCAGGATCCACGTGGAGTTTCTCGGAGTGCAGCACGCTCAGTTCGGCATACGTGTTCTTGATATCATCCATGTTTTTCAT
Organism: Carassius gibelio; assembly: GCF_023724105.1. NCBI lineage: Eukaryota > Metazoa > Chordata > Actinopteri > Cypriniformes > Cyprinidae > Carassius > Carassius gibelio. The sequence continues at coordinate 13,809,966 of NC_068407.1, forward strand.
GGCTCTGTCAAGCCCGTGGAGCACAACAATCCCGTGGGCTGCCACCTTTGGATTGGACATGATGGCCTCTGCATTGTAAAGGTTTCCAAAACTTGCGAAGTACCGCTGAGTCCAGGGATACACAATCAAGGCCCTGCAATACAATATAATATACAGCATCCAAAAAGTGAATGAAATAAAACTGAAAAGAAATATGCCTTTGTTGTGTTTTTATAAACGTATGATAAAATTATGAAAATGATGATAATGATGAGCACAATAACATGAGCACCATACCTCTGCAAAGCTTTGGGGCCAGCGTCCTCATAATTCAGCTTGCTGAAAATGTCCTGGATGCAGGCACGCTCCTGGTCGGTCCAAACAACCATGTCGCCGGGTTATGATTTTTGTTCTCTGTTAGGAATTAGAATCATACCTTTCCACTCTTGTCGATGGTATTTATGTCATCGGGTTGCATTGCCAATACAAGAGGGCTCGTGTGATTGGCTGGAGCTGCTCGTGGGCAGGACGCGAAAGATGTAGTGATTTTGCACTTTGCATTGCTCTAGAAGTTACATGACGTTTTAATGCAAGTGACAAAACACTGTTATGCATGTAGCATAACATACGCCCTCTTCTATGAAAAGAGTAAAAATAAAAATAAAACTTCAGCATAGTATGACAAGGATAATGCCTTTGCATATAAAATGTAAGCATATGATTGTAGAGGACATCTTTATTTAATTGTTTAAATCCTTGGGAAATGTGACTTTCACAGTCTATGAATTATTCTTGTGATCTCAGCTGCTGGTTATCTCATGCGCATACGCACATTCAAAACGACTCTTCCTTATCTCCAGTCACAGACTCTCCACTTGCGTAGATCTCAAAATGAAATGCCTGTGTGTTAAAAAATAAATAAAAAATCCAGTCTGATCAAATACCAAATTAAAAGGGTGTGGCCATTTTATCCATTCACCAGACATGCACTATTTCAGAGCCAATAAATGAAATAAATGATTTATAAATCAATTCAGAATTAAAAAAAAAAAAGAAAAAAAATCTGAAAATCAGGATCTGTGCCCTCAGTTACTTTTTTGGTCATTTTTATGCACAATAAGAGCCCTGTAAGAAAATAAATAATATAATAATAATAACATTTTAATAATCTTGTTTAATATTTTATATATATATATATATATATATATATATATATATATAAATTAATTCATTGAAAGAGCGTAAAATCACAGATATTTGGGTGCAGGAAGCATTTAGCCTATGGCTATAACAGGTCATATCTTGCATATAGGCCTACTAAGATCTAATTAACTAACTTACTGACTTATTAAATTAATTAATTAATTAATTAATTGGTCAAATCATGTTGTTGGGTTACTTGAACTTAAGATGTGGACGTGGATTGATTAGGATCTGCCAATATCTGTTTCTTGTGACGCACATATCATCACGTTCTCCCTAAAACGAAGAGGGAGGAAAATGGGCATCATGTCAATTTTCAGTGTTAACTGGCAGGAGTTCAATCTGACACGCAATTAGGCTGTATCTTGGGTGTGCCCGCTCAACTTCAAACGCTTAAAAAGAGGACCAACGTTTAGGTGGGCAAGTCATTTGACCCAAGCACGACATCGATTCAAAATGAGTCTCTCTGCTAATGACAAAGCGATTGTGAAGGCCCTCTGGGCAAAGATCTCCCCAAAGGCTGGGGATGTCGGCAATGAGGCGTTGTCCAGGTAAGTCAAATCAGTTTTTTATTCATTTATTTATATAGACTATATATTTTACAGATGTAAGACGGAATAAATCGGCTTTTACATCTCTCCATTTTGCAGAATGCTCTATGTCTACCCTCAGACCAAAACCTACTTCTCTCACTGGAGCGACCTGACCCCCGGATCCGCTCCTGTGAGGAAGCACGGGAAGAAGATCATCGCTGGAATCGGTTTGGCTGTTGAGAAAATCGACGACCTTTTTTCCGGCCTGCTCACTCTTAGCGAGCTGCATGCCTTTCAGTTGAGAGTCGACCCTGCTAACTTCAGGGTAAATATAGCCTACTGCTGAATAATTTAGCCAGACTTCCATAGTTCTCATTACGAAGTTGTCTTGCTCAAAATGCTGTCTCTTAATCTTCATTTAACAGATCCTGTCCCACAACATTCTTGTGGTGTTGGCCATGCTCTTCCCTGATGACTTCACACCTGAAGCCCACCTGGCCATGGACAAGTTTCTTGCAAGAGTGGCCCTGGCTTTGTCTGACAAATATCGCTAACCTGTTTGATATTTGTTATGCAGTTTGAATGTTGCTTTGTCGATTTGGTCAGCAACATGTCAATAAATAATTAATCTGGAGACACTTACCCTGTCCTAAATTCATTTAAAACGTGAATCTGCATGAATACAGGATCATATGAATCCCATTAGATTTGTGAAACTTTTATATGATTAAACTTAGATTAGACCAAATTTATACGAATTAAATGAATTATTTTTAGTTAATTAAGCGTCATTTTAATTTTAAAACTTTACTTTACTTTTAGTTGTGATTTAAGGTTAAGCGGTTGCTTGAATAAATCATTTTGCCACATCAAGATATGCTCATGCGACTCTTATCCATTATATTTCTTTAAGCATATAAAATATTTGTTTTATCAAAAATGAAAAAATATCAAGGTTTATTAAGGGACTAGGATATTGCAATAAGAAGGATATTGCAATAAGTTTAATACATAAAACTTATATTTATATTGTATTAGCCAATAGCTACTTTTTCATTTATATATATATATATATAATGCATAACCGAAAATAAATAAATAAATAAATCAAATTAAACTAGCAATCATTAAATAAATGAACATGAAAGTCAACTGAACAAGGTCAATGACTCGCCAGCAGCTTTGAGTCACGTGAATCTTGGAAAGGGCATTTACGGTCATTCAAAAAAAAAAAAAAGGAGCACATGCACAAACACCAAGAAAAGGCTACAAACTCTTTCACATAAGGTAGGTACAGTAACTAACAGTATTTTGTCGCTAAAAAAAAAAAAATAGACTAACATTTTACTGAAATAATTAAACAGACATTGAGCCTTTGTGACAGTTTAACACTTTTTTTAAGGACCAATTCTCACTATTAAAAACTAGCAAATTATGAGTTTACTGAGGCAAAAGTCGTAGTTATGTGTTAATTAGACTATTAGTGAGAATTGCGCCTTGAAATAAAGTGTGACAGGGTGCCCTGTCCTGTTCCTGAAGATCTACCTTCCTGCAAAGTTCAAACACATCTGAACCAACAAATTCAGAGCTTCAGGGCAACTTGATAATTACATTCAGGAGTGTTTGATCAGGGTTTGAACTCATTAGGTGGTCTATAAAGCTCCAGAAATGTGATCGAGTACTCCTGATATAATGTAGTGGTTTCATTTTACAGTGGGTTTAATTTATTTGGTGTCTGGCAAAAAAAAGAAAGAAAAGAAAGAAAGAAAGAAATCTTGCATTTAGGAGGAGTCACGTGACGTGCTCATGAACCTAGTCGCACTTGAGTAGAGTCCCATACGTTTGGCCCCTTTTTGCAGATTTTTTCGTTTTATTTTAAGCTTATTTCATTAACAACACTTTTCTTAAATGTCTGGCAATCGGAAGCAGCAAGAGATGTCTCCGTCGGCTTCTCCGATTAAGAAGAAATGTAAACCACCGGCACCGACCACAGATGATATGGTGGATAAGATGGCGAATACTGTTGCGCACTTTGAGGAGATTCTAAGATCTGAGTTGTCAGCGATGCGGAACGAATTCGCTTCTCACATGTCAGTTGTTCAATCGCTATGCTCCAAAATGGATCTTCTTACAGGGGAGTTGAGAGAACAAAAGAAAGTTGTCGCGGATCACGATAGGCGAGTAGCAGCGCTCGAGCAACAGGTTGTTGATTTACAGGATCGCAACAGGCGCTGCAATCTGCGTCTGGTTGGATTACCTGAAGGGTCCGAAAAGGACGACCCTTTGGGCTTTTTGAAGAGATCGCTGCCGGCGTGGCTCCCGTCTCTGACAGGCAAAGAGATTGAAGTGGAACGAGCGCATCGCGTGTACACAAGGCTCTCCTCAGATCGCGCTAAACCACGGGTTTTTATCTTTAAATTGTTGCGGTATACGGATAGGGAGCTCATTTTGCGGGCCGCCAGACTGCATGCCCCGGTGAAACATCCGACGGAGCAACGCTGTCTTTCTTTCCAGATTTTTCGCCGGCCACCGCAAAAAGAAGAAGTGCATTCGCGCCAGTAAGAAAGGAAATGAGAGAGGCAGGCATCCAGAATTTTCTTCTCTATCCTGCAACGCTGAAGGTCATTCTCAATCAGGGTGAACCTAAATTGTTATATTCCCCAGAAGAAGCAAGAGTGTTTTTCAGATCTCATTCATCCTCCAATTCTCACTGAACTCCAGCTGGGCGCTTGCTATCTAATCGGAGAAGAGATGCTCTCAGGCGACCGTGTCTTTCACTGTTTACTCTAATATTTACTTCTGAACTTATAGTTACTATATAGTTTCATTGAACATACAGTATCGCTTACTGATCACGGTGGTATAATATTTATGTTCGTTGTATTTCTTCTTGCTTGTTTCAATTAATGAATTAATTTATTTTTTATTATTTTTATTTATTATTATTATTATTATTATTTTATTTATTTATTTACTTATTTATATATATATATATATTTTTTTTTTTCCACTAAAGATACTATCTAGTCAAAATGTGACTTTGGGGCCAATGTTGGTGCTTCTGTAATGTGCAGGTTTTTGTTGACGCCACGGATCATATTAAGGGGTGGTGGCAGATCAAGGTTCGTTCTTGGTTTGGTCTGCCATAGTTCATGGAAACATGTTAATATATTTTTGAAAACTGATGGGAAGGGTGGGGATGGGGGGTGGTTTGATGGTAGACTCAACTGGTTTTGTTTTCAAATTTGTATGTTGTCTTATTTTGTAGTAATGCTGTTTGATACCTATGACTGACCTTAATATTCTAAGTTGTAATATTAATGGCCTAAATGGCCCACACAAACGTACAGGTTTTCTGGATTTTTTGCGAAGGAGAAAGATTGATATAGTGTTAGTTCAAGAATCCCATTTGAAAGAGGAGGATGTACACAGGTGTAATAATAAGTTTTATGAAGTAGTATCTCATTCATCTTCGGATGCTAAAACCAAGGGTGTTCTAATATTGGTGCGGAGGACGTTAAATATTACTATTTTAGATAAAGGTTGTGATCCAGACGGTAGAATAACACACATAAAAACAATAGTGGAGAATAGGAATATTGTATTTATTTCAGTTTATGCCCCTTGTACTCCTGAACCTACTTTTTTCTCTGTTTTGTCTTCCTATCTTTTAAAATTTTCAGATTTTGAAATTGTATTAGGTGCAGACACCAATTCTGTAATGTCGCATATCCTAGATAGATCTGGACCAAAGGAATCACACTCTCAAGCCTTGTGTTCTGACAAACTTAGGCAATGTGTAACCTCGTCTTCATTGGTGGATACTTGGCGTTTACTAAATCCTTCTGCTAAGTCTTTCACTTTCTTTTCTGCTACTCATAAATCCTATTCACGAATTGACTATATTTTCATTTCTACTTCTTTATCTTCAGCTGTTTGTGATGCCGATATCTGTTCCTTATCTTTGTCTGATCATGATGGAAATTTGTGCAGATTATCTTTGATCCCTCGACCGTCTCGTGCGACTAGATGGCGATTTAACCCTAAATTGTTACAAGATGAAAACTTCTGTAGTCAATTCAGAAATAATTTTGCTGAGTTTATTGAAATTAATCAAGGCTCAGTGGATGATCCACGAACACTTTGGAATGCAGTTAAAGGATTTATAAGGAATAACTCAATTTCATATGCCTCTTTCCTTCAGAAAAACAGACATAAAAAGATAGTTGAATTGGAATCACAGCTCCAGAATCTGACTAGAGACAATCAGCGTTGTTTCTCACACAATACACTTAGCAAAATCATGGCGGTTAGATCCGAGCTTAATTCATTACTGCGATCCAGGGCAGAATTCCTGATTCAAAGATGCAGGCAGAATTATTATTTTCAAGGAAGTAGACCTAGCCACCTTTTAGCTTTAAGAATACGTAACAGTGAAAAGTTTGCTAATATCTCAGCAGTGAAATCCCAATCCGGGCTCATTGTGACAGATCCAAAAGACATTAATATTTCTTTTCATTCTTTTTACTCTAACCTCTATACTTCTTCTGCTGTTGGTGACCCTGACACTTTTGCATCTTTTCTGTCCAACCTTGATTTACCTAGGCTGTCAGATTCAGACTCTGATTACCTGGCTGAACCGATTACCCTTCAAGAGCTGGAGTCAGCAATTCGATCTATGAACAAGGGGAAATCCCCAGGTTTAGATGGTATTCCTGTCGAATTGTATATTACTTTTTGGTCGGATTTAGGCTCCCTCTTGTTAGATATGATAAATTTTTCAGTTACTCAAGGTTCATTTCACCCGTCTATTAATATAGCTGTGATTTCTCTCTTGTTAAAAAAAGATAAGGATCCGACTTCCTGTTCTAGTTACCGACCTCTCTCTTTGATAGGGACTGATGTTAAGTTATATGCCAAGGTACTATCTCGTCGTTTAGAGAAATATATGAACAGACTAGTTCACCATGATCAAACAGGGTTCATTAAATCTCGCTCAGCATCAGATAATTTACGCAGGTTATATCATATTATTAATTCAACTAATAGTTCGTCCTCCCCTTGTGCAGTATTATCTCTAGATGCAATGAAAGCTTTTGACCAGCTAGAATGGAACTATTTATGGGCGGTTCTACAGCATCTGGGTCTAGGATCAAGTTTCATAAACATGATTAAAGTTCTGTACGCCAATCCAGCAGCCTCTGTTCTCACAGGTTCTGTCTGCTCTAACCCATTCTTTATACATCGAGGTACTCGTCAGGGTTGCCCGCTTTCTCCTCTTTTATTCGCCTTATCTTTGGAACCCTTAGCACAAGCGGTCCGACTATCTGAAACTATTTCTCCCATAAGTATAAGGAATACTCATCATCATATTTCTTTATTCGCAGATGATATCTTATTGTTTCTGGAGAAGCCGTCACATTCTATTCCCCATGTATTGAATTTATTTGACCATTTTGGATCTCTCTCTGGGTTTAAAATTAATTGGAGTAAGTCATGTCTACTTCCCCTCAATTCTAAATTTGATCCCATTTCCCTTTCTGTATCTATTCCAGTAGTTCCAAACTTTAAGTACCTGGGGATAGATATTTTTCCTTCCCTGCAAGAAATTATTTCAAAAAACTATAGTAGTATTCTAGGCAAAATATCCTCAGATTTAGAAAATTGGTCTCGTCTTCTTACTTCTTTTCAGGCTCGTATATCGGTGATTAAAATGAATGTTCTCCCACGTATTAATTTCTTCTCTTCTATGATTCCTCTTGCTCCACCAGTTGGTTACTGGAACAAACTTGATGCATGTGTTTCACGGTATATATGGGATGGGAAACGTCCTCGTATTAAACTGACTACTTTACAACGAAGTAGATTACATGGAGGTCTTTCTTTCCCTAATTTTAGATTGTATGCCCAAGCCTTTTCCCTCCGCCCTTTATCAGTTTGGTTTGACCCTGATGCTTCTGAATCTTGGAGAGCAATTGAGGAATCTATTGTCTATCCATATAAATTGAAGGATCTTGTTTTTTCTGGGGTTCCGCTTAGGCAGTGTAAATCTAGGTTTGGTCCCATTGTAACCCATCTCCTTTCTACATGGAGGGATGTTGAAAGACGTTTACAATTAGTTGAAATTTGGCATAAGCATACTCCAATTTTTCACAATAATAATCTTTTGTCAGGCAACACTCCATTCCATTGTCCGCAATGGACTCATCACAAAGTAAATACTCTGGGAGATATTTATGATGATAGTGGTTTACAATCCTTTCAGAATCTCAAAACTCAATATAATCTGCCAGGCACTTCCTTTTTTATGTATTTGCGCATTAGGTCAGCCCTGCGGGCATATGGGGTGCCCTGGAACTCTCAATTGCCTATTCACCCTTTGCGCAAACTAATCCTTCCCTCTGAGGAATCTCCTTCCTCTGCTTCAGTCATCTATCTTTTTCTTCTTGAGCATTCTTACAAACCTCTATCTATTACAACTGTTTGGGCTAAGGATCTTAATGAGGATGTGCAGGTTTTATTCTCAGATCAGATATGGGGAATGTTTAAACTGTCTTCTAAAAACCCAAACCACCAAATTATTCATTGGAAATTGCTGCATAGGGTTTACTTGACCCCACTGAAACGTTATCATATGAATCTGTCGTCTTCTCCTAAGTGTGTTCTCTGTCCGCAAGGACTTTTAGGCACATTTTTGCATTTTTTTTGGGAGTGCCCCTCTCTCTCTCCTTTTTGGATTCAGCTCTCACAGGACCTTTCTTATTTGTTGGGTACTGAGATATGTTTGTCTCCACGTCATTTTTTCATGAATGATTTTTGGGACCTCACCTTGTCTGTCCAACAAAGATGTTTACTGTTAGCTGCTCTCACTGCAGCAAAAAAGTTGCTAGTCAATCGTTGGAATCCTCCTCACACAATGGACAGAAGAACCTGGGCGGTTTATTTGTTAGATATTATCTCAATGGAACTCTCAACTTCTCGTATACATGGATCTAATGTGAAAACTGTTAATTTATGGCATTCATCTTTTAATGTCGTATCATCTTTTCTAAAATCTTTGTAAGAATTATTTTATTATATTTTATGTATTAATATTATTTAATTTATTTATATTATTGTTTATTTTACTTTATGTATTTATTTATTATTTTTCTTCTCTACTCTTTAGTCTACCAGGGGGTGGGATGGGTTGGGATGGGTTCTACATTTGCTCAGTTGCTTTTTGTTTTCTGCTGTTGTAAACAAAAGAAAATTCAATAAACAGTTGTTAACAAAAAAAAAGAAATCTTGCATTTAGACATGTTGGGTATGGATTAAACTTTCTTTCTTTGTTCTATATTGTGGAAAGTCACAATGCTTCATAACACACTGATAATATAAATACATGAAATAGAGTAAACTGTACAGTCCAGCCTGAGGCAAAACATAAGGGAAAAGGACTGGTCATGTTTTATCAAAGTCACGTACACTATATTCACAGTTTAAATGCAATATGCTGCTGGGTTTGACATGTGAAATATTCAGACTGTTTAAGAGTAATGAAGTCATCAAGGTTTTGGCATGCTGAGGTGCTCCAGTATCATCTCCAAGCAGAAGCCTGTTAAAGCAGTAAAGTAACAGTCTGCTGTAAAACTAATTTCTTGAAATGGAAGTCGTAAACAACAGATTTGATATCAAGGCAAACTGACCTCACACAGCAGCAGCCCCAAGACCTCCCCGAATCGGGCCGGCCCAATAAACCCAATGATATGTCCAGTAGTTAGCCACCAACGCAGGTCCAAAAGCTCTTGCAGGATTCAAACAGGTGCCAGAAACATCTCCTCTTTTAAAGAAAACATTTTTTTTTTCAGACAGATAAAAATGTTAACAAAACAGATATTACATAAACATATACGTATTAAGCTACAAATGCATGTTATTAAGACTCACTCTGCCAGAACATTGACAAATCAGTGCAGCCCACCATGAAGGGCACAAGGGGGCTTTTGCTCTTTCCATTGACAGCTCCCAGCAGCATTAGTTAGACACGTCATGGCCATCTCAGCAAACACAGCCTTCCCCAGCTGCTCCTCAGATGGAAGAATAGTAAAGGCCGGTCTAGTAGCATTCACATAATTCTCGTGTTATGTCATAACCTTCAAAATACATTTGTCTGTTGAGCTGTATTTGGGATTGTGGGGAATACACATATTATTTTCTGTTTATGTAATAAGTGCAGTCTCGTTCACAACTTTGATATTGCAGCTCCCAGCAAACCTCCGATAAGCTGAATGATAAGGCAGGGAACAGCCATCGTCAGCTGAATTCCACCACATAACCAGATAGTGATGGTGAACGGAGGGTTAAAATGTGATCTGCTGCAGAGAGAGAGAGAGAGAGAGAGAAACATTCAGGTGAGATGGAGAAATGGATTCAGAAAATCACTTTTAGAATCAGAAATTGATTAACAAACCCAAAATGTACAATATAAGAATAGTTTTGAATAACAAACATATTGAAGTGTTTGCATTCTTTGTAAATTACACAGTAAATAAATGTAAAAAATCTGAAAATATAAATACAAAATAATTAAAACTTTTTTTTTTTTTAAGTTATACAATACATACAGTACATACATACATATATATATATAATATCTTACCTGATTTCTGCCGTACACGCCACCAGCACAGTGACTGTCAGTCCATGCACAAGCGCTGGCTGTAATCGTCCCACTGTCTCCACATTTTCAATGACAGACACACAGCTGATAAAGACAAAAAAAGTGGTGCCCACCAGCTCAGCAACACATGGCTGGATTATTCTGTCATACTTGCCCAGATGTTTGGGTTTGTTCTTCTTCAGCAAGGTTTTGTCCAGCTCTTCAAGCTCTAGCTTCTCTGGCTCCGCTGACATCCAGAGCACTGAGTAACTTTGTGACCGTGGCAGAAGGAAGCACTTCTGTTCCATCATAAATCACTCTTTTATCCCTGAAAGGTCTGATATATTATCGTAGGATTATATATGAACAATGCAGCAACAACATACAATCAAGTTTTGGGAGTCAATGAAAAGATTTGGTGAGAACAAGATGGTATCCAAGTATAATTACAGACATTTTCAGATTGGAGTTAAATTAGTGCATAGCTGTTCCCTTATCAGACGTGAGGTGCTTCACATTTGCACAGTATTGCTTTCACTATTATCTCTATGTTATTGATTTGCTTGTGTGATAGTGTGTCATAACTCACAGAGCATGATCACCCATGTGCATTATAAAACAATGCATTGACACTCAAAAGTGAACTTTGAGATGCAGTGTGATATATTAATATGGAGGTATTATAAATATGATTAATATACTCAGGGGGTCATAGGTTAAAAAAAAGAAGAAGAAAAAAGGAATATATATATATATATTACAATTGATATTGATATTCTTATTAATATAACTTTTTTTTATTTAGAAATCGAATCATGATCTTTCTTATATATACATATAATATATATATATATATATATATATATATATATATAGAGAGAGAGAGAGAGAGAGAGAGAGAGAGAGCACTTTTTTTACCAAATAATAACATATTGTGTTATATATAATAAAATAAAATATATAACTATAGGCTCATTTAATGATATGCAATGTGAAGAAATCGGCAATTTCTAACAAAAGACAGTTTATTAACAGAAAACATCAGAATACATTATGGCAGGCTATAAAAACAACAAATACATTTGGCAAAGAGACAATAAAGCATCAGAATACAGGAAAGTTTAGAATACTGCAGTAATATAAATGTTTGACAATATCATACAATGTTTTACAAGTTATCTTGACTTTGAAAAGCTGGCAACATGAGATCCTCAGAGGACCCCTCTCCATCACTTGAAAATAACACGAATCTTCTTGTCTCCCACCACCAACCTAGAACGAAAAATGCAATTGTTCAGATACTTATAGATACTCACATACTTCTACTTACATATTACATATCAGGACTGAATGTTTCAAACACTGTATTACACATAAAACACAAATGAACTCTGAATTCTTATTTCAGTCTGATCTGATTCAAACTCAGTTATCTTTATACACTCAATGACTTCACACTCTTTCTAAATGAAGAAAACCACTCATTGTGCAATGATTACCTCACAAGACTGACAGTGACCAGGGCACCAGTCATAGGTCCAACCCAATATATCCAGTGGTACTCCCAGTGACCGGACACTATTGCTGGCCCGAAGGCCCGTGCTGGATTCATACATGCTCCTGATATTCCACCCCTGTTGAACACGGAAGACAAAATCAGTGAAATCACTGAAGACTGAGAAGTTACAAGACTGGCTTCAATTGTGACCCAAATACAGCACATTAGCACATTAGGAATCATTGTTTCCTATTTCCATTATTGTTCTAAGGCTGTTTAATGTCTTTGTTTCCTGTAACATATCCTGTGATTTTCAATTCATTAGGTTGCCATGTTCATTAAAGACACCTCTGTCTCCACATATAAAACAAGTGAGAAGATGATCTACAGAAAAATCGAAGTGATCTAGAAAAATGGATCTTTATCATAATATAATTGACAGTTTTCTGTTTTTATATTTCTATTGCTTTATACGTTTTAAAGTGTGTATAATTATTGTAGAATTATAACAATTAGATATAATATAATTAAAAGTGATATAAATCATACAGATGTGTTTAGAAACAAAGAAAATATGTGTTTAGCGTTGTATTTGTTCTATTTTTTCCACTCTATTAAGCTGCTTGGAATTTAAATGTTTCCTATATAATAAACATCCATGTTTACATTAATAAATAAAACATCCATGTTTACAGTTGTTACAGTAGTGAACTTGCATTTCACACATATCTACACAGTTACTATAGTATCGACAGTACCTCTTGTACTGTATAGTTATAATATATATCAAAGTTGGAGACTCAAAAAGACATGGATGTTAAACAGTGCTTCGATTCATTCGTATATTTACTAATTTTTTTATATTTAACACAAATGCTTTCTATGGCTGCGAAACAGAAGACTAAATCTTATTTAAAATATCCTGTAGCACATATTCTGTACGATAGGCTAGTTCATTTATTTTTGCATGAAAAACTAGCTCCCTACCCAGCCAAAATATTTGCAGTCACTGTGAGTCCAATGCAGAAAGGAGCCAGCTGACTTCGGGTCCTTCCGTTCACGGCACCCATGCTGACAGCCATAGTCAAGAAGAGCGTCATAACCATCTCTGCCACAGTCGCAGAGCCAGTGCCATGAGCGGACTCAATGGCATTAAACGCTGCTCCTGTTGCATTCGCAAATGCTACATCTGTAGTGACAGCCTAAAGAAAAGAAAAAGATAAAAGATAAATAATAAAACTATTGAATCAAGGGAAAGTTTTATCATCGGGAGTAAATGATTGGACTTTCAGTAATGTGTGCATCAAGGCTTCACCATATGTCAAGTCAAATATTAACAGAGAAGCTTAGACACATACTTTGGCGAGGCTGGCAGCGATCACTCCACCTAACATTTGTGAGATCACGTATGGCACCAGGAGGATCAGTTCCATTCCTCCGATGAGGTAAACACACACAGATACAGCTGGATTGAAGTGACCGCCACTGGGGAAAAATAAAAGGATCAAATAGGGAAATCAAATGTAAGCAATCAAACATAAATTCTACAGTTTTGGTTCAGAATGAATGAGTACATTTTATTTGTCCAATAAAACAGGTAACAAACTTCAATACATTTTAAAATAACAATACAATAACATATAAAATAGAAGAAAATCCTACCATAAAATATTAAACTCTTTTACATAAAAAAGTATATAAACAATTTTTTTAATGAAACATAAAAATATAAAATTATAATTTAATAACTTTTATTATTTATAAAACTGTGAAGTAAAAATATATAATTTTGCAGATTAATCAGATATTTGAAGTAAACACAAAATAAATGTCTTTCAGTTTACAGTTTTGGTTACATTATTCGTTTTTCAATATTATATTCTTATAAATATATTATAAATGCACTAAACCTAATATAAATATGCTTAACATTGTTTAATATTTAAATATATTATTTCTCATTTTTTGATTCTCTATTTCAAAGTCGAGTCATCTGCTAAATCAAGCACACAGAACTTAAGGCAGTTACCTGATTTCTCCAAAAATGGCAATTGCTATAGCCAGAGCTAGTCCATGTGCCAGGGCAGGCTGGATGCTCCCGCTGATGCCCACGTTGCCCATGACCGACACACAGCCCACAAACATGAAGAGAGTGGAGCCCAGGACCTCGGCCAGGCACGGCTGAATGTAGTGCTCGAAGAAAGACAACTTCTTAGGCTGATTCTGATGGGCATCCCCTCCATCGCCAGTGGCTACAGTGAAGAGCTCTGACTTGGACTCCGCTGAGGTCATCTTGTCTTTGTGAAACTTCAGGTGATCTGTGCTCACACACTGCGGCTTGGTACTGATAAAGGTGGACAGAGGATGGGGTGGAGTGGTGGTAAGGCGGGACAACAGTCTCCCCCGTCATCACTCATGGTGGCTTGGGAAAAACACTTTACAATTCCAGCAGTGGAGAGCATTGTTTAGGGGGTGATGGCTTCAGGATATAGCTTATCATCCACCAGTCTGCTATTACACAACTGAGGACAATAAAAATGTGCATAACCAACTCACATGTCACTCAAGGTCTGCTCGCCTGTCTTATGCAACTGGATTGATCAGAGTTAATGCAGTTCCCCAAACTTGACATATTTAATGGCATATTATAGATTGCTCTGCAGTTCCGAGTGGCCTGCAGCAGATCATTTGCATCTCTCACTCTCATGCATTAAATTGGGGTTCCTGTGGCAGTAAATAACAGCACAAGGTCGGTTTGGGTTCATGTTTCTCTTCAGGGAGTCACTGACAAAAATGAATGCAGAGAAAGACGGCAGGATGCCTGGCGTTGATGGCTAAAGAGGAAACGTTTCCTTTTTTTGTGTCTTTTAATCGCCTTTTGTTTTCTAAAACTACTTCCTTGTGATTATTCGTGACGTTGAAAAAAACACTTACTTTACGGTTCAAAAGTTTAGGATAGTAAGATTTTGTTTTTGAAAGAAGTCTCTCTCTAAAGCTCACCAAAGCTGCATTCATCCGATCAAAAATACAGCAGTGACCGTACAAGTGTGAAATATTACCGGTTATAAACGTTTTTGCTTTGTATTTCAATATTCGATTTTAAAGTGTAATTTATTCCTGTGAATGGCTTAGCTGAATTACTACAGTCTTCAATGTTACACGGTTCCGAAATAATTAGAATATGCAGATTTTTTAAAGAAACATTTCCTGTTATTATTATCAATGTTGAACACAATTGTCCTGCTTAATATTATCAACGAGGCTTCTTCGAGGAAAGTTCAATATAACAGCATGTATTTTAAACAGAAATCTTTTATAACATTATGAATGTCTTTACTGCCAATATTATGTGTCCTTGTTTAATAAAAGTATTAATTGCCTTTATAAAAGGTACTATGAAAAAAAGTCCAGAATGAATGCTACTATATAGTCAAAAGGACACAAACGTATGCCTTTTGCTGTTGTTTAATTCTATACCTATAATTATCAACCAACATAACTACATTAAAATCAGAAAAAATGAATTGAGGGCTGCTTATGACAAATTTATGTTATTTGAAAAGGGCATCTCTCTCCCCAGGATTTTAATTCTGTATTATTTTTACAATGTAGATTGTGTAAAATGGTTTTGAATCAATAAAATCAAGCACGTAACCATCATTTTATACTCTTAATTGTCTTTATTCATCATCACCGTTCATGAATATTCAGTGCTTTTACAAAAACCCGTTACTTTTCATTCAGCTAACAAAAACTGTTTAACAACAGCTTTGCTTTACATTTGTAAAACATGCCTGAATTAATATGACACTTTAGTGAGACCCGTCGGTCACATGGGAGACAGAAGAAGAGACAAGTAAAACAGAAGAAAAGACGCTGATGCCAGTAGTCTCCATTTTTATTGTGCTCAAAAATGGAAATAAAGATATAAATGACTTCCCCTTCCTGTCCTCTGAAAAGCGCCAAGAACAAGAAGAGCGTCCTGTCCACTCTTAGTGATGCCGTCTCAAATGAAACATTTACAACCAAGACGCTATTGAAGTTTAAAACCCAATTTGCGAGAGGCCTGAAAAGAGAAGTCGGCTGTTAGTTACAGGTGACGTCAAACCATCCATGAAACTCTAGAATGCAGTTTAAGTGGTGCAAATGGAAGCCTCACCTAGACTGAGCTTATCTTTTACAGCCCAGCAGATGCAGTAGTGCTGGAGAAGCTGGTGGAGAAGTTCCTTTTCATCTAAAAATTCTAGACGCTCAATTCTGTGATTGTAAAACAGAGAGCGTCACTGTAGAGATTCTGATCTCATGCTTTCCTGGCACAGGTTGTACAGTTATAAATACATACGCTTGATTATAACTGGATGAGAGTGTTGGCTTGTGTACCTAGCAACATCTTCCCGAGGAAGCATGCCGTAGACCGTCATCATGTCCAGTGCCTTTACACTTTCCCAGCCTGCTGACAGAAAGCGCCCCTTCTGTGGAAACACATAGAAAAAGTTGATGCATATTTAACTTGAAACACATTACTGCAATCAAAACTAATATTTAAAAAAATCTTTCATTTTAGCTAATTGCCAAGGAAACATTTATTCAAAATATTAAACTGAAACTTTATAAAAAAAAAAAAATGATAAAATCTATAGAAGAAAATTAAGAAAATTAAAATGACAAAATGCAACCGAATGCTGAAAATTTGAATTAAAATGGAAACAGAAAACATTCAAATCAGATTTAATAACACACTATGATCGTAAACGCCGCATTTGCAATCTCAAATGAATTCCAAATATGAATAAATCTATATTAGTATATTAATGAAACTTAAAACGACACACTATCATTCACATTTCATACACACAACGCATTACAAATTTCAAGCCATGTTGACCAGATATATTCTGAGGAGTCTACAAATGGCAAAAACATCAAAATAAAAAAATTGAAAACAGAAAATCTTCATTTAGCTCTAAACTGATTCTAAATATTCATACATTTGCATTAGCATATTAAAGAAACTAAAATGACATGCTAATCATAAACACTTTTTCAATCTGAATACAAATGTCAAGCCATGTTGACCAGATATATTCTGATGACAAACTTTTAAATGAAAACAGAAAATAATAAAGTGGTTCAAAATATTAATAAATCTATATTAGTATTAATGTAACTAAAATAGCATACTATTAATCATAAACACAACCACATTTTCAATCTGTATGCAAACAGACCCGACCAAGCCATGCTAAGGCCATCATGGTGACCCAAAATGATTAATGTTAAAGTATGATATGATTCACAATACATTAATGAAAACTGAAATATCATACTATAATCACAAACACTAGCACATTTTCAATCTATGTTGACCAGATATTCTAGGATGTCTACACATGCTGGTGTTAACCTTGAGAGACATGCACTGACACTGCTTGTGAGACTGAAGTCTTGGCGTTGGTCGCATAAACAATGCCTTGTGCTTAACTGCTCCGTTTCCTGAGTCTTGATCACCCATTGTATTTTGAGCAGGAAAACAACTTTGAATTCCAAGTAAAACCCAGTGTAATGTTTTGATTGCACATAGAAAGACACTGACTTACTGTAAGTAGCAGAACAATCAACAATCATACAGTATGACAGCTGCACAATATCAATGAAGTGCATTATAAATGAAGTTGCGAGTCCTAAGTGTAAAATGTCGTACTTGAGAGTCCAGAGACTGACACACATCCACCCCAGCCAGGTTACACTGTCGTCTCTGCAGATTCTCAATCATGATCTGCCCGAAGCGATCGTTCATGTTCACCTGAAAAGATCTGGACCGTTAAGAAGGGGAAGACGGGAATTTTTAAACGACTGTAGTAATGAAGCTGTTTAACGTCATGGACTCACCTGCTCGTAGTTAATGAACATGGCTGTGGGGAAGGTGTGTGCAACCCAGTTCAGCAGTTTGGAGGACTTCTCAGGGGTCATGTACACCAGTACACACTCGGACAGAAACAGAGTGGGCAACCTGGGTGGAGAGAAGCAGGAGTACACTGATAAAGGAATGGTGGGGAAGTGTTTCTTTACAACACCCATCCTATGATTAAGCTTCCTCTAGATAAATGTAACTATGACTTACGGATAATTTTTTAAAATTAGGTACTATGAACTAAAAATGAACAGCATTACTTTTTATAGCATTTAGGTTAATACCAATTTATGTATAAATTAACATTATTTAATGCATAATAAAGAAACAGGTGTTAATGAATAATAGTATATTTTTAATTAACACTACCTACACCACCAATTGTTTGGGGTCAGTACATTTATAATGTTACAAAAGATTTCTATTTGAAATCCAGTTTGTGGTTTTTGAACTTCCTCTTCAAAATATCATCAAAATATAGTCAAAAAATTTCCTTTGAAAATATTAAGCAGCAAAGTGGTTTTTAACGTTTATAAAAATGTTTCCTGGGCAAATTAAGCTTTGTCATCATAGGACTGAATTACATATTAAAATGTATTCAATTATTAAATTTTTTTTTATTTTAAATTGTATAATATTTCATAATATTATGGATTTCACTGTATTTTGTTATCAACTAAATGCAACCCCGGTAAGCATAAGAGACTTATTTCAAATCATTAGAAAACTCTTAATTTGTGTTGATAATTTTAAATACAAAAAAAAGATAAGTGTTAGTTTATTATACCTAATGCATTAACTAAATTCAATCTAGTTACAAAATCATGTTTCCTGTATTAAAAAAAAAAAAAAAAAAAAAAAAAAAAAAGAGGGGTCCTTTCTGCAACTGTTTTTTTTCTTTTTTTTAATAAGAACATCACAATTTGTTCCGCTCATCCATTTCAGCAAAACAAGAATCATTATGGTAATACCTAAAAGAACATAGCAGGAAATCATGTTTTTGGAAGAGTGCTTTGCGTGCTATGACAATAGATTTTCCAGATTTACTCAGCATCTGCGACACTAATGGGATTTGCAGACAAGCTGGCAAACGTCAAGACGCCACGTTAGGGTGGACTGAACGGGAAGTTGCACACACACACAAAAAAAAAGGCGAAACAAAACCAAAAAAAAACTCAAGGTGAGAGGCCTTGGGAATGATGCTATTGATGTCATACACCTTCTAGAACGGTAGCTTCCTTCGGGTCTCATCAGTCCACATCAAAGAAAGCGTGCACTTATTGACGCATCTGAGGAAACTCTAAATGCTCCCGAGTGTACTATTGTCGTCAGGGGCATCAGCAGAGATGCACGAAAACAAAACAACAGATGCCTGCAACTCCTACTGGGATGCCAAACAGGATGGATCAACCCTATCTAGGATGCACAGAATCGTGAAGTTACTGTTCTAGTACATCAAGTTTAATCTCAAAAACCTATTGTTCTGATACACAACCATGCGTTTTAAAACTAACATGTAACTGGGGCAACAAATTAAACATGAACCTTTCAGAAGACAAACCCGCACATCATCACAATAAAGATAAGAGAGGTTGTAAGTGCACTTACTATATAATCTACTCCGATAACCACATAGATAAAACGTCACAAAAATGCAGTGCAATAGAGAAACTGTAATAATGTTGAATTTATATTGAACTCAGCCAAGGCAGTGGTGTTACAGTACTTACTCTGGGTTTATCTGGAACTTTTTTAGTTTCTCCTCTAAAGCAGGAAGGTCTCTTAGATCAGCACCGATGATACAATATCTGTCCGAGTCCAGGCTGTGACCATCTGTCAAAAAGACACACAGATGAAAGAGTGAAAGGTTCACGCCACAACAACGAAAAATGCTCTGTTACATCAGAATTTGATTTCAATACCCAGGAGGAGTGAATCAGTGGAGTGGGTCTCAATCAAAGGTTTTGATAGTGGAGGTTTTGTCCTGTGATAGAGAGATAGAGAGATAGAGAGATAGATCTTATCTCTAGATTTTATCTCATGATCACTACCAGTGATCAGATTTCTATCTTCAAAAGCATTCATGTTTTATCATCGCACAACTTGTAGGAAATACACAATAAAAAAAAAAGAAAAAAAAAAAAGTTTGACCTCTGAATTCCATAAGATCCCTTCTGTACTATTGTATAGCAATCTCGAAAATATACACATGATAAATATATTACTCAAATAACGTGGACACTTTTCTGGTTAACTTGAGGGGAACTGACTTTACAAACACAGAGTAAACTGCAAAAAAAAGAAAGAAAAAGAAACGTGAGAAAGGTCTAGTATCATTTGTTTGCAGATGACACTTTGGTATTCTGTTATCTGATGCACTGATAATCGAGGGTGTTTACAGATAATGTTGTATTGCATAAGTCCCTCTGAACTCTGTGTGTATTTCTGTTCTGTCACTTGCATACACACTCTCAAACCGGAGCACTTAAACGCACACAAAAATCGTCCTTTTATTTGCATTTCACATCTGCTCTTGCTTGTTTCCTAGTTCAGCTTTCTAATAAACCTGGCAAGGTAGACTATGAATATAGTTGGCTCTCTGACAAATTGCTTCTGTTACTCTATTGTAAGTCACTTTGAATAAAAAGCTCAATGCAATGCAAATGCAGTCTTGTGTATGTTGCACAGCCACACCTACAGCGATTTACACTGACTGTTATGTAGCAATTAAAAAAATTAACGCCCATGACAAAACATCCATCACACGAGTATAATTCATGTGCATAACAAGTATTGAAATATATCAATTAAGGAGGGGTATTTTAAAATGATAAAGTGCATCAAAGGACTTATAAAACTGAATACACTACAAAATAGATGACAGATATACAATGAGTGACAATACTTTGGAGGGTGGGCATACGGAGACAGAGGGTCCTAGAAACACTGTCTCCCCCTACAGGAATATTACTAAAAGAACATGCCAATATCCAAAATCATTCAACAATTTACTGACAATAATAACAATAATCATATTATAACAGTAAAAACGCCTTACTTGATGTGGTGTATTTTTCTGGCAACAATCATTGGGAAGTCGACTTCGAAGAACTTTTTCGGCATTATGTTTTCATCCTAAAAATTTAGATAATACATGCACTTACTAAACAGAAGATATTTTGATTATCAAAAATATTTGATGGGAGTCTGTATAAGAATACATCTAATTCCTTATTAAAATATATATATAACTAATATATTTATTAATTTATTTTGGGGGAAAAAAAATAATGTCTTCTTTTGGAATCGTGAAATAGCTAAATGTGAAAAAAAAAGAAAAACCTTTAATCTCCAAAAAGTAGTATCCAGTCCTGCCCCAAGATTGACCACCTGGCAATCACATCGCGTCTTCTTGAGAAAAGCATCGATGAGAAGATTCATCCCTCTGACACGACCATAATAACCTGCAGCACGATTAATAACACGCCAGCGCATTTGATTAAACGCAGCTGCAAACATTAACCAGCAGGGGGAGATGTTTAAACACTCCCACACTCTTACCTCTGTTGATCTCAGGTGCTTTACGTTCACCTATTTGTCTCACAAAATACTGGACGTAGAGGTCAGTCCAGTAACCTTTACTGGTAGCAAATCTATAAAACAAAATAAAAACGTATGTAAAATACTAAATGATTATTGTAAGTTGATAACAAATAGTATTACAGCGTTGCTCTTTAACATTAAAATATTTTATAATCAGAAAATAATTTAAGTATTATTTACAGCTATTCTTTGTTAGAAACACTGTGAAATATTCGACTGAAATATTCCCACAGGTTACTCAATAACACTGCAGTAGAATGTCCAGAGAGAAGCACAGTAACGTATTCAGAAACACAGAAAATCATGTTTAATAATTTTATTTTTGTATACCTTTTGCATGTCGATGCATCGTCGCAAGTTGCTCTGACTGCTTCATCAGCAGTGTCAGAATCTGTAAATGGCTGTTTGGAGGCCATGGACACCTACAGATTTGAAGAGATGCTGATAAACACTGCATTACATATAACACACTCTGTATTTGTATGAACACTTATGCTAAACGTTAGCAAAACTGAGTTTCGAAAACGCCGCAGTATAAGATTCAATACTTCATTGCCAACATTTTCTTAAAATATTTTTTAAAAGCACATTTATTTGAATCAATCATACTGATTTTCACAGCCGCAAAACTGAACCAAACGCTCCGATTGACATGTTTACATCCACTTCCGCTGACGAAACTTTCCCATAATACATTTCGTGGCAGCGAGGAGACCTTATACTGCGCATGACAGTGCTTTTATTCACATTTATGTGTAACATTCACATTGGTTGATGTCTTGATGTTTACGCTTATGATTCTGCAAATCGTAATCATTTCAAATACCCCGTCGTTTTATATTATTGTTCACAACAATGTTTAACCCCTGCATCACTCGTTTAAAAATCACTCGGGAAAATGTCCCGTTAGCTACAGATGATTTATAGATATTAGAGATTAATGTTTTAAGGACTACAAAAACATATATTACTTAAATCTGTCATTCAGACGCATGCCACATAAAACCAGATAAGGTATTAATAGCGGTATTATAGATTTAGACTGGATTGGTGTGAGTAGCTGCAGCTGTCAGTGAGTGAAAGTGATAAATAGACAGAGACAAAACTTTATTTTATTTCATTTTATTAGCACTATTTTCAGCTTTTTCAACATTTCCAAATACATATACTGTACTTAAAGTATTATTAGACAATAAAATCAATAGTGAAATAAAAGTAACACGTGAATGTGTGAATTATATTACATAAGGAACGTGGTAAAAAAATATCTTATAAAAGATCATATTATAAAAACTAACAGTGAGTTATTTACACTGTAAAAAAAAAAAAAAATCCTTAAGATGTAATATTCCTACAGTCCATCCAGGGAGTGTGTGATCATCACAGTCGGTAATATGAGTAACTCTACGTAGTCTTCGTAGGCTGCGTCTCAAAACCTTTGGAGCTGCCTACACAGACAGCATCTTTGAAAATTACAGACGCACAAATATGCTGTCTGTAAAGTCAGCGCACTAGGTTTCGAGACAGCCCCTGTGTCCATATTAATGTCCTCACGATCATATTGGAGCTGCGCTGATCCGAGCTGAGAAACACACACTCATTACCGACACGGTTGCAGTGATCAGCCCGCTGCTATGCTCTTCCACCGTCTCCCGTAGATGTCACGGGCTGGCATACGTGGAAACACCGCTCACTCCCGTTTATGAGAGCAGTTGCAGCACGGAATGACATGAAACGAGCACCGCTATTCACCGGAGCTAACTTTTTCCACACTAACGTTACTGTTTTTTTCTCTCCCGATCGGCTAGTTTTCTAGCTGCTCGAGCTAACCGTACAGCGGGCTCGGGCTCGGGCTGTTTTAATGTAATTATCCACACGACTTCACCATCGTGCTCAAGGATCTTTCGGCTCATGAGGCATCGACGAACACAATCTCCTCGTCTTAAAAACTGGGTTTTGAGGCCGACTCCACTAAAATGAAGAAACAGTTCAATCGGATGAGACAGCTCGCCAGTCAAACAGTTGGCAGGCGAGTACAGATTTAAAGTTTTTATTTGTTTTTTTCCTCTCACGAATGGGCACGGGCAGCTCTGTCATGGGTTGGTGTGTTGTTATGTTATGTTGTCAAGGCGGTTGTTGCCTAAAACAAATCTCTTCGATTTACCGCTTAGAATAATAGCAGTTAGCTTAAGAGTAAACTTTCTTCGTTGTTTTACATTATATTTAAATTACGTAATTTTGTTTGATTACAAACTCAACTTTTTGCTACTTTTGATTTGACTGTTACACTGTTAGACTTGTTGCGCCCTCGTTACTATGTAATACTAAATCTGAAAGGGAAATGGTTTAAGATAAGCTATCTGATAAACTGCTGAAGATTAGAGATGTCTGATTTGTGAATTATTGAATCGGATCTTTGCAACGAGTCAGTGGGATCTGTTCAAAAACTAGTATGAACAATTCGTTAATGAATCGACTGAACTATTCGTTCATGATTCAGTGTGAATAATTTAACAGTCAGTGTAACAGCAAGTAATTAGTTAAATGCCATGATAAAACTTTTTTTATCGTTTACGTTGTATACAAACATTGTGCAGTTCTTTGACCACATATTATTATTTTAGATAGATTTATTTTTACATAATTACTTTAGAGCAGCAATAATGACTGTTAGTATGAATCATTACGGCCTTATATTGCTGTGTCTGTAAAATAAAGTTTCTGATTAACTACTTGGGGCCAGTTGCATAAACATAGCCACTTTTTTAAAGACTAATGACTAGTTTGACCAACTAGCCCAAGATAGACTTTTAAGACTATTTTAAGCAGTTAACGCAATCTGCACCTGACGATTAGGCAAGTCTAATTCGTGAATGAATCATTTTTTGGAGTCGGGTCTTTAAAATGAGTTGGTCAGATCTTTTCGAACAATAATTCGTTTGAACTATTTGTTCATGAATCGACTGAATGATTCACTCCTGAATCAGTCTGAGTTGTTCTCAGTTCTCAAACTCATTCTCATTATATTTGTTTTAACAGACTCAGTCATGACTGAAACAAACAGAACATTAAATTACAAGAAAACACGTGTATTAGTAAAATTAGAAAATTAAATAAGCAATATGTGACAACATGTTGTTTTATTGGTACACTTCAGTATATGTTCCGGATGTCAGAAATCAGAACGTAATATAGCCGCTGAATCGTTTTTTGAACTGGTTCTAAGAACAAAATTATGATAAGTCTGCCTTTCATCACGATCACATTCCTTCTTCATAGGTGCCTCGATAACATCCTGGATCTATTTGAAAATATAGTTCTCAGATGTTATGTGCGCTTCTTGTATTTTCTAATGTTTGTTGGTCCGCCAGCGTGTCCTTTGAGCTCATATTTTGTGTCGTACATTGAAATGGCATGTGCATGGTCATCACTTCTGACTCCTCTGACTGTTGATAAAGCCTCAAACTGCATTCTTGATTCTGCACAAGCTGTGTGAGGGTAAATGGGCTTGTTAATTCTCAACATGCAGGGAACAGGTCTCTCAGGGAGGTGTTAAAGCTGTTAATGCAGTTTTTTTCCCTTCCTCACATCAAACTATATTTTGTTCACTTTAAGCCTTTTAAGTAGATCTAATACAGAGTTTAAATTAAGTTTGTATCAATCGTACTAACTTTACTGAACAGGCCACTTGACTAAATTAACTGTAACATTTATAGCAGATAATTACTTTCTTGCTTGAATATATGGTATCAGAGATGACATGCCTTTCACTTTAGTTTTCTAACCAATCATAGCACATTTACAAGGAGCGATGCACCTGCCTATCAGCTGTGCTCATTGAACTAGTGGTTAACCTGACCTTTAGCATCCATGTCTGCAGCCTCATTCCCTTTAAACATGTGCAATTTGATCAGCCACCAGAGACATTTGCCTAGCCCAATGACAATGAGAATTGCCAGTAGCTAACAGTTTACTAGTGTTCACACTGAACCAAACTGGGGCAAGGTCATCCCTGTTCAGTTTAAAAGAAGATAACTGAGGTGATTTATAATTTTGTTGCAAAGTTTGGAATACCAGGAACTTTACAGCCCCCTCAATCTTTCTAGGCCTCCGAAAATTACTGTCTGCTATAAAGGGGGAGGCACGTCCAGCACCACTAGACAGCCCAGACAGTGTATTTTCACAACATGTGAGGTGTCAAATTATACCTCTAAATGAAGATCTACATAGTAATGGACTTACAAAGCATCATTAGGTTTTAAAGTAATTTAATTTCAAATTTCAAGTGTCAGGTGTAGTGAATGAATAAATCAATAAAAAAAAAAATTTACTTGGGGAAAAAAAGGGATCTAGAAAAATGCATCACTGTTTCCACAAATATATTAAGTAGTTTTAACATTGATAATAATAAAAAATATGTTTCTTGAGCACTAAATGAGCATTAGAATGATTATCTAAATGATTATGCAACATTGAAGATTGAGGCTGTTGAAAATTCAGCTTCGCTTTCGCTGGGATAAAAACAAAAAAAAACATTTTAAAATGTATTAAAAATAGAGAACAGTCATTTTAAATGGCAATAATATTTTTCAGAACAATGTATTTTTAAAGGGGTAATTTTTTTAAAAATGTTTTCCTTTGTCTTTGGAGTGTTATAATCTGTTCGTGTATATATAAAATAAGTAAAGTTACAAAGACTAAAGTCTCAAATCCAAAGAGATATTGTTTATAAAGTTAAGACTCATCCACACCTTCTTGAAACGCTTCATTTAACCCCCCCCCCCCCCCAAATCTAAGTCACTGTGGGAAGATTTACATAACACCACCAAGTGTTTACGCAAAGAAAGAAGGCATTACTTTTATTCTCGCTAGTATTGTTGCCGCCGCTGCCATGTCATGGAGATTATGTCCATTTCGTCGTTGTTAACTGATAATCTTCGCAAATTTACGTTCATTATCAGTGTGGAATTGCACAGGAATTTACCGCTGATTAGATAACCGCCTTTACTGGCGAGATATGCATTAATTATTGGCCGATATTTTTCGTGCACCCCTATTTTCAGCCAATCCCAATGCACTGGATAGCTGGCCTATCAGATCACACCGCACTGTTCAGAATGATGTGCTTTGTAAAATTCTAAGCATTTCAGAAAGGCTGGGCAGAGAGGAGTAATAACAATGTACGGCATGTGGAAAATAATGTGTTTTGTGAACCTTAAACCACATAAAAAGCACATTGCATTAACCCAAATACTGTTATTTTTAGCATCGTTGTATTACCCCTTTAATTAAATAAATGAAACCTGCTTTAAAACCCCCAAACATCTGAATCATAGTGTAACACAAATTTTTGACTGCAGGTTGAAATGTATTTTTTTTATTTGTTTTATTTGACCTTTGTTTCTCATTAACAATTTTATAAACACAGAGTCATTTGCTCAATAAAATGAAAACATCAAAGCCATCCGTTGACTATTATGTGGATAAAAGAGATTCGGCTGGAATTCTCATCTCTTCCTGAATTTATTTTACGAACCATAAATCACTTCAGTGTGATGCAGAAAGCAGACTTGAAGCGGTTGAGGGTCGGTCGGACGCAGGGCTCAGCTGGTCCCATGGTTCCTGTGATTGTGAGGAGGCAGTACACTGTGTTCGGCATGCAACCACTCAAAGGAAATCTCTCCTTATTCTTTTTTTTAAATAGGAAGTCGTACTGAGGAAGTTTCATTTCTATGAATGAAATCAAAGAATCATCTCTGAGGCAGATCCAGCGATGATCTGGGGTTCAAACCGTGTGACCAGATTCTACCGCCGATCTAAATGGCACACTTGTGCATAACACCATCTCAAGCCACATTAGTGCCACGTTACCTCACAATTTATCAGAAGACTAGAACCACCTGTCAGTTCGCTGATGATGCAGATCTATTGTCAGCTCAGGCTTTTCACTGGCCTCGTGTGCTGTGTTTGTTTCAGCAAAGAGGAAAAACAAGATTGTAGTAATTTTAAGTAAAAGCATGGCTGTTTTAAGCCATTACAGAAATCAGCAGTTTTTGTGGTTGCTATGTGCTCTTAATCCGCTTCTTTATCAGATACTGTTGATATCAGT
The DNA here is from genome assembly GCF_023724105.1 of Carassius gibelio. Classification (NCBI taxonomy): domain Eukaryota; kingdom Metazoa; phylum Chordata; class Actinopteri; order Cypriniformes; family Cyprinidae; genus Carassius; species Carassius gibelio. The sequence goes on from NC_068407.1 coordinate 13,837,443, forward strand.
GTGTAATGCTCTGCTCAAACCATGAATGGACAGTATGCTTCAGGCCATACACTTGACACTTCACTGAATATAATGTACAGATAAGGCTAATTTAAGATAAATGTAAAGTGTTATTTAGTAGTTGCTGTCAGGCGAAAATTCAGCTTTGATTTCATTCAATTCAGTTTTATATTTTATAATAGAACAGTAGTTATTTAAAATTGTTTTATAGTGTTATTGTTTTTTTTCTTTTTTTTGGTGAGGTGTACCATTTTACTGTATTTTTGATCAGTTTGTTAGTTTGACAGTGTCTGGAGAAAGCTCTGGAAACCATTTATTTTCAGTTCTTCTTTACATCTGACATCAAGAGCTTGATTCAGACACCCTTCCACGATGTTTGGAGTTCAATCTGGATTGGTTTCAGTCTTGTAGGCCCTTTTTCTTGTCCTCCTGTGTTAATTGAAAGCAGCTGTTCTCTACTGTCACGAGGTTACAACCGTGGAGTTTTGGCAGGAGGAGGAACTGGGGCTGAGATTTGTGGGTAACATGGCAGACTAAAGGAAGACATGCAACAGTACAGAATCAGAGTCTCAAGCTTTGACAGATGATTTTTCAGTTATTCAGACTGTGTATTCTGCTTTAAACACATTAGTCAAGCTTCATTAGAAGTTAATGGCGATCGTGTCTGCTTGATTGCTCCTCAATAATTACAATGGCACTAATTGTTTTATTGCCTTTTTGATAACAAAAAGAAAACACAAGGTCTTAAAACTACCATAATTAACTTTCAAGCCAGCTTTGGTCAGTAAATATATAATAATAAATATTAAGCATCATTAAGCATCCTTTTACATCAGGAGATTTGTGGTTAAAATACATAAAATGAAATTAAATAACCATAAAAAGAGATACAACTCATTAGCCTTGGGCGTGAGCATTCATTACTGTAACCATTAAGTTTTAACTAATTCCATTTGAAAATAAAAAATGCTGTTATTTTGAATTTAGCCTTTATTAAAGAATCTTGAAAAAGGGTATGATCGTTTCCAAAAAATATTAAGCAACAACTGTTTTTACCATTAAAAATTATATGAAATGTTGCATCAATTCAGCTTATTAGAGACATTTTTAAAGGATAAATTGACCCCGAAGACAGTAATGGCTGCTGGAAACTGGAATAAATTATAACTATATTGAAATAAAATACAAATATTTTAAATTGTAAGAATATCTCACAATATTACATTTGATGAGTATAAGAGACTTCTTTCAAAAACATTAAAAACACCAAAATGCTTAAATGTGGTTACTTACAAAGTTAATTAAAAGGATTTTAGAGCATTATTTTTACATTCAAGTTTAATGTAAATTACTGACTTCCAAGTCACTGGCAGAATAAGGTCATACATGCTGTTTTCCTCTTGGAGAACAATAGGATTTTATGAATGTACAGTGGAACTAATATTCTATGTTATGCCGGGCAAGCTTACAGTATTGTATAATGTATGACGTCCTCCATGCTTTCGAATGTTACGGTTGCCACAACAAAAGGTGCAGACACAGGGACAGGCCCACTTCCACACACACAGGAAACATTTCAACAATGTTTTATTGCCAGACCTGCGTTATGCTGGTTTTTGTTGTTGATGTGAACTTGTAGGGTCATAAATATATATATCTAAATATATATAAATATCTACCTGTTCTCCCTGCAAAGGTCACTATATTTGATTGAACATAGTAAAATCCTTTCCGATCTTTACAGTAGCAAACACTTCAATAAAAGTTCATTAGTGAAGACGATTTTTAGGTAAGGTCACACAACCTGTCTCTGAGTCATTATTCTGGAACAGTAGTGTTATAGACGTTTGTTTGTGTGTGTGTGTGTGTGTGTAACCTGTGTGAACTGAGCTGGTGTTGTCCTCTCACGTTCTCTGTCTCAGATAGACAGGACATAATCTGTGCCATGGTCAAAGCCCTCTGTTAGTTTACTATTAATAGGGCCTTAACTATTTGTTCACAAGGCTGACAGTGGACTGCTAAAATTCCCTGGGAAAGTAAATGCCGGTGACTCCTGTTTCGAACAGCTGGTTTCATTAGACAGACTGTCAGCTGCTGGCTAGTCCTAGACTTGATCATTACTAGAGTCTACAGTTTAATTTATAAACATCAATGCTCTAGAGTGCGATCTAATTTCTCAATGGTGCGACTAAAAATAATCTGAGGTTGCATTGGTGCGACCAGCCGTTCGAGGGGGAAAAAAGTCTCAGTCTGAAATCTGAAAATCTCAGTGACGCATCAACAGAAACTAGAGCCCTGCATTTCAGCCAGAGCCCGATGGGCCCCGACTTTCTTACGCCCCTCGAGCTGGGCTTCGGGCCAATTTTCACTGGCTTGCCACATAGCACCGGCAAAAGAAATTACCATAAATGTGACAGGGGGAAATAGTGAGGAGATATTTGAACTATTTACTAAAAAACTAGTGTTTTCTGAGTCTGTGTCGCAACGATGAAGTTGCTGAGCCTGGCTCATCATCTCCTCATTAGACGCGCCTTTAAAGAGAAGAGCATTTTTACGGATTATGATTATAATGAAAGAGTTTTTGTTTTATTTTGTTAAGTAGACATTTAAAGCTTTCTATAGATATATTTATCACGTCTGTGAGGCATGTTTTTACTGAGTTTCCGTAAATTTTTGTACTCCTGTTAAAGACGACATGGCAGAAAGCGCAACGTTTTGTTGATATTGTGAGGGCACACAAATAAAAGACCCTTTGCAGTTACGAATGATGTATTACTCTTAGCTTTATGAGCAAAAAGGGCGGCGTATCCACTGAAAAAAAATGCAAGTGATCATGCTGGCGTCGCCATGTCCTGAGGCGTCTCCGCATAAACTATTGGATACAGCACACATTTACCTGGGTCTAGCGTTTAAACATTTTTATATGCTTGAACTGTTTTATATCTAGTTTTTATTTTAGGCAATTCGTGATGATTTGAGAAGGCTAAATTGATCAAACATATGCTCACTGTCTGCCACTGGCAGCTTGGTCGTTACTTAAAAAAAAAAAAACAACTAAAACTTATATTTAACACACAAAAAAATGCTCAATGTTTTTCTAAATTAACTTAATAAAATCGAAATGAAATATAATCACGTTGCTATTAACATACAAAACTGAACTATTTTAATAAAAATAAAATGTGGGTTCACCTAACTTTTTCTTAGGCGCACCAGTGCAACCAGTGCAAAAAGTTAGTCTAGAGCCCTGAATATTATTTCGTACTATAGGCTGCACAATTATTCAGAATAAAACTGAATTTGCTACATGACTATTACAATAAATATGTTATACTGTATGTTTTTCATGGTGAAGCATGGCACAGTGTACTTTTACACGCAAGCAGCTCATGAACCAGTGTTTTTAGTAGCGCCTTCCAAACAAATTACTGGTAAATTACCGTTAAGAGATCGTGTGAACAGGACCTTTTCAAAAATATGGTAAATTAGTTTTGGTAATTTGCTGGTATCAGAAGTTATAACATTATCAGTAAATTATGGGTAATGGCCTCAGTGTAAATGCGGAACGAGATTACTGATATGAAACTGGACGCGCTGCCGTAAGATGTCTACTCTGAGCCAATCATAACATTCTGATACTGATGATGGATTTACCAAAGTCAAAGAAATGTCTGAAGTGGTCTGATATGATGTCTCTATAATGCATAAATGTGAATGTTTGACACAAAAATGAGAACATCAACAGAAACACTGACCACGTATACTCCTCCATGTTTACAAACACAACACCGGGAAGCACCGCCGTTGAGAGGTCATTTCTGGTTAATGATGTGACCGAATTTACCGGTATTTTGAAACTGATGTGTGAATGGTGTTTTACTGGTAAAAAGATGGAACGTTGTTGTCTGTGTAAACAGCATATTTGTGTATTTACCGGTGAAGTCATTACGGTAATTTTACAGGAATTAACTAGTATTACTGTTTCAAAATGTATATGGGTTTAATTTCTAATGATCTATTGTCTTCTTTTACAGAGCGGAGAAAACCGAGGTCCTTAGTGATGACCTGTTACAGGTGACTGCTTTTTATTTCCATCTCTGCCTGCAGTGAAGCCCTTCTATTCTCTGTCTGTAATCTATTTTACATTACATCAGTTGGTGGGGAACTAGTGAGTCACAGGGTAGAGAAAGGTGTAGTCACTGATGTCAAGCAAATACATTCCATTCAATTTATTTTAGTCACATTAGAGAATGTTCTCTTCTAGAAAAGTGCTAAAACGACCTCCTCGAAACGCAGGGACTTGATTCCATGAAATAGAAAGTCATTATCTGAACTTCCACCAATATTGTGTTCGTGACAGCTTGTTTATTCCTCTTGGCCGGCTGTGTCTAAAATTATCTCAATGAGATGTTGGGACACATCAAGCGAGAATTATGCTGACATCCCCCTGTGGCACTCAGAGGGGCTTGGTTTTTATTCTGGGTTCTGTGTGGTGCTCAAGGATGATCACAGCGGTATCCCATCACCCCGTTCTCAGCTGTCTGGACACCCATGTAACCTCAGGGCTGCTATGCTCATGCCACTCACAGATACATTCAGGGGACACTTCTTAAGCGTCTAGAATAGTGGCATCCTCCCATTTTGAATTGCATCCAGTTTTCCTTGTCCGGACAGGACGTTCCTGTGCCTTTCGTTTTGCCAGTGACTATTCAGTATTATAGTGGTGTTTCCCCAGTTTCTGAACATCGCATGATCTGTTCCATTACAAAAAAAAAAAAAACTATAGCTCATTGTTTCTGCATGTTTAGTCTGTCGATGGCTTGCCAGTTTTTAGTCTGTGATGGCAACAGGCAAACATTTAAAGACCTCTCACACCAGATAATCCAAACAACTTCCCTCGAACAGGATCTCCCTCAGCAGAAAAGCACAGACAATAACAGTCAGTGATTCCCCTTGTTCCCATGCCGGGTGGCGGGCCTCTGTGCGTTCATGCCGGAGACACCCGAGCGGAATGTACGCTTGACCCAGCTGCTTTGGGACGGCTGTGAGGGAATGTCATGACGTAAAGGAGGCAGAGAAGTGTGAGGAGGTGGTTATCTCCTCTCCCAGCCTGTGGAATTCCTGATCTGGGCTGTTTTTGGAACACGAGTCAGTTTTTTTTTTTTCGGATCTCTTTTCTCCTCCTCAGTGTTTGTTCAGTCATTCCGCTCTCACAGTTCTGAAGTGACATTCTTTTCATGGTTGTTTTTAGGGCTGACATGTGTTCGAGCAGGCCCGTCCTGCACACATCAAAAAGCTGACTTGTCTGTCATGACGGTATTTACAAAGTCTTAGACAGTAGATCTCTGTTCCAACAAAACAATACAAGATTACATCCTATATTTTTTTCTAAGCATATTGCTGCTGGTAAAATAAGAGGCCTAACTAATAAATGAGAAGTTAAATGTCAATCAAAAATAAATAAAAATGAATACAGTAGAGCTTAATTTAGCAGTTTGCTAGGTCCTCTACAGTTAGATATAATGAATGTGATTTATCAGATTATAAACGTTGGAAATGTTGCCAAATACATTTGTATTTGTCACAAAATCCACTTGTATCCACTGCATTTAGTTTAATTCTATATAATGGAATATAATGGTTTCCATTTTTGTTTTCATTTTTAATAAATCGTATAATAATTATACAAGTATAAATGGTTGTATTTGTGAATGATAAATTCCAGATAAAGAACTACATTTCCAGTCAGTCTTAAAAAGAAATCCACCTATTAGAAAATTATGATAAGCAAATCAGTACAAAATCCATCTCACTCTACATCTCACACTACAATCAAACTAGTGTGTGTGTGTGTGTGTGTGTGTGTATATACCTCTTATTGTGGCCGGGGGCTTTATTCTTAAATAAAGGCGGGTGGAAAATTTGTGCAGCAGAGCCAGATAACGTGTGTGTGTGTGTGTGTGTGTGTATATATATATAAATGTACTTTTTAGTTAACAGGATGAAGTAGAACAAGAGAGTCTGGTCTGCATCTGTATTCTCTATTTATGGCATCCCTTTGCTGAGTTCATGCATTTAAATCTTAGGCATCCCAACAGGGCAGATGAGTCATACTTGTCGTCTTTATGTAAAGTAATATATCTTTTTCATGCCTCCCCAGGGAGTGGTGTGATAAATCTTGTTTGACCTTACCCCACACTCAACACTATAAAAACTTTTATTCCTTTCTGACAGCAACACCTGCTAATTGACATTGATGTCTATTCTAAAGTTAAGATGGAATGGTGAATTTCTGAAATCTGTTTCATATCACAGAAGCTTCCCAGAAGATATTGCATAACACGCCTTAGGCACTTTTTTACAGGCTGTTTTCTTTCAACACGATGCATACAGGTTTTATATTGAGTGGTAGCCACAGCTCAGTATGGATTGTGGGTTTTTATTGATGTTTTGTTTTACTCCGCACAGATTGAGCGGCGTATGGAGTTGGTGCGAGTCATTTCGCACAACACGCACAAAAGAATGGTCATGTGTTTGCAGGGGCAGATAGGCACTGATGCTGAGAAGAGACATGTAAGGACATAACAGTGCTTACGACTTATGACTTGAATTTGCATATAATGTTTCACATGAAAAAACTCCCTGGTTTTCTGGCACAGAAAAAGCTTCCACTGACATCGCTGTCTCAGGCCATGCAGGATGGCGGAAACCAGTTGGGGGAGGAGTCTCTGATTGGGTAATTGGATGACGTTAACATTTAAATCGATTTTAATCAATTACCGCTTAAACGTGGCTCTTTATTTTTTTGATTGGTTATGGATTAGTTCATTGTATTGTTTAAATGAGGCACAAAAAAGCACAGTGTATAAAAGCACTCATGTCATGCTTTTAATAAAAAACAGTATAAACTTTGTTCAGTAAGATTTTTGTAAGGAAATTAAGGTCACACTTTATTTTAAGATTCCATTATCGCTATTAACAAACCATTAACTATGACTTATGCTTCAATAAACTCATAATTTGCTGCTTATTAATAGTAAGGCAGTTGTTAAATTTAGATATTAGGATTAGGGATGCAGAATATGGTCATGCAGATTTATATGTGCTTTATAAGTATGTTAATATATTAATAACAGGCATGCTAAGAAGCAATTAGTTAATAGTGAAAATTGGTCTCTATACTAAGGGGTTAATTAAATAATTTTGAGTTTAAATAAATTGGTCGAAAGTAAGAGTGAATATATTTATAGATAATATGTATCGCGATTTCCACAAAAATATTGAACAGCACAACTGTTTTCGGCATTAATAAGAAATGTTTCTTGAGGATCAAATCAGCATATTGATTTCTGAAGGATCATGTGACACTGAGCAATGAAATAATGGCTGCTGAAAAATTATCTTTGCCATCACAGGAATAAATTACATCCTCAAAACATTTTTTTATGTAATAGTTTTTCCAAGTATTGCTGTTTTTATTGTATTTTCTTTATCTTGAGTCCCCAAATTTTTGAACAGTCATTTATATTCAGTATCTTCTTTGCAGGAAAATGATGGAGATGTGCGGAGATGCAGAGAACAAACTGGCCTCTGAACTAATGCAGCATGAGATGAACATTGAAAAGGAAATCTTAAACCCCCTCAATCAGCTAGCAGAGGTACAGACGAACATAAAAGCATATGCATGCTCCTTTCCCTAATTTAACATTTAGATTAGCTTCATTTTAATATCAGCCACACATAATATGACAAAAATGATTGGTGTAGGCCAGAATGTTAATAACAAAGCTTACGTAATCTTATTGTTTTTTCAGGTGGACATTCCTAACATCCTGAAACAGAGGCGGCAGTTAGCCAAGCTGGTTCTGGACTATGACTCTGCCCGAGCAAGGTTAGGTTTCTGTCACGCATCAGGTTTCTCTATATCATGTTTTACCTAGTTCATAACTGAAACGGTCTCTTTACAGGTGGTTGCAGGCGACCAAGTCCATAATCTCAGGAACAAACACACAAGCACTGACAGCCAAAGCAGACTCACTTAAAGAAGAAGTCGATGAAGCTATGAACAAAATGGAGCTGTGTAAGGTACTGATGTGCAACATGCCTAAACATGCCTTAACATGCCTTAACCTTATGAGTTGCTTAGTTATGAATTTTACAGCAACATATTGCAGCGGCATGTAAGAACGATAGCATCATACACCTCATTGGCTTGGCTGATGGATATCAGTTAGATGACATGAAATGTGTTTTGTTGTGATGTTTATCTGCTTACCCCCAGGGCATCCAAGGTGTTTCTTCAGTAGAACACAAAACAAGATTTTTAACTCAAGCCGTTGAAGTGTATCAGTCTTGTAATGTAAGTGGTTGAGAATCATGGCTAAAGCATACAAAAAAAAAATAAAAAAAAAAATACACAAAACCAAATTTAACCCTTCTGCTTGTGACGATACATTGATGTGTAAAGACACAAAATGATCGGTCTGTGCAAGAAACTGAACAGTATTTATATTGCTTTTTACCTCTGGTTCACACAATGTCTAAACTGTTAGAATCTCATGAGCGCGTTCACAGCAGTAGGCGCATGAGGCGTTGTCGTCGTCTTGTTTTATGGCGGATGCAGACTTATAAGTGCATTACTGCCACCTATCTCTCAAGTCGACCATTGACATTCCGCCATAAAGCAAGAAGAAGAAGAAGACGCCTCATGCACCTGCTGCTGATAACGCGCTCAGGAGGACATGCTCAGGAGAGTTCTAACAGTTCGGACATTGCGTGAATCAGATGTAAAAGATCAAATATAGATGCTATTCAGTTTCTTGCACAGAACGACTATTTGTTTCTTTACACGTCAATGTATTGTCACGGGCCGCAGGGTTTAATTTGGTTTTGTTTGTGTGTTTTCTTTTAGTTTTATTGTATGTTTTAGCCGTGCTTCCCATCCACTTACATTAGAAGACAGACAGACTGCAACGGCTTGAGTTAAAAATCTTGTTTTTGTTCTGCTGACGAAACAAAGACACCTACATGTTGGATGCCCTGGGGGTAAACAGATAAACATCAAATTTTCATTTTTGGGTGAACTATCCCTTTAACTGATTTGCTGAGGTAAGGTAAGTGGGTGTTAGTTACAGGAGGATTATAGCTAGAATCTTCAGCCAAGCATTTTGAAACTCAATCTAGAATTTTTAGAAAGGGTGTGCAGTTTCAGATTTCTAAAAGGAGCGTACAATACCGTAAGTCTGCAGTCAGGAAGAATTTGCACTAAATTTTATCTCAAATGAATGCATTTTTATTTATTTTTTTTCTATTCATCAAAGTATCCTAAAAAGTATCAGGGTTTCCAGAAAAATAGTAAGCTGTGATGATAATAACAATAAACATTTTGAGCTTTGCCATCACAGGGAATAAGCTATTTTATAAGATATTAAAATAGAACAGAGTTTAAATAATATTTCACAGTTTTAACTTTTTTACTATATTTTTCATCAAACCCCAAACTGTATTTTTACCAGCCAAAACCTCTGAATGTGTTAGTGTAGGTGAGTTTATTGTATACTTTAAATGAATATCCTTTTCAGTTTATATTTGAAATTTTCTGAAGTCCGTTTAATTAAAATTGTTGCTCTTAGTCTACAATGCTTTTCTTGTTTAAATAATAAAATATGATATTTCTAATCACTAGGCAATCTCAAATAAAACTAGACATCAGTCTGCTTAATTCAACGTTCATCTATCCTGTGGCAAAACCATTGAGCCGCTAGTCAGCCATATGGTGGCTGATTTATGATGCAGCGGTTGTTATAACTGCAGTAATCTGATGTGTAATCAATGTCGTAATTACAGACAATTTTTTTCCTTTCTGACTGAATAGTCATTTTTGGTAAATGCAGACATGAAATAAGGTCTCAAACCTGCGTCACCACTTGAACAATTAAGGCTCAGCATGTGCATTCCTGCTCGTCATGGGTTTGATTGCCAGGGAACACATTACTGATAAAATGTATAGCAAAGAGTATAAGTCAATTTAGATAAAAGCATCTACCGAATGCATAATGTAATGTATCAAGAGAATGTGGCTAACTGCTGTGCTTGTTTCCTGTAATATCCAGTTTCTCTGTCTGTACAGCCAGAACAAAACCAATAGTTTCAATCATGTTTTTTTCCTTTTCTTCCAGGATCAACTTTCAGCAGACATGTACAATTTCTTCTCAAAGGAGGCAGACTATGCGCGCCACTATGTAATGGTAAGGAGCTTTTTTGTTCAGTAACTCAGTTGCTGTGTTTATTCCTGTTCAGTTCCATGTTTGTAATGGCCATTGTTCATCCTGCTGTGTGTCTCTCCTTCCTCAATGTCTGCTCTGTTCTCAGTTATTAGAGGCACAAGCGGATTATCATCGAAAATCTCTCACCTTGCTTGAGAGCGTCCTGCCAACCATTCAAGCTCAACAAGGTGACGACTCAGTTTCTTATTGCTGTGTATCTGAAATAAGTACCAATGAAACATAATAGCCTCTAGTGACTAACAAGCATCCTTAAAACTACATATTTTGAAGATGAATGTCTAGTTGATTGATTGGTCTTAAAGGGATAGTTCACTGAAAACAGATCTTTTTCAGAAAGTTTCTTCTGTGGAACATAAAACAAATTACTTGGAAAAATGTTTTGACTGTGTTTATCCATACAATGAAAGTCAATGGCGTTCATTATATTAAAAGGGTCATATAATGTTGCTAAAAAGAACATTTATTTTGTGTATTTGGTGTAATGATTATAATAAATGTTTATGCGGTTTAAGTTTCAAAAAACACTATTTTGCATTATGCATTATTTTCCACATAGTGTACATTATTGTTTCTCCTCTATGCCCCACCTTTCTGAAACGTGACATTTTTTAACAAAACTCACCGTTCTGAAAAGCAAAGTGTGCTCTGATTTGGACAGCTATCCAGTGCGTTGTGATTTGGCCGAATACCTCAAGCGTGTGACGGAAGTTTTACGCCCCTTACTACAGTATACTGTGATGCTGTGTGTCCCGGAGTGCTGAGGCAAAAACATTAAAACCCATTATAAACGAAAAATTTGTTGCATCTGTTGGGGACATAATTACGGATTATAATGACACTAAAACACCAGCGGTTCTCAATTCCAGTCCTCACGCCCCCCAGGTCTGCATATTTTGCATATCTCTTTTTGTTAACACAACTGATTCAGATAATCAGCTTGTTAGAAGTGAGCTCAGTGCATGAACTGTGTTCCTATTGACATGGTCCCTACACTGTTTTCATTGCTCCCTACTGCCTGAGCAGGGAAATCTGTTGACGTTTACCTCACTTTAGAACATAAATTCATGGATTTGTGTGACATCGTATACCTTTGTAAATAAATACTATTTAAATTCACATCTCGCAAACTTCAATGCACTTTGAATTAAACGTATACATTCACTTTTAACTGGAATCATGGCTGAATTTCCTGTGATGTCCACTTCACAGGGCACTTTTGTTCAAATAGAACAAACGCCTGAAGCGACAAGAGAAACATACGAAATGTGTTCTGAAACAGTGTTGTAAATGCAAATTAACCGCTGATTTGTAGTTGCGTCCTCTTTTGGAAGGCCAAACAAAGTAGTTTTGCTTTTACAAGGAATCGCACAGTGTCTCCAGAACATGGTGCTGGTGGCGACAGTGAGAATAAACGTAATGCCATCTTTCTTTGCGTGAACATTTAGGCGGTGTTATGCAAATCTTCCCACATTGTGAGGTAGAGATGTGGGGGCGTGTTTGAATGAGCTGTTTTAGGAGGGCGTTTTTTTTTTTACTCTTAAATCTTATAAAGATTATCTCTTTGGTTTTGAGACTTTAGTCTTTGCAACTTTACAGAGCTTCTTTATGCACCAAGAGCTTGTAACACTCCAAAGAGAAAGGAAAAATTGAAATTGCATCATTTGACCACTTTAATCCCAATGTGCGAATATATTCTTTTATGTTCAGCTGACAAAAGTCCTACAGGCGTAGAATGACATGAAGGTCAGTAAGTAATGACACAACTTTCATTTTTTTTGGTCAACTATGCCTTTAAGGCAACCTTATATAATTATTCTGGTTTTAGATGAAGACGAAGATTTTTTTTTTTTTTTTTAGACTAGTTAAATCACTGGTAAAAATATACAAAAATAAAAAACTTAAAAACAAACTACATAAACTATCAGCCAGATTAGTCCGCTACAGTAGCTGGTTTTTGATTGAGTGCTGCACCATTGTGACCATCCCTAGTGACTAATGTAGATGTATCAAATGAAAATGAAGTGAATTTAGCCTGATGGTGTGTTTCAGTGATTTTCTGTGCAGTCCTCAGAGGCTCATAAATGTTTTCATTCTCGTTTGTGCCTGGAAATCTAGCGCTTGAGTGCTATAAATGGTTGTTTTGATGTTTTCCTGCGAGCACACGTGAGGCAGACAGACTTGGTGTCCCAGCATGTGGGCCATGAGTAATATTTCTCAGATCTCACCCACCTGCCTTTTTCAGAAACAGTAATATGGAAAAAGACAGCTTGAAGGGGGCTAGTGCTTACAGTATTTTGTCTTGATGAATCACAGATGAACACTCCTTCTGTAATTCACATCTTTTATTTTAAGAGTGTGATGCTTTCAGTTGATGCTGCTAGTAAACATTTACTATTATTTTTTCTTTTCAATAAAGCTATTTTTGTTTTCCTGATAGATTCGTGGACTGAGAAGCCAGCGTTTGGAACGGCTCTGGACGAGCACCTGAAGCGCAGTAGCAGAGAGATCGCGCTGCCTATAGAGGCCTGCATCATGATGCTGCTGGAGACTGGAATGAAAGAGGAGGTACGGCGAGACAACTACAGTGTTTAAACAATACATCAGTCATGCACATCAAATACCGTATTGTTGATCTGCCACAGTAATCTTTTCCAATCCGTTCAAGACAGAACGACAAATGTTTCCAATTATCGAACCACAATACAAGTATTGTTCATCCTTTAACTGTGTCCACATTGTACCGACACATCTTTGAAACTGCTCCTACAGCTATCCGACAAAACAAAACATTTAAAGTGTTAGAGAATGAATTTGGGTCTTGGTTTTCACTCTGAATCCTTCTTTAAATTCATCGTTCTCCAGGGTCTTTTCAGAATAGCTGCAGGAGCCTCCAAGCTGAAGAAGCTGAAGGCAGCTCTGGATTGCTCCACTTCACAGCTGGAGGAGTTTTACTCCGACCCGCATGCCGTTGCTGGTAAGTCCTTGTTTTGTTGAGTGTATCAGTCATTTGTCATTCACACTTAATGAATGTTAATTTAAAACCACATCCTCCTGATTTAAGGGGCATTAAAGTCATATCTCAGAGAGCTGCCTGAACCTTTGATGACGCACCAGTTGTATGATGAATGGATACAGGCATCTAAGTAAGCCATCTTGCAGTACTTTACAGAAAAGGTTTTTTAAATAAATCTTGTAGTGTTTATGATGTTAATTACTTGACTTTTATTTTGTCAAGTGTCCCTGATCCAGACAAACGGTTACAAGCTTTGTGGGTTACCTGTGATCAGTTACCAAAAAACAACAAGGCAAACTTCAGGTGAGTTTCAACTGCATTTTAATGTGAAGTGTAATCAGTTTGTGCAGAGTTCTGGGGCTCCATGTGTGAGATTGAAAACGTATACGTGTATGCAGTAGGGGTGTCCCCAACTAAGGATTTTCATAGTCGAATCGGAATTTTCGAATCTTGCCGATATTCGACTGATAGTGAAATCATATGTTTGGGGGAGGGGCAAAATACATTAACAAGCGTCAAGTCAGACATTCAACAGCCATAATTACTGATGTTAACACACAGGGAAAATGTGTAATGAACACCTTGCAGATATAAACGGGGTAAATAATGTTTTATGTTTTGATGAACAGATAACTAACACTTAACGTCGGCGAAACCATAAGAATTAACAATTTTATTTTATTTATTTTTTCAATAGTGCCCTCATTTTAACTTTAGCCTAAAATGTTAGTAATTAATGTTCTGCATTTCTGTTTTGAGCTGCGCGCACTGAAGATGACCAGTAGAGTAACGCATTTAATAGAAGGTTTTTAATCAATGGGATTCAACTCATAATTTCATATAGAATACGCTTCCTTATTTATACAACATAACGTTAATATTAAGACTTATAGGCTATTTGCAAAAAGTCCCCGAGTGGGGCTCGAAAGTTTGGGCACCCTTTGCAGAATCTGTGAAAATGCGAGTAATTTTCAAAAAATAAAAGAGATCATACTAAATGCATGTTATATTTTATTTAGTACTGTCCTGAGTAAGATATTGTACATAAAATATATTAACATTTAGTCCACAAGACAAAAAAAATGCTGAAATTATTAAAATAACCCCACTCAAAAGTTTGGGTACCCTTGGTTCTTAGTACTATGTGTGGTCACCTGATGATCCTCGACTGTCTGGATCTGACTGACTGTTTTGTGATGGTTGTGCATGAGTCCCTTGTTTTTTCTGAACTGTTAAACTGAGCAGCGTTCTTCAGAAAAATCTTTAAGGTCCTGCAGATTCTTCAGTTTTCCAGCATCTTTACATATTTGAACCCTTTCCAGCAGTGACTTTATGATTTTGAGATACATGTTATCACACTGAGGACATTTTAGGGACTCGAACACAACTATTTAAAAAGATTCAAACATTCACTGATGCTCCAGAAGGAAACAAGATGTACGTACAATATCTTACTCAGGACAGCACTAAATAAAAAATAACATGCATTTTGTTATTTTGTATGAATTTTGTATGAATAGATTTTGTATGAATAGATATCACCGTAGTACTACAATGAAGCACTTGACTCAAAATCAAATGCATTTTATATCAGGTAAATAATCCTCGATATATATATATATATATATATATATATATATATATATATATATATATATATATATATATATATATATACCTGCTGAAATGTTTTGAAATCACTTGTACCCTACCTGTTCGAAAAAAATCCAGTCTCTACCCCAAAAATCCCTGCTGCCAAGATGCTCCTCATGTCGGTCACTGATTATGGAAAGTGAAACATAAATCTATAGGGGTGGTTGGATTTATTCACGCACTTTAAAATATTAATTTGAAGCTTCTCTCTTTTCAGATTATTACAGCTTTATCATAATAGGCTGTATATTAACTTATTGGGAGAAAACCGATAGTTCTATGTGAAGACATTTGAGCTCTCCCATATAGTCAAAATGGCATAATCAATAACACCCGCGAATATTCGACTGTTAGATTGTCGAATCAGGCTCCTCGAATCGAAGCATCGATTTGTCGACTATTCGGGTTCACCCCTAGTATGCAGAGAGGTTTCAGACGTATTGAAATTTTATTGTCAATCATCTGCATGTTATTCATGTGCGGACCCATGATCCTTCCCAGTTTAACTGTATTAAAAACATAGAGAAATAATAAATAATGGTAAATAAAATGATACAAATATATCTTGAATATAATCATGTTACTTATCCTGTAAATGTGGGGGTTTTTTTTTCTCGTTTTAAGAATAACCTCATCTAATGCAAATTTTCTTATTTTCTTCTAATTTGTAGTAAAAAAAAAAAATTCTGAAATCAGTGGATTGCTGAAACAACTTGTTTATACGTCAGCACTATGACTACAGTAAAAAACAGTTCAAGATGGTGATTTCAAAATATTGTTTCTCAATTGCTATCTTCTCATTTAGACTATTGTTTCTGTTTTACAGATACCTTGTTAAGTTCCTTGCTAAGCTTGCACAGGAAAGTGACGTTAACAAGATGACCCCCAGCAACATTGCAATTGTCCTTGGACCCAATCTATTGTGGGCCAAAACCGAGGGGTCAGAATATTTTTTGCAATATCCAGCAAACACGTTAACACATTTAATTGTGCCTTTTTAAAACTCTCCTCTCTTTACCTTCAGGAGCCTAGCAGAAATGGCTGCTGCAACCTCTGTACATGTAGTTACTATAATCGAACCCATCATTCAGCATGCAGATTGGTTTTTCCCTGAGGGTAGGGGCCATAAAGCTTTAAATATATAGTATTTACCAGTGAAAAAAGTGTTACTGTCAGTTTTAGGATTAACCTGTTTCTTGTTATTCCTTCAGATGTGGATTTTAATGTATCCGGCATGTTTTCTATGCCTGCGCCCCTGCCGAACAACGTCAACCACCTGACCTCACCAGATTATGACTCGGGCACTATAGAGAGGAAGAGACCTGGCAGCATGGTGGGCCCAGATGGTGAATTGCCCCGGAGAGACAGGTAAAACTTAACGCAAAATCTCAATTAACAGTTTGATTCCCTGAATCAATCACACTAGTTAGTTCCTCTTGCTTCACAAAGATCTGCAATTAAGTTGATTTAGAATGCAGTTTAATAGATCGATTCACTTTAATTGAGCAATTAAAATAGTGGATCAGATTACACCCGCCATGTGTCCATTCTACTGATAAAGCTCTTGCTTTTCCCTCTTAACCCTGCAATGTGTGTGGTGTAAGTGGGATTTCTACCAATGCAGATTACCCTCTTGGTTTCTGTAGCGTCGCTCTCCTGGGAACTTATTAGCACTAGTGGTGTTTCTGCTGTCTCTTCTTTCTGTAGCTCTGCTAATAAATTAATGGACCACAATCCTCGTAGAGGCAATACTGTGCCTAGAAAGCAGCACGCTTCGCCTGCCTTCCAGCCCCCGCTGCCCCCGGTGGAGGCTGCAGGTAGTGCAGGGGGTCAGCCCGTGGTTGATCTCTTGCTCCAGCAGCCTGCACAGGTGGGCCTGGGCTTAGAGAGCTGTCAGCCCGGGCTGGCGCTGGGGATGGCCGCCCTGGCAGCAGCACAGCAGCTTCTAGCTCAGCATACTGAGGAGATCAGGTAAGACTCCTGCATGTTCCGGACCGTGCCGGATCAGTGCAATGCATGAATGAATCCGCCCTGCATGCACATGGAATAGCTGTGGAGGGAAAACGGATCTTTCAACTTCTTTTTTCCAGTGGTTTACATTGTTCTATTATTAAATTAGTTTTTACTGATATTGCTTTTCAGCAACAGATGGCAAGTAGGTATGTTTGATAAATGTATTTTGTGAGTGAGTGACCCATACTCAGAATTCATGCTCTGCATTTAACCCATCCAAAGTGCGCACACACAGTAGTGAACACACACACACTGTGAACACACACCTGGAGCAGTGGGCAGCCATTAATGCTGTGGTGCCCGGGGAGCAGTTGGGGGTTCGGTGCCTTGCTCAAGGGCACTTAAGTCGTGGTATTGCCGGCCTGAGATTCGAGCCCAGAACCCTAGGGTTAGGAGTCAAACTCTCCAACCACTAGGCCACGACTTCCCCTTAAAGAGAGTAGTATTTGACTGCTCATGCTCCTCCTCCATTTAAAACAAAACCGCTTTTATTGGCTTACACTGAAAGGGAAAATGTGTCAAATCAGCTTGTCATACACTCTAATATGTGGACATTTGTGTCCTATCATCTTCTAAGATATTAGAAGGCTGTGATAATACAAAGTGGAGAAAAATACATACAAATGATTTAACAAAAAAAAGTAAAGAAATGAAAGAAAAGATTATCGTTTATCTTCGGAACACGGTTTAAGATATTTTAGATTTAGTCCAAGAGCTCTCAGTCCCTCCATTGAAACTGTGTGTACGGTCTACTGTCCATGTCCAGAAAGGTAATAAATCATCTTCAAAGTAGTCCATGTGACATCAGAGGGTCAGTTAGAATTTTTTGAAGCATCGAATATACAGTTTGGTCCAAAAATAGCAAAAACGACTTTATTCAGCATTGTCTTCTCTTCCGTGTCTGTGTGAGAGAGTTCAAAACAAAGCAGTTTGTGATATCCGGTTCGCGAACAAATCATTCGATGTAACCGGATCTGTTTGAACCAGTTCACCAAATCGAACTGAAACGTTTTAAACGGTTTGCATCTCTAATACGCATTAATCCACAAATGACTTAAGCCATTAACTTTTTTAATGTGGCTGACACTCCCTCTGAGTTCAAACAAACCAATATCCCGGAGTAATTCATTTACTCAAACAGTAAACTCAATGAACTGCTGTGAAGAGAGAACTGAAGATGAACACAGAGCCGAGCCAGATAATGAACAACAGACTGATTTGTTCACGAGTGAAGAACCGTTTCTGTCATATGCGTCCGATTCGAGAACCGAGGAGCTGATAATACTGTGCATGTGTGATTCGGCATGAAGCAGACTAACACACTGAGCATCTGGACCGAACTGATTCTTTTGGTGATGTATTCTGAACAGATTCTGGGCTTGTGTTATGAGCGCGGGTAAACCGAAGGCTTGAATCAAGGGCAATCATCGCAAATGACGCTATTACGTAGAGCGCAAAAGAACCGGTAAACCGTTTTCTTCAACCGGTTTATTGAATTGAACTGTCCGAAAGAACTACTGGTGATCCGAAAACCAATGCAACCAGTTCCTGACCTCGTGAACGAGTCAGTCTATTGTTCCCTATCTGGCTCGGTGTTCATCTTCAGTTCTCTCTTCACAGCAGTTCATTGAGTTTACTGTTTGAGTAAATGAATTACTCCGGGATATTGGTTTGTTTGAACTCAGAGGGAGTGTCAGCCACATTAAAAAAGTTAATGGCTTAAGTCATTTGTGGATTAATGCGTATTAGAGATGCAAACCGTTTAAACCGATTCAGTTCGATTTGGTGAACTGGTTCAAACAGATCCGGTTACTTTGAATGATTTGTTCGCGAACCGGATATCACAAACTGCTGTTTTGAACTCTCTCACAACAGACACGGAAGAGAAGACAATCATGAATAAAGTCGTCGTTTTTGCTATTTTTGGACCAAACTGTATATTCGATGCTTCAAAAAATTCTAACTGACCCTCTGATGTCACATGGACTACTTTGATGATGTTTTTCTTACCTTTCTGGACATGGACAGTATACCGTACACACAGTTTCAATGGAGGGAATGAGCGCTCTTTGACTAAATCTAAAATATCTTAAACTGTGTTCAGAAGATAAATGGAGGTCTTACGGGTTTGGACTAACATGAGGGTAAGTTATTAATTACATAATTTTGCTATCTGGGTGAACTAACCGTTTAATATTAAAATATTCTACCACAATAAGGCTTACATTTGTATTTGTGGAGTTTGCATGTTGCAGAATGTCAAATGAATATTATTTAATAAATATTACAGATTTCTATTTTTTCTTCTGTTTGCGTCACAGTCCAAAGTCGCGAGACTCTGCGTCCACTCCTCCAGCTCAGAGAAATGGCACTGGAGGATCAGGACAGCTGAGTGTGGGGACCCCTGTGGCTGGATCTACAGGACCCAGTCCTCACATGGCACGCAGAGGTCAGTAGACTTACCTCAGAAGTTAAGTAAATGACAAAAATCATTGACACTGTCTACACTAGATACATTGCAGTTCAACATGAAACAAGTCTCCGACAGTAAACTGATCACCCATTCTATTTCTAATGTTCTTTTGAAACAAAGTATGACTGGATTTGCGGTGTGTAATGCAACAATGGTCACGTCCGGTGTAGACCGGTGTTGTACGAGAACAGCTCAGAAAACCAGACAGAGCTTGTTTTAAATTCTCTTTTTATTTATAGGTACCAAGAAGCCGGCCCCTGCTCCTCCTAAACCAGCCAACCCTCCACCAGGCCAACCAGCCAATCAGTCAGTACAGCATTCCCTCGGCCCCTCCCCTAGACCGCTTTCTAGTAACTCTCCGACCAATCTGAGCCCCACACAACCACAGGCTCAAACCAACACGACCCCACGTCGCCACTCCAGCAACCAGCCTCCTATTCAGGCACCCAATCACCCGCCCCCGCAGCCTCCCACGCAGGCCACGCCCCCTCCCCAGCCCAGCGGAGAAGAGCCCTCCCCTCCCAGCACTCCCACACCACCGAGCACCCCTCCGCCCACAGCAGTGTTTCACGACAGTCCCACTGCTCCCCCAGTGTTCCAGTCAGGATCGCTTCCTCGGCCGAGGCCTGTGCCTAAACCACGAAACAGACCTACTGTTCCCCCTCCGCCCCAGCCTCCAGCCACAGGAAGTGACAGCAATGGAATTTGCAGTGCTGCTTTCAAAACAATGGGTGAAGCTCTTTTATTTCCGTCACTCTACGCTTCTGTTTAACTTGCCATATTGTTTGCGTTTCTACGAGTTGCATAAGGTTTCGGGGCACATGAAGACTGTGTCTGAAAGCTGAATAGAATTTCATAGATGTTGCTACATCATAAAAAAAAGTGGATTCATTTGTAATACCACTGCTTGGTGAAATACTAACCACAGATGCACTGAGAGCAGGATGCGTTTATTCAAACAAAGTTTCATAACAAAATGAGTTCACATTTATCTCGCTACTATTTTAGAATTGCATTTAATGATCAACATTTTATAATTGAGCTTCCTTGCTCTGAATATTGAATACTGTGTCAGTACTAGAGTACTTTTCTACTTAGTTTTTTTTCTTATCTACGATGTCAACCAATAAGTGCAACCTGAAGGATTTTACCCAAAATAGTACCCCAAATTAATACACTGCTATAACTTATTTAACCTTTGACACTATATTAATAGTATTACTTAATTCTGCCATTTATGATAAAGTGAGATATGTTGCAGATATCCTTGACGTGCAGCATTATAGAGAAAGCAGGGATGCAAGCTTGTCACTTTTTGACAAGAAACGCCAGTTTGAATGTAACAAGATTTTGAAATGAAGACAGTATGGATATTAGCACTGTGATTTTAGTTTTTCTGTAAAATGTTATAAAGATCAAATACTATACAATTGTATTTTACAGCACGGTAGTATTATTAATATAGTAAGAGTTCTTTATTGGTTTGTTATAATTTAATAATAAAGTATTATTTATTTATTCATTTATTATCATTATTATTATAGCCCTGGAATAGGTCCCATAAAAAAAAAAAAAAAACATTCAAAAGCAAACTGTATAGTATGTAGAGTGAGTTTTCCCTTAAATCCTTATTCTAAAATAAACTAAATCCTCATTTTAAAGCCAATCCATGAGCTTTTGAATGTACTGTTATACGCAAAAGACAGAAAAAAATTGTATAACACTTTATTAATATTTTGTATTCGGATGCACAAAGTCAATAAATATACTCTAATAAATTTAAGCACTGCATGTGCTTAACACACTTATTAGACCTCCTGCTGAATTTGTCAAAAATTTGTTTAAAATTCAAAATGTTATTGTCATTTATTAGGCAATTAAATAATTTGCATTCACACATCACCAAAAAACATATTTTGCATGACTGCCTTTGGCCTTGATAATAATATCTTGCATTCTTGCTGTAATTGTTTTTATGTACTTTTCCACAGTTTCTGCTGTTGTTGACTGTAATTAGGTATCTGAATAAAACATGTATAAAGTGCTTTACTATTTATTTTCTAAACGGCAAATTCAAAAATTCACGGATAACAACCATTACAGAAACATAAAAAATGATTTTGCTCATCATTGGGTGGTGCTGGTCTAATAAATGAAAGCGCTGTTAAACTTAATTTTGTATTTTGATTATTAACAATCATTAGTCAGCATGGTCTGAATCCCTAATCTTGTCTCTTACAGATTCGGGGATGACATTTAAACCACTGGCTCGAGCTCTTGTTCCTGATATCGCCATTGAGAAGCCCGTTGCCCACCTCAAGGACACTGACCTTGACACAGAGAGCACCGTCCTGTAAAAACGGCCTTGTCCCACCAAACACTCGCTCCCTTAACCAAAGGTTTGCTAAAGGGCTGCTCTTCTCACCATTACCAAAGTGTTTATCATCTTGGCTGTATTCCTCGAATACCCTACGCTTAAGACACTCAACAATCCCAGTGGCACCAGGAAAACAGGCGCCCCGAGATATTGCATGTTTATTTAAACATGCCTTTCATTGCGATGGCAGCAAAAATGAACACTGTACGGTGATAGGGTGAATTTGGTGAACGAGGTACGTGGAGGTGAGTCTTAAGTGGCCTTAGCTAAACAAAGCAATTACTCAATTTAGAAAAGATTGAAAGCTGTGGCTTTATGTGTAGCTTGTGACTGCAGGTCTCCAGTCAGCTAATACAGTACAAATACATTACATTCCTTTTTTTTTTTTTTGCAAGCCTTAATTTTGGTTATAGGTATGCAAATGTCAAATGATTGGTTTCCTGCCTTTGACAGCTGATGATTTCTTATTGTGAGGGCATTAAAATGACTGGACCTAACATATGTGGGAGAGCACTGCTCGGCTATGTGTAAAAGTAATCCTGATTGGATCATATGTGAAAAAGGCCATTTGTTATTGGACTCTCAATATGATTGCTAAAATTAGAAATAGTGTTTAGCTGTCAGTTTATGTAATGAGAAAAAAGGTCAAAATATGTGCTTTAGTGATATTCTGGTATGGAAACTTTGTTATGGCTTTGTTTGTATGTTTATCAGGCCTTGACAAGGATAGCTTTGTATTTCCCTCCTTTTACCCCTGATATGGTACCAAAGTGGGGAATAAAGTGCCACGCGGATGTTAGTCTTACTGTATAATAGCTAAGAGCAGACATAATTGCTTACATTTATCCCTCTTTGTCTCATTTCCATAAACTCTCATTAAAAATCCGAACATTTGGAATATGATTCTCGTGTGAGGGGGGAAAATGTAGGCGATCATGCTCAGTTAGCTTTTCTTTATACATTTTCCTTGCCTTTACCATGCTGCCTTAAGTACACTTACAAGAGCTATTTTACCAAGGTTTGGAAAGTAAACTGACTTCACACTTATGAAACGAAAAGTTGACGGTGCATTTGAAGTTCAGAAGCTTCATGTCAGAAGACTACATCTTTATTGAATTTGGAATAAGGCAAAAAATGCTTTGTATTACTGCTTCGAAGTGAAATAAAAAAAAGTGAAACAAGAACTGGTGTTTCAACAGTTCATTGTGTAGATGTTGTCTTCTCAAATGTATTTCTTAACCAGTCGTTTTGGATATATACGAGTGCAAAGAAACACTAAAAATATTACACCATTTTAAGTGAACTGACCACCTACAATATAAATTAACACCACCAATGTCTCTGATCAGAGTCCATTAATGGTTTTACTCACACTTGAAAATCTGAACACTGAGAGGGTGCAAAAAAAAATCGAAATATTGAGAAAATCACTTTTAAGGTTGTCCAAATGAAGTTCTTAACAATGCATATTACTAATCAAAAAAGTAAGTTTTGGTATATTTACAGTAGGAAATTTACAAAATATCTTCATGGAACATGTTCTTTACTCAATGTCCTAATAAGAAAAATCTATAATTTTGACCCATACAATGTATTTTTTGGCTATTGCTACAAATATACCCTGCTACTTAAAGACCAGTCCCCAGGCTCACAAATTGTT
Organism: Carassius gibelio; assembly: GCF_023724105.1. Taxonomy (NCBI): domain Eukaryota; kingdom Metazoa; phylum Chordata; class Actinopteri; order Cypriniformes; family Cyprinidae; genus Carassius; species Carassius gibelio. Next base: position 13,860,918 of record NC_068407.1, read on the forward strand.
GTATTCTCATTAATTTCACAACCTATTCTAGTCTTTATGCACACTGAGTGTAAGCTGTCATTGTGTGAAATTAAATGTAGCTTCTTCTCTACCAATATACAGCCTGAAGTGACCAAATGACTTTTCATTATTTTGTTTACAGGCCAACTTACAAAATAATTATTTGTATTTTATATGTGAAGAAAGAAACCATAGTGAAAAACAAGCAGCACTGCTTTGGGGAATCGATGAGGACACTAATGAATTATGTAGTGAATAATCACAATCGGCCAATGAGAATCCAGTTTCACAGACATTAATAATTCATGCATTCATTTCAGTTAGTTGCTTTTGGATTTCCTCCTCATTCTGATCTTTGAGCTCATTGGTGTAAAGTACTGATATAAACCAGATTTCATTCTAAAATGTATCATTTATTTATGAAGAGAGAATTTAGCCTTATACTGTGCTGTTTCTCTCATTAAAATTTTTTTTGTGTGTCTGTGTAATTGGGTTTAAGTTTCTTGATGAAGAGGCAGGGGTTTATTATTAGTCATTTTTCTATATCCTCTGACTCTGTATAAAAACGTCTAAGAGCTTTGGTATTTGAAGCACTTATAGTGTTGCCTAGTAACGAGAACCTGATGATGTCATTCAAAGTGGATCTGGAGAGTGCACTGAAGAAAAAAAAAATGGACAAAACAACTGTTGTTAAATGTAACCGTAAAAAAGCCGTAAATAGAGTTCAGTACGAAATAACGGATGAATTTCCGCAAAAGCGTATTTATTCAGGCAAAACGAATTCGACATCTGATTAAAACGCAGCAATATGTGGCCCTTCAATATTGAACTGCTCGGTAATAGAGAACTGCTCAGGAAAACACTAGGTTAGTCACACCAACAATTTGTACACAGATATTAATTTACAACTAATTTGGTAAAACATTCAGTATAACAAATAGATACAGAAACGATCAAAACAGGAATCCATTACATAAATAGAAATACTCTGCTACATGCAAATGCAAATTGAAGGTTTTCTCCTCGTTGATTGGTTCTGACAAGAAAAATACACAAAAAGGACAAAAACAGGCAAAAGGAAGATCATGCATTTGTTTAAGAACCGAAGACGTCGGGAAGAAATGCGTTGGGTTATCTTAAACAATAGTACCTAAAAAAGTCAGACCAGCTACATACTCGTTTTAAAAGAACACAGATGATATGTGTACCCTTTCAACAATGTGAAGCTTTTGCATCATCTTTTCATAGTTGAATATCATTTTCATGATGTTAGACCTACCACAGATTCTCATGCGGGATGAAACCACCGATCAATTGTACAACTAATAATGCAATAAAATACAAATGATCATTGATTTGGAAAATAGTTATGAAGGGTGCACTCTTGTTCTGCTATAGTATCGGCGTATCACAACGGAGTACAACAATAAAACACTAATACTGTGAAGAATTTAAAACTCATCTGAAACGTTTTTTTTTTTTTTTTTTCTGTGTGTTTTAAAATACATTTGGCTTCATTCATTCACCTCGGTACCAAAATAGACCATCAATCCTCTCCACCTGAAGTGTGCGTGTTCCTGTTACATTCTCTAGCAGCTGGAAATCTCAAAACAAAAAGATTATTATTATTAGGCTATATTAATATACTTTCTAGTTGAAGTTCTGTATAAAATATAAACGTTTTTTTTATTCTAAAGATATTTTGAATTCATCTGAGACATTTAAAGTAAGGTTCATTTCCCTTCACGCTATCAAGTTCCCTGTTTTTATTGGCACATGGGCGTTCTGGGTTAGAAGCAGCAGATGCTGTTGGTTTCACCATGCCAGCGGCGAGGCTATTCGGGGGCTTCTGGGGTTTTCTGTTCCTTGCGTCTCACTCAGTGCTCTCTGTTGAATACAAAATCAGCAATCTCTTACTTCACAGCTTTAGTGCAATTACATCTGTGAAAATGGCAGCATTTAAAAAACTCACCTCAAATTTGGAGATAAATTCGGCGAAGATGCCAAAGAAGGTTTCTGTGGTCGTGGCCTTACTGTCTTCTCCAAAGTAGGAGGCCACTTTATGAAACTCATCCATTGCTCTTTGCTGTAAGGAGTCTAGGGATTGCACAGCTGGATGACAGTTTTCCAGAAAGCTCTAATATCAGAGTTAAGGAATGATGCACTGCGATGGAAGTTCAATATGTTCTCACAGGATAGCTGTACTTTTCACTAACAAACTCATTCAGAAAAGGCTGTGGATTGGTGGATACACTCATAACTGATGCAAAGCGATCCTCTGCAGTCGCTGGGATTTTCACACAGGAGGTTCTTATGTCTTGGATGGTGGAGTGAAGGTCACTGAGCTCAGCCGTAATGATCCTCTGATTGACTGAATTTGCGATGAAAATACAAGAACATGAATCATTCGTCAATACATTTTATAGTTGCAAATTTTATGTCTGCGTTCCTATTTAAACCAACAGCAAAAAGAATAAAATAATGTATTCGCCAATGAAGCATTAAATTGATCAAACATTATAGTAATGACATCTATAATGTTAGAAAATATCTCTATTTCAAATAAATATTCTGTTCTATTCTTTAAACAATCATGAAAAATATAAAGCATCACATATTTGTTAATACTGAGAACAATTTATTTAGCGTATTAAATAATAATATAGTTTTAACTATATTTTTGATCAACTAAATGCAGACTTGGTGACTTATTAAGAAAACATAAAAAATGATCAAACTTCTGAAAAGAGGTGTATATACAAATATCGAACAGGAAGTTGATCTGACTGACAGCTTACCTTTGGCAGCTAGTGGCACTGTTACGAGGTCCCTGGAGAAGTCGATGAGCTCTGGGAAGTGTTGGCATAATGATTTGGCAAGAATATGGAGGAAAGTCGACTTTCCATCAACTGTTTTTGTTGTGTTCAGCTGAAGAGTATTTGAATCCATTATTAGGACAAACATAAAAAATATGAACGTTTAATAAAAACATTGGTCACACTTTATTTTAAGGTCCAATTCTCACTATTAACAGACCTAATTAAGCATGATTTTTGCCTCAATAAACTCGTAATTTGCTGCTCATTAAGAGTTGTTGTTAAGTTTAGGCATTGGGTAGGATTAGAGATTAGAGAAATGTAGAATGTGGTCATGCAGTATATGTGCTTAGGGTTAGGGTTAGGGTTAGGGTTAAATAACCAGTGTGTTAATAATAGGCATGCTAACAAGCAACTACTTCATGGTGAGAAAGTGTTACCGAAACATTGCAATGTAATTATTGCACACATACCTCGGTAAGAAAATTGATTTTGAATCCTGTTGTCTTATTCGTCTTGGGTTGACCATTATTCAGATAATTACCCATTGCTAAAACAAACTAAAAACACGAAAAGTATACAAAGCGTTGAGAACAATATTTCAATAAAGAGCAAATATTTTAAAATGAATGGCTCTGGAAACACCAAGATTTCTAAAAGATCATTTATAATTCAGTGCAGAATTATGTGTTTTACCTCCAAGATCTTGGCCAACCTCTTGCTGTTTTTAAGCTCTAATGATGCTTTGTATATGCATTCATATGCGCCTCTCATTTCTTCGGTTTTCTCCTGCACAGTGGTCTTAAAAAGAAGACTCCTCAGTCTGGTTTTATACTCAGGAACTAGTAGCATCTGTAGAACAAGGCCACAAGAATCCATGAATATTTACATGAATTGGAACAGAACGGCTGGAACTCAAGTAATAGGAACTCGACAGCACCTGTAGGACAAACTGGTCAGGCTCGCTAAGTTTGGCGGGGTCCTGGTTGTAATGCTGAAACTGTTTGACCTCCTCATCATCAGGAGCGTAAAGCAACAGTTGTTTAATGTGTGCGGGTTCCAGACGCTCGGTGCTCATGGTCATGAGGATTTCTCGCAGCTCCTTCGGGGACAGCTTCAGATGCGCTATGAGGATAGCTGAACAGGGCGGCCAGATGTGATGAGACATGGACTCTTAACATTCTCATTGAGAAAAATTCCCACACAGTTGCTACAGCAGCAAATACCTACAACACCTCTTTAACCTACTCCTACACATCTACGTCACACAAGACGACAAACCTGACTCAACCCAGAGCACTTCAACCCAACCCTACTCATACTCACAGGCGTTGTAGGCCTTTTTATGGGAGAGAATCTCGACCACGTCTTTCTTTTTAAAGTTCTCGGGCAGGAAAGCGGGCTCTGGAAGAGAGACTGACACATTTAATAACAGTGTAAGGATGAGCTCTCCTCGCACCAGAAGTGGAGACAATAAATTGTATGGAGGGTTGTGAGACTGAAAAGAGGCTGTAAGGTGCCAATAACTGGATGAAAATGATGGGATCGGAGACAGACATGTACAGTAGCTCTCCATGAGAGATGAGCTGAAAAGTACAAAAATAGACAAGGTAATTGCATTCATTCTCACCATCAAAATGACAAGCTACAAAACAGATGCCACATGTGGATGAAGACAGCAATATACAGACAATGTTGAGATGTTGTGTTCATAAAAAAGTATTTGGCAACATCTGAATTTCTAATGTCACATACATATATTACATATATTGTACTCTACCATCAAAAGTTTGGGATGACACTTTATTTTAAGGTAAAATTCACGCTATTAACAAACCATTAAATATGACTGTTGCCTTAATAAACTCCTCAACTGCTTGTTATCAAGAGTTAGTTGTTAATTTTAGGTATTGGGTAGGATTAGAGATGTGGAATATAATCATGCAGAATATGTGCTTTATAAGTACTAATAAACAGCCAATATGTTAGGCATGCTAATAAGCATGTTAATAGTGAGGGTTGGTCCCTATACAAAGTGTTACCGATTTGTTTTGTTTTTAAAGAAATTAATGCTTATTATTAGTACATATATTATTTACATAATATATGTGTATGTGCTGTGTATATTTATTATGTATACATAAAGACACACACGTACAGCATTTTTTGAAAGTATTTACATGTATTTATTTATATAAATATATTTAATATATAAACGTAACATATTTTTCTTAAATATATATATTCATGTGTGTGTATTAATATATACATAATAAATATACACAGTACACACATATATGATGTAAACAAAATCGCGATTAATCTTTTGACAGCTCTACTTATTATACTAATAATTATGCTAATATACTATTTTTTTCAGCAAGAATGCATTAAACAAAAGGTTAAAGTAAAGACATGTATAATGTTACAAAGAAATAGAAAGAAACATGACGGTTTTCCACATCGATGATAATAACGAAAAATTTCGAGCACCATATCAGCACATTAGAATGATATCTGAAAGTGTGAAATTTCAACTTGGCCATCACAGGAATAAATAACATTTAAAATATATTAAAAAAGAGTTATTTTAAAATTTATTTAAAAAGAAAGTTTTTCAAAAACTTTTAAAACAATTTTTAACGGTAGTCTAATAAATGGTATTATTTTAATGAATTATAAAATAAATTAATAAAAAATATAATATATAATAAATAGAAAGTAATATTGCATTAAATCATTATATAATAATACATTTCTTTAAAAAAAAATCCTTCGCCAGGATCTAAAACAAATCAATACAGGAAGCATAGAAATTATGGAAGATATATGTTGTTGTGTTTTTTTGTTTATGAAGGATTTAGATTTTTTAAATTAGTATTGGTTGAGGATCTGTAAAAACACAGAAAATCAGATGGGGCACAAAACACTCTTCCACAGCGCTGTATGAAAAGGGGATGATGATGTTGTATACATGCAAAACTACACTGAAGCAGCTATAACAAAAGAGAGAACGTACTGGAATTCCTCTGTGTGCCGAAGTACAGATCCAGATCCAGGTACTTGACCATGTCACTGAGTTTATGATAATCAGGATCATCTCCAAGCTAGAAAACAGATCACCTGTACTTAATAACAACTCATCACTTCAACATGGCTCTGAGGCGCACTGTGGTTGTTATGTATCACTAACTTACCTGTCCCCAGATAGTTCCTTCAGAGTTCTCCACCTGCTCCCAGCGCAGTCTCTTCACGCTCATGTGGTTGTTGTCAGAGGCTTTCGGGCTGGCTTTGGGCAAAGGTGGAGGATCACAAGGTGGGGGTAAAGGAGGAGGCGGTGGTGGGGGAACCTTGGTAGACAGAGTACCATCAAAGCTTTGTTGGGAATGCTGGGAATGGAGGCTCTTTTGTTTGGTCAGGTTCGGGGAGGTTCTGGGAGCAGAGGTCTGCTGGCTGTGGTAGATGGACTGGGTGGGATGTCGTAAGTGAGTGTGCTGTGTGGTTGCGTGCGGGGGTTGAGGGGGGGTACGCGGGGATGACTGTAGGATGGGGTGAGCCTTCGGTTGGTGCAGCTGGAGAATGGGTGGAGCGTTGGGCTGGGGAGAGGAGCGTCGGGGATGGGTGTGTTGGGACCTGAGCTCCTCACTGGTGGGCAGTACCTTGTGCAAAGAGGGCCGGTTAGTGAGGAAGGGGCGAGGTGGAGGTGGGGGTGGGGCTATGATGGGGTGGTGCTGGAAGGCAGGGGGAGGTTGGGGCAAGTGCTCTGGGGTAAGGGGAAGGGGCGAGGGTGGGTCGGTGAACTGGATGGGAGGTGGTGGAGGCGGAGGACTCTGTGGGGGAGGAGGGATGTGGTCAGAGCCTGAGGAGAAGGAGACTGAGGTGGAGTCATCGCTGCTGCTGTGGTCTTCACTGCTGGCACTGCTTAACTCGTGAGGCAGCATGTTCACTTCCTGCTCATCCTGGAAACTCATCTGCCAGTGTCGCAAAAACAATTAGGGCTTAAAAAACAACTTTACATAGAACTTAAATGTATATAATGCACCTAATAAAATAAAATAAAATAAAAATAAAGTGTTTAAAGAACGTATAGACCCAAAATTTCGTAAAAAAAATTTAAATATAAAGAATGGATAAATGGAAAATAAATAAATAACATAAGAAACCTGACCTTACATTGAACAAAAAGTTTGGAAAATGGATGGAGAAAAATAAATAAATAACTGAACTGAAATGTATATTACATTAGAAAATGAATAGTGGAAAAAAGTAAAGTAAAGTAAAAGCAACCCTCCATAAAACAAGTGTTTTGGAGGATGGGTAGAAAAAAAATAATAAAAACAAAATGAGATTTTTTTTTTGTATAATTTATATAAATAAATAACTCTTTGTGAATATTTTAATATTACAATTTCACAATATTTAATTGGCCAGGCTATAGTAACCTGTTTCTGTATCTGACACAAACCTCCTCATAGTCATTCTCCCCTCCCTTAAAGTCATCCACGATATTGACCCGGTGTCCCAGCTGCTCGCTCAGAGCATCCAGGAACTTGTCGGTGTCTCGACTGCGAGGTGGACGTGAGAAGGTGAAGAGCTTCCTGCGCTGGGGCAGAGGACTGGGTTCATCAGAAGGCAGAGGGGAGGCGGGGGGGCTGTCCAAACTAACATAAGGATTAGAGTCCACGCTGTCTGGAGAAGCCACAGTCTGCTGGTAAGGCTCAAACTGAGGGCCAGGTAAGGATTCAGTCCATGAAAGAGAGAGGCCTGACTTACGGCTCCCTGCAAAATAAACAAATCATGAGGACCATTTAAACTACACAGGAATACTTATCAGAGATCGTATTGTTCTAAATGTTCTTAAAAGTTTTTAAATTGATCAAAATAAAGAACTTTAACATGCTACTACATTAAACTAGGGATTTTCAAACTTGTTGATGCCATAGCCCTAATTGTAAGGGATAAAACAGAATTGGCTTATATATGGTCATTGAAAAACAAAAACATTACAATATTATTTGTTAAATATTTCAACTGAATTGGAAAGTACAACCACTTTTAAAGTATAATCCAAATCTAAAGAGAAACATTTACAATTAAATTATTTTTTTGATATTTATCCAAATCCATTTTTTTCTGCCAACTAATATTATCCATATTAGATTTTTGTTAGTTTCTTACTCTTAAAAGCTAATATCTATTTCTATGTACAAGCTATGTCAATAAACAAACAAATAAATAAATAAAAATAAGTAGTAATAATAATAATAATATAAGTACAGTTAATAACAGTAATAATGTTAAAGAAATTATGGTAATACTTTACAATAAAGTGTTAGTTAACAATCATTAATGCATTACCTAACATTAACTAATAAAATTACAGTATTTATTCATCTTTTTTCATTTTAGTTAATAAAAATACATCTAGTTAGTTCGATCAGGTTCATTAACTAATCTTAATAGAATTTTGTTGAAATTAATGTTAATTAAGATTAATTAATACTTTAGAAGTATTTTTCATGCAATGTAGTTAACTAATGTTAACTAAATGTAACCTTATTATAAAGTGTTACCAAAATTATGTATAAAAGAGATTTAAATATCTTTAGTGTGTTAACTTTAAAAACCTCTCCAAAAATATTTTGTAATTCTTTTAAGTCTTAAAGAAAAAGAAAACCCATTTAACCCCTTGTGGCTAGTTTGAAAACCCCTGTTTTCTATCTTAAATTAAAGCTACATAAGCAAGCACATTTAATGTAAATTTGTCACACAGGTCCTGCACAGCCATTTTTTTTGTGGAGGCACCATGTGTCAATTGCGGATGTCAGAACAAGCTCAGAATACCTGCGTTACTGTGTGTGAAAGACTGCGTGTATGTATTGTTCTCAGCGTGGCCCATGCCGACAGCCCTGGGTGAGGAGTGACTCTGGAGAGACTGGTTGCTCTTCCCGGGAAACATGTTCTCAAGCTCCGTGTACACTCCTGACATCTACAGGTTGGGGCGTGGTTAGATGAGACTATGCATGATTCCATAACACAGTGATGACAGTGCAATGAATTGCAGATGAGCAGAAAATGGTACCCACGTGGCTGAGATCTGGGGACTCTGGGAAGGAAGTCCCATCCCCACACTGTCTTTCCTCTGGAGTCACAGGGTCAGTGAATGTTCCTGAGACACAGAGAGAGCGTGGTCCAGAAACAGAGCATGTGCACAGAAAGCTGCTTGCCCTTCAGGAGTTATGAAGAGACTGAGGGCAGTCAGCTTCAGCAGCGGGTCGTGGCGCTAGCTGGCTGAGAGGCGCACAGAGACTGCAAGCAGTTTATAGCTTAAGCCTAATAGATGCTGGTGAATCATAAACAAGGCTGAGAACACTTCTGACTGCTTGTTTACCACAGACAGGGACAGAATGGCATGGCTATCTGAAACAATGTTATGATGGAGCAATGCATAGCATAAACAGTCTTCTACATAAACTTATTGACCTATATCTGTTCTATAACATACTATGAGCAGGATCCAAAATGAACAAGTATTAGGCTTCAAATAAGAGTAACAAACTGATTTTATGAAATGGCAAGTAGTTAGTATAGATGCCCCTCAATTTTTATTATTATTTTTTTTTATCGATTTTTCAAATTATTATTTCAAATGTTCTTTTGAACTTTCTGTTGACAAAAGAATCCAGAAAAAATGTTTTAAAAAAAAATCATTACAAGAACAACTTTTAAAAATACATTAAAATAGACATTTGTTATTTTAAATTGTAATAAGATTTCTCAATGTTATTATTTTTATTGTTTTGTTGTTGTTGTTGTAGTTTAATTCATCAAATAAATGCAGTCTTGGTGAACATAAGAGACTTTGTTTAAAAAAATTATGAAAAAAAGTCTTTGCAAAACCCCCCAAACTTTTAAATTTATAATGCATATATATACATTAAATAAAAATATTTTATTTTATTTTACAATTTTCATGTATTTATATGTTCAGTGTGGAAAAAGTTCATTTTGGTTTGTCTAAATCCAAAACATTGATGGGGGAAATGTCATACCCATTCCCAGGTGAGTGCCGATGATGCAGTCGTCTGAGCTTCTCTCTCTCACAGTGTTTTTGTGAGAGCTACCTGACACTCGCATGGAGCTGCTCCGTCTGTGGCTTTCTGGACCTGTCTCTGGTTCTGCGGTAATGATGCACAGTCAGAATGTAATCAGGAAAGAAAACCCCTGTCATTCACACAGTAAACCCACGGCTAACCTGCACTCTTGAAGCCCAGGAAGCGGGCGATCTTGCACTTGCAGTGTTCCTGTTCCTCGTAGGTTAGCAGCTGGTAAATGAACTGCCAAATCAGCTGCTTGGCTGGAGTGTCCAGCACAGGAAACACGTCTACAATGAGTGTGTCCACATTCCTGTTTACATGCAACAGAGAGAGCCACTTTAGAAATAATTGGGCTGCTCTCAAAGCAAGCAATTGCACCAGGGAGCGTTATTTATTACATTTGGAAGAACCCACAGATTGTTCTTGATTGTGAGTATCTATTTTTGCTTGAGGCTGAAGCTATTTTTGAATGCTTTTCATATTTGCCTTGCTGCTGCCAAGCGGCAGAAACTCCCTCACTGTGGGAACAGTATGCTAGGATATTTGTAATCATATGGCAGGATGGTTACAGTGTCTAAGTGTTAATTAGCTCTGTTGCCTGTAATTGGCTAACACATTTCTAACTTGTATGTTTTTTGTCAAACACTGCATTAGTCACTTAATTCATGACTATAAAATACAATTATATCTTTAATTAAAAGAAATGCACGTTGGAATAATTACTGTTTTGATGTTTTCGAAACAAGACGAAGGTTGCATTTATTTTAGTAAAAAGACAGAAAAATAGTAATATTGTGAAATCTTGTTACAATTTAACATAACCATTTTCTATAAATGTATACATTTCTTTATCTGTAACTTTTGATCAGTTGAATTTTTCCTTCTGCCCTAAATGTATTTTTTTATTTACCCTAAACTTTTAAATGGCAGTGTATCAATGCTTACACAAAAATATTAAGCAGCAAAAACAGTTTTCAGCATTGATAATAGGAAGAAATGTTTCTGCAGCAGCAAATCAGAATCAAATAAATGAAAAAAAACAACACTTCAATTACATAACTGAATTATTTTAAACTCTTGACTTGCATTTGTTGTTACGGTCGACGTTGAGACCCAAACATCTCAGACCACCAAATCTAATCACTAAACCCAAGCATGCTGGGAGCAACATACACAACTCATTTTTGTTTTGATAATCTCAGGACTGCTAAGTCATGTGTCTGCTCCCACTCAGCCATGATGAATTTTGCCCTGACCTGTGCTGGAAGAAGGTCTCCAGAGCTTTGCAAATGGTATATCTTTCTTGCAGGGTGAGGAGGTGTTCAAGTTGCTGGCTGAAGGTACGGCCGTGCACGCGGATGCTGGGAGGCAGGATCTCGGCCACCCACTGCAGGGAGCTGAGGGCCGGGGAGCGCGAGCGCGGGATGGTGGGGGTCTCCTCCGGCTCGGAATCTGAGAGCGAATAATCTACGGGGCCCTCTTCCACCACTAGAGTGGGCATGGCACCACTGCCCTGCAGCATGGACACCACCTTCTCATGGGAGCAGTTCCTTAATGTAGACAGAATAGAATTAATGTGTAATATAATACACAGTAATATAATATAAGACAAAAAGGACAAAATCAAATAGCATGTTCTCTTAAATAACACTTATAAATATATGTACAGTTGGTGGGAATTTTTTATTGACATAATTCTATGCTTGTCAGTCCGCCGGAGGCAGTATGAAGTAAATTGCTGTGCTCTTCAGATTAACTTCACAGCCAAGAAACAGCTAAACCCTGGCCGCAGGAAACTGATTTACATTTAGGCTTAAACAAACAAACTATGAAAGCTAGTGGTTGGTTAAGGAGCAGCGGAATAATATAAATGCATAATATGAATAGTGAAACTAAAAATAGCTTGTTTCAAACCTAATTAGCATTTGAACTTGCTATCTACAGTATCTGCTATACTGTAATATCAGTTCACTGATGTGCAACTTTTAAAGCATCGTCGCAGCATAACAAAAATAAACACACCTCATGTCCAGGCCATTGAGGAACAATATGCGGTCTCCTGTTTTAAGGCCACACGCCTCGGCTGGACTACCTGTAATAGGAAAACAAGGGTTTGAGACTGAAAATGAAACCTGTGAATAAGACACCCGAAGCCACAGACAATCTTTCAGTGAACCATGTTGATGTGTAATATCGCTGTCCTCTGTGATGGGTTGTTAGTAAAACACTACAAGGTACCCCGTCGTAGGTCTGAAAGGGAATGTAATCAGTTTTTTCCATCACGATGCTAGACTCCTTCTTGTTTTTCTAAGCAGCCCCACACAGGCGGCTGAGTCAGTGTTAACTAGCCTCAGCACAGGCCCGCAGTGGGCGAATATCGTCATACACACACTCACACACTTACCGCCCTCTCTCCACACAGAATGTTCAATCGTGCAGACTTCAATACAAATGTACCCAAAGCTTTCTCATTAGTGCAACAGCCCACTCCTTCCTTTTTCACAATAAACCAAAAATAAAAAAAAAACACTCCATTCCCCTTGAAAACAAACCACTGACCCCAGCTGTGCTTTCCATGTGCCTTTTTATTACATCCGCCTCTGTAGCCAACAGCGATGTGACCCTCAACGTGGCACATATTCTGAGTAACAAAACACAGCCGTGTCCTGGAAGATGGTGATTTATATAAGGAGAGCATCTTTACTTGATCGATGGCTGGCGGCGAAAATATCATGGGAAAAATTAATTTCTAGTATTAGACTTGTAAGCTACATGTAGGTGGCAGGATGTATAACTCTGTGTCAGATCAGAAACGCTCAGAAAAAGAAAAGCCGGACTCACCTGAGAGTCAGTGCTTTTATCACTCTGATTAATAATGAAAGGTTGCAAGTGCTTATGGGTAGACGTCACAATCATTCATACACACCTGGCATTACGGAGTCGATCCACACAGGAGCGTGACCTCTCAGAGTAAACCCAAAACTCTTCTTACCCCTGTACACACGGATGGTTCTGCAGAGGAAACAAGTATATATAATATTCAATACTAATATTCAAAATAAGATTTTTTTTTCTTTAATAACATGACTTGTCTGCACAAAACTTACTGCCACAGTGTAATCTCGGCAGCTGCTAAGGCGTTCAGAGGGATTTTTTGCATGTTGCTAAAGTGTGGTCGCGTACTGGCTCATATCAAAATAGCATTTGCCATGTTGTTGCATTGCTGTTTCTAGGGTGTTCTTGGTGGTTGCTAGGGCTTTGCTGGGGTGTTATGGGAGTTTACTTAGTGCCCCAGGTCAAAAGTTTGTCATGTGTTACTTTGCAGTCTGAGTGGTTGCTACAGTAGGGGTTTGCTTGGGTGTTCTAGGCAGTTAATAGAAGGGGTGTAACGGTTCTTGGTAAAAAATCAAACCATACTGTTCTCCACCCACGGTTCGGGATGAAATTTCAATGAGGGTCAACTTAAATTTGACAATGCATTTGTAACATGCTTTGTTAAAAATAACAACACATGTCAGCGCCGATAGCTTTGTGGGCAGCATGCCGACATACTGTCCAGCACCACTGCGCTATGGGCGTCCCGAGGTCAAATCCCAACACAAGGGCCTTTATTAATCCCTCCCACCTTGCTTCCTGGTCTGTCCTATCATAATAATGGCACAAATAAACCTTTAAATAATAATTACAACACATAAAACGACAAAGTCCAGCAATGCATGATTATCAATTGACATGGATTCTGGCTTCCCAATACATTACAACAACAGCAACGAAAAGAAAAAATGTGTATAAACCAGTCACCCTTTCTTAGTGCGGGTGCCGTATACTTGAATATGACCAGCCATTAATGCCGTCATTACATGGGTGTTTATAGCATGCATACGCAGGTGAGACTTGAAAGGTCAAGTCAAGTCACCATTATTTATATAGTGCTTATTACAATGCAGATTGTGTCAAAGCAGCATTACCGTATTAAACGGGGAATAGTGTGTCAAAGTAGTGTGCCGTTCTCCTCTGGCCAGACGAAACCAACAGTTTAATTCTAGGCAGCAACAAAGTCTGATAGCAAATGTTGCTATCTGTTTTTAAACTAAACTCATTTAAGCCTTGCCAGTTGAAATATTAAAGAGCCAGAAGACATGGAGAACTCGCACGCAGTGAGAAGATCTGTGTGCACTCATCTGAAGTGCTTGAACCCACATCTCAGAACGCACAGATGAGTTTGTTTTCAAGTCTTGTGCTTGAATGGATAAATACACACAAAAATTATGTCAACATGCCTATCTTGGTAAGTATCCTAGATAACATAGTTGGTTGAACGTACAGTTTCAGTGTACTAGATCTGTGCATTGTCTTAAAGTGACAGCACTTTTTTATGTTAGTCAAACAACAAAAGACAAGGAAATCACTCACTGCTATTGACTGAATAGCTTTTGTAACTTAACTCTTTCCCCGCCATTGACGAGTTATCTCGTCATTTAGAAGACAACGATTCCCTGCCGTTGACGAGTTTTTACAGCTTTACGTGTTTTCACTCTTATAAACTCAGGGGCGCTATCTTCTGAACGAGTACAAAACCTCCCAAACAAAAACACACGTGAACAGGACGGAAAAACTAATGTAAACAGATGCATATGATAAAGAATGCGATCATCAGCAATAGACGGCATATAAATGAAAACTGCATAATATTCTGGAGTAAAATGATGATACAGGAATTGGTATATGGCTGTACAAGCTTCGGAGGTGTTAATGGAAGGTATTTACTGGATTTATGCTTTGATAATCATAGAGAATCCAGATGTAGTTTTTGATAAAAATTAGACTTTTTGCTCAAAATTATATGAAACCTGCCTATATTCAAGTGTTGATAAGCTAGAATAACACTTTTTTTGTTTAAAAGTAGAGGCATTGATCTTTATTTTGGTGTTTTGTATATTCAAATATTCATATAGCAAAATATAATGTAGGCCTTCAAAGTTCATCAAAATCGCTGGCGGTGGCTGTCAACTTAAAAAAAAAAATGCTGGCAGGGAAAGAGTTAACAAGGATTCATCTTAGATCTATACAGATTAATTTGCAATGTTATGTTACATTTGATTACTTTATTAAATTTCTGTACCTAAAACCTAATGTTAGACCTATGAAAAACCTGAAAAGCACTGTTTGTATTATTTGTATATTTGCTCTATTGTATTTATTTGTACCGTGGCTTGTAATTAGATTAATTGTTCTTATTTAAATTACATTTGTTTGATAGTATAGTGCTTTTCCCTAAACATAGCGGATACCAAACCATGCTGAAACTGACTCTAAAACTGTGACACGAATCAAACCGTGATTAACTTGAACTGTTACACCCCTAGTGGTTACCTACTGTATACTGGCACAGATCAAAACAGTTGTCATGGTGTGGCTTTGCAGGGTTTTTCTAGGGTGTTCTGGGCAGTTGCTAGGTGGTTGTTCACTGGCACAAGTCAAAAGAGCAGTTGTTTTTTTTAGGGAGCGTTGCTAAGGCGTCCTGGTTGGTTGCTACTTGCCCAAGTCTCATATTTATTCATGTCCTTTGAAATTGGCTCACCAATGCCTTCCAATAAGTCTTTATGGGATATTTTTAAAGTTTTATAATGCACCAGTCAAAAAATATATAAAAATAATAGTACACCTATATGTTTACATTATATGACCAATGCATTTCAAAGCTAGCTTTAAAAATTCATAGCTAGCCTTAGCGGTTGCTGTGGCAACAGCTCAAGGCGACACTGGAACCATTGAGTAAACAGAGACAAGAGAAAGCAATAGAAACATTTGCTTCTTGTCGCAGTGCCATTTTATATAAGACAGGCCACCAGAACCAAACAGTGATGGCGGATTAGAAAGGGGATGACAGAAAAACAAAGACATAAGAACTCTGAAAAGAGATTACATAAGATCTGAGCCAAAGAAGCATTATTTATTGAAGAGCACCAGTCTATGGGGTATCAGCACATCATATCCACTCGTGCTGTTTTATTTACTAACCTAAATACTCTGGGTGACACTTCCCTGTTAATATTTTAGATATCATTTCCAGTTCACAAATAAAGCATATCGACAGATTGTAATGACATCATATAGAAAGCAATATTAATTTAAACCAGATGACAAAAGAATCTTCTTTTGTTCTGGCTCAAATTCCAATAAAAAGCTTCATGGCTTGAATATGATGGCAATCTTCCTTTTAGGTCGTGAATTTAATTCATTAATACTTAATAACAAATGATAAGTAGATCACAATATGAAAAAATGCTTGTGTTGTGGACAGTACATGCATGTTTGTGTGGGGGGGGGGGGGGGGGGGGAGAAGCATGAGGCACAGAAACAAACACAGCTCTCACCCACCCACACACAAAGTCTCCCACATATCATATAGTGTTCTAAGCATTTAAGAAGGCTTCCTGCAATGTTTTGGGATAAAATTGTCCTTTCAAACCAGTATGAAAGATTAAAACGCTCATTTTATCATAAATAATAGGACATTGAAAAGGAACACCAATGAAAGAGGCGTGCGATATGTACCTCTGGTTAGCTCCAGTGACATAGTGGCTGGGAATCTTGGTGGTGCTCTTCCTAAGGCCACGCTCAGGTTGGGCCGGGTCATCGCCGGGATCTCTGGGCACAGAACTGGCCCGTTTCGAGCCATGGGTTCGCTCATGGTGGTCTTGACTTCGGCTTCGGCGGGGCCTGTTCTGGGGCTCGCCAAGGCTCTTGCTACGGCACATGCGGTTGAGGAGACTCTGAGAAACGGCCTCGTCAAAGCGCTGCCGATGCTTCTTGGGAATGAAGATCCTGGCAAACATGGTCACAGCAAGGCAACAGAGAAAAAAGGGTCTAAATCAGCTACGAGGAGCCATTATTATAAAGACTTTTTAAAGGTTATTAGTTCAGCTCAGCCAGTCAGGTTTCCCATCTAATGGTTTCTATCACGACTCAAAGTGAAAGAGCTTCAGATCTGAGTCCACTGCGTTCATTCAGGATCACTGTGACACTTCACAATCCATGAAAACAGGAAAGGATGGCAGAGATAAAAAGCAACCCAAGTAATGAAGGCAATCCCGATATTTTATGGAAGCTGCGAGGAACTCCAACATGTAGCAGCCTCTCTGAGTGCTGTCTTCATCTGAAAATCCCACTCCAGGAGCTCTGGTACAGATACCAGAATCCAGCAATAGCAAAGGTGTGGGAGTACATCACACTACCGCCTCTCTCTCTCTCTCTCTCTCTCTCTCTCTCTCTCTCTCTCTCTCGCTCTCTCTCTCATTCTCTTTTTGCTGTTCCTGATGTCCCATGCTCTCTGGGAACAGCTTCAAATCTCATATGCAAAAAAGCAAACCCAAAACTCGTAGCATGGCATTCAAAATATAATTGAAAAGATTCAGCGCATGCGGAATTCAGCGCGACCTGAAGTGGGAAAAATGGCTAGACAAAAACATTTGAGAAAAACATTTGGCAGAGAGGAGATAAATACAGTGTTAACTCTGATAGCTTCACCTTTTATGGGATTCTGACTAGAAATAAGGCCACGTTTGTCACATTTATGCAACATTGGTGGATATGGAAAAGCCTGTTATGCCGCCCACCAGGGAACCAGAAAAAGTGAAAAACCTCAGCAAATGTAGCCTTAGTAACCTCGACAAGTGTAACGTCAGCGCATTTCTGTCTGCTTTTGTTCTCTGAAGGTGATGTACCGACATTAGCATTTAAAATAATTCCATGTGTTTATCAAACAAAAAGCACAGACATTTTCTGAGTCACGGCATTCATTCTCCTAAAATTTGTAAGTCTCTTATTGTCAGTGACAGACTGTAATCAGACTAATGAATTATGAATAGCCTACAAACTCAATGTAACTCATTTTCTTTTCCATAGATCAGACATTATTTTAATACTCAACAACATATCAGAATAAGACACAGAAAGGGGACTCTCTATAGTGCTTTTCTGTCATCATTTACTCACCCTCACAAACATAGAGACATTAAAAAAATATATAGGTTCTGAAGATAGTTTTGGGTGAACTACACCTTTAAGAAAAACATACACATTTGTTTTCTTGATTTTAGTCTCTGTCTTTCTGAAGGACACAGACACCTTGCACACAGATACTTTATAATTGTAACCTGGATTTACAGTATGATATCAAATTATACAGTTTCACATTATCATTTTTCTCTCCCCATTGCCTGGACGACAGAATTGACAAAACCACACCATTAGACAATTCTAGAGTGCAGAGTTGCCTCGGGTTCACATTATTATGGAGGCACAGAGAGAGAGACACAGTGACTTAACTGAGAGGAAGAAACGCTGCATTAATGGCAGCAGTTCTAGACAGCAAGACAAGAATAAAATAAAGAATTATGCACCCTAAGAGGCCACTAGAGTACAAACCTTAGCTTACGTAGAGTACCGAAGCACTACTGCCAGTATTATAAATGACAGCAAACTGTACACCACAGAACATTAACATTTATTGTGCTTTTCAGAAAATGCAGAAGGAACTACCATTGCCAGACTATATTTGCATTTGTAATGTGAAATTCATTTGAGGAGGTCAGGTGGTTTTTGAGAGAAAAAAAAAAATAATAATTTGAGGAAAGGTTAATATGAGTTGCTCTGTTTTGATATTTTAATGACTCACTTTGGCGGCACAGTTGCAAAACACAACGATGTTTTTATTAATTACTTTTTAGTTCACCATAATATTTAATTGAAAATTATTTATATAGCTCTTTATTTCTGGAGAGAATAAAAGGGAAAATATGAATCGTCAAACAAGTGAAGATAAATAATTAAAAATAAATTTATAAATAAGCCATGGAATCTTACATTCAAAAGCTTACTATCTGTACATTTTATTATTATTATTATTATTATTATTATTATTATTATTAAAATAACTTAATTGGTTGTTTAACTACAGGATCATGCAAAAACTAGATTAATGCTGCTGATTAATTATTATTATTATTATTATTATTATTATTATTATTATTATTATTATTATTACTTCAGCTTTGCCATCACAGGTTTAAATTACATTTTTAAATGGTTTAATTATTTGTTATTCATTTTTTGAAATTGTAATAATATTTCACGATAATAGTGGTTATAATTTATTTTTGAGAAATAAATGCAACCTTGGTGAGCGTGTAAAAATCATTCAAAATAATAATAAAAAATCTTACTGACCCCCAAAATTGTGAACAGTTGTTTATCTCTAAAATATCGCTGTATTACTGACACAACATGCCTGATTTAGCAACAATGAAAACAAACACTTTCATACATGACAAGTTAAAATGTTAGAAATGTTAAACAATCTTATAACAGAGATAAAATGAATCAACAAATCAAATCACAAAGATGTTCTTCGTAAAATACTGTAAATTGAAGAGACACCTTCCACAATGAATAATATTAAAGTTTAATGAAAAGTACTCACCTAAAGCATCTAATCTTTTAGTTTATCATGACTCAGAACAAGATGAATGTGAAGTGGCTACTTAAGAGACATATTCAGAAAAATGATCGTCACTTTAACCCAGAGGGACATAATTTAACATCCTCTGAGCCATCAAGAGCCATCGACTACAATCTAGAGAATGATGCCTCTAACATTGACCTGCAGAAGATCAGCCCCGAATAATGAGCAGAAAATCCATGAGATTCACAAAGAGAGAGAGAGAGTGAGATTATGTGTTGGCAGAAACTGAGACATGTACATAATATATTGAGACAAGGCTGATTCATTTAGATCAAAATGAGTTAGATTAACTAAATGAGACCAGTGATATTATCTGCCAGTTCATGTGTTTAATTGGGCAGGACAGGTTATAAGATACAAGCTACTGTATGTTGTAAATATGAATGCTGTTTTCAATGTTTATAATAGAAAAGTTAAACCTGCATATTAGAATGATTTCAGAAGGATCATAAGGTACTGACACTGAAATTCAGCTTTACCATCACAGGAATAAAATCAATTGTATAATATATTCACAAATGAAATTATAATAATATTTCACAAGATTCTGATTTTAATTGCTACTTGGGCGAGCCTAAGACCTTCAAAAACATAAAAAAAAGAAATCCTAAACATAAACATAAACATTAAAAAAAAAAATCTCTCTTCATAGCATTCAGTTTCTTCATGAATAATGAATAAGAACAAGAACAAACTTGTGACTACTTCTCTAAGATGGCAAAATAAACAGTCACAACTTAAACTGAACAGCCATGGCTTGTCATATAACCTAAATAATGGATTTCTAGACATGATGATGATTGTGCCCAGATACATCTATAGTGCCAACTGAAAGAGCATATCTCAATTCAATTGGAAACTGGCTAATGTCCCAGTAGGCCAGTGCAAACTAAATCTACCCAGAATGGCTCAAAATCTGTCCTAGATAATATTCAAATGTACTAGATCAAAAAGATTCACTATACTAAGTTCCAAGAGTTCAGTTCAACAGTTGGTTAATGTCCTTCCACAAGTTCCATGTATCATATATTCCAGTTCAACTACAGCATATTTAGGAATACAAAGTACATCGGAAGGAACTCAAGATCCCCACGCAGCTGAACACATGGTGACATCACCATTCACCACCCTTCACCAGATATCTCTCTAAAGAGGATTATACAGTGACAAAGGTTATTATCTCATAATACAGAGATAACAACACCCACTGCTCTGAGGGAATAGCTTGTCTCCATTTAGCAAACACAATACTGAACACTATATTATAACCTCTCTTTAATAAACTGAGGAAAGCTGTCTTGCAAAATGCAACCAAGTTGTACATATAACATACAATATATTTCTCTTGCACATCGAGCACCTTCACCAGACAGACTCTATTATGATAATATTTTTTTAATAATGGCAATAGCTTAGACTACCATTTACCATAAAGTTTGTGGTGTTTTGGTCACACTTTTTTTTAAAAGGTCCAATTCTCATAATTAACAAACCATTAACTACGACTTTAACATCAATAAACTTATAAAATATTTTATATCAAAATAATATTTCACAATAATTTATTTGAATCATATTTTGATCAAAATAAATGCAGCCTTTGTGAGCATAAGAGACTTCAGAACCCAAACTTTTGAAGTGTACATTATAGTAAATCGTCCGACTAAGCATCATGCGCCAAACAGCTTGACAGTGCCCAAAGAGACACAGACAAATGGATCAACACTAAAATTCTCTGTCCAGTGCCTTCTTATGTTATTGACCCAGTTGGCATTAAGGCATAAGCTGGACTGGAAAGGGAACTTCACTATTAGCTTTGCCAGCGCACATCAGAGGGATTGAAGATGATCAGTTTGCATGGCAGCACCAGATGGAGACACATCTATCGGTGGCCTTATTAAGTCATACCAGTTTATACTGAAAGCCACACTGCTTAATTCTATTGCAAACACAGAGAAATGAAAGCGTTTTTATGTTTACTGCAAATGTGTGCATCATATGTGCATCATAAATAATAACAAAAGCAAAGAATGTACTTAAGTTCTGTTCTTATATTTAGAAAAACCTACATTAAACTGATGCCCTCTGGTGGCCATCAATCTGTTCTGCACGGCTAAATACAGTACAGTGGCAGAAGACATCTGGGTCAGAGTGGCCCTGAGATGGAGGTTAAAATGACTGAAGGCTGTAGGTGGCAGGTGGGCTTGTCATGGTTGTCACCTGATGTCTGAGATGAGCTGTTGCTGCTCTTCGGTTGTCAAGATGTCAGGAAGAACGGAAGCAAGCCAGTCCACCTTCCTCTCAGCAGCAAACTGTTTCAGTACAGCAAACAGCTTCTCTTTCACCTCTGGTTCATTCCTCAAAATCTCCTCAACCTGAAACAGGAATGATTCTGATTTGGCACCTCTTTCATTTTATAAATTCAAAAAGCAGGCATTTGTCAGATAAACTCACTCTCCTATTGAACTCCAGAGCCTTGTGTTTGCGGTCTTGACGCATGCCATCTGTGTCTTTCTGAGAGCCCTCTAGACACCCGCTGCTGCGCTTCTGGCGACTGCCCATGCACAGCACCCCAAGCCGCAGCGTGCGGCCCTGAGAGGCCTTTATCAAAGCGGCTGCCATCTCATGGTGCTTCACTGGGATCCCGTTCACCTCCATGACATAATCTCCAGCTCTGAGACCACTACGACCCGCTGGGGAGCAGGGGGAGCAATCATCCACCAGCAGGGGACAGTCTCCCACGATAGTGAAACCAAAGCGACCATCAGGGCCTGGAGTGATATCCATCTGCAGGTGGGCCATAAAACGCAACAGACTGTAAATATTGTAATGGACAGAACTGAATGATTAGTTTGGGTTTAAAAAAACTTTTATAAATAGATTTTGATATATCTTTCAAGGAAAGTATTGGTACATTTTCAAGAGAATTATATTTTTTTATTTATATATTTTATCTTGAATTATTAATTCACAAACAATATTTAGATTTTTGGAGAGTCAGACATCATGACATTTGCCTAAATTAACCTAATTTTGTCAAAAAATATGTGTGTGTATGTGTGTGTGTGAATTTTTTTTTTTTTTTTGAATTTCATTATTTCAGAGGTTTTATTTTTTCTTGATTTCATATCAGTTATGCCTTCGGGAAAAAAAAATAAATAAATAAATAAAAAAAAAAAAAAAAAAATATATATATATATATATATATATATATATATATATTTTTTTTTTTTTTTTTTCACATATTTTCATAGAATATGTGCATTTAAATAATGTATATAAACATTTTATATTATAGTTTGTACCAACATTTTGTTTTTGTTTAAACTAACTTTTATTTTCGCAGGTTTCATTTTAATTGTCTGTAAATTTTTAGTAAGTTTGTTTAGTGATTTTGTCATTTCTATTACATATTTTAATTTAGTTTTTAGTTCACTTCAGTTGTGCATTTCATTTATTTCCAGTTTGTAATGTCAGTGCTTTGACTTTCCAAAGCAATTTCTCATTTTTGTTTTTTACAAATTTTTCATCAAGTATTTGTATTTCATTTTATTTAGTTTTAATCCAGTTTTATCTTAATTTATCAAAATATTAGTTAACGTTAATAACCCTGATGTTACAATGAATAAATTAATATATTCAGAAAAGAATAATAATAATTGTCATGTCATTGTCCCACCTGTTGGATGCGTGAAACTACTCCAATACTGGGCGGGATGTTTCGCTGTGATTGGGCAAGGGCAATGACCTCTTGAGCACTTAGACTGGAAACGTTCTGGCCCTCAATCTCCAAGACCTGGTCTCCAGGTTGCAGTCCAGACAGATGAGCACTGCTTCCATCCTCCACATACAGGATATAGCTGGGCCCATTCCCCCCTATCTGAAAGCCAAACTCCTCTGGCCAGCCCTGGTTGGACGCTGGCATGGTGAGGACTGTAAGAAAGATGGCAAATAAGAAGATATGGGAGCAACGAGGCTCAAATGTTTGATCAGCCTGTTGTAAACAAGACCTACACAGCAAAACGATCAAGCCTCCTGAGAAATATGGAATTTGCTGGACATCACATGCTTGAACAGACTCTAAAATATACCAAGCACCTAAAATATATACACCTAGATGCTCAAATATGTCAAGTGAAGTAATTTTTGCAATCTTGACAAGATAAAGTAATGCAGTAACATAAAGAGAGCCATACAACCTTCCCTAAATACAGAGTCTCAGCTGACACATTAGACCTCCCAGTAACATTGACCTCATTGAAAAAGGCACAGAGGCTCCCAAATCATCTGATATCAGAGCAAAGATGTGCCTGAATACAGCTTCATCAACATGAGACTCACGTTTGTAGCATAGCAAGTCATTTCTTGTAAAACGGAAACATTCACAGATCAACATTCCCAATTAAATGTCTGGTAAAATATTGTGTTTGTGGGCCGGTCCATTCAAAACCGGCTCCATGACATCCAAACATTAGGCTCCATGCACACCTAAACTGACTTTAAATGTGATGCTGAAAGTCATCATCATCATCATGATCCTATAAAAAACAACATTCTTGAATACTAAACACTTACAAAAATCTTTGGGCGGATATCGAGGACCCGGCTTGTTCTGCCGTAAGGAGTATCTCCCTTTCTTATTCTGGAGGAATTTCTTCATTTTGTCGTAATTCAACAGGTATCAAAAATTCGAGAGCAAAATGCCTGGTCCACGTCTTCCATAAGATCCTCTTACTGCACCGCACCACGCTTCAGGGGAAACGCCTTTCGAATGCCCCCCATCATCGTGTGGCATGCAGAGCACTGCCACTTAAAAAAAGAGTGACACTGCATCGAGTGCCAGAGTGATGTTGTTGATGAGTTGACTCTGCATCTCTGGCGAGTCTTGCTAGTCCTGCCTGCAGAGCTCAAATCAAGAAACTGGGACACCTAGCACAGATCCTTGATGATTCTCTCTCCAAAAAAGGGTAAAGTGAGGCCCCATTTCTCTATAAATACCTCCTTCCCATACTCTCTCTTCTAGCTGTCTCTCCAAGGGACAAAAAGTAGCCCAGTATCTGCTTGGGGATCTGTCAGGACGATGGTGGATAATTAGAACGTCTGAATGCACTGAAGAGCGCAGTCACACATCTTTGAACAGGAACAGTGCTATTAAAGCTCTTGCTCTGGATCAGGCAGATTAAATGCTGCATCTCGAGATCTCTCGTGCCACATGCTGTCATGCATCCGGGGGGAATTTGGGAGGAAGGATTGATTTACTGAGTGAGCTGAGATGCATCTCAGGTGCAAACGATTTTATTTGTATTTTTTAGAGTACTGGCCCAGGCAGATAATAAGTATGAACAAGCCACGGTATAAACACATGACAAAGTGTAGCACGGTTTCACTTTCAAGGTTACAAACTGAATGAGGAAACAGTATAACTAGCAATAAAACATATTATGTAAAAGACTGAAGCAAAGACAAGTTATACAGGGCTAACTAAATTATTTACAGCCAATGCTTGTATATCCAAACACACTGTTCCTCAATCAACATCTCAACTTACCAATACAATAGAAAGGTGGTAGTGCATGTAAAAAATAATATATTATTGTATTGCAATAAAACAGTACTTTTATACGTATATATAGAGCACCATTCTCATTTTCGTTTTGGTAAAATTTTTCAGCAAATATTTGTTTTTCATTTTATTTAGTTTTAATCCACTTTTATCTTAATTTATCAAAATATTAGTTAACGATAATAACCCTGATGTTACAATGAATAAATAGATACATTCAGAAAATAATAATAATAATTGTCATGTCAGTGCTATATATATATATATATATATATATATATATATATATATATATATATATATATATATATATATATATATATATATATATATATATATATATATATATTGCACTGACTATAAGGACTCTATGATCTTTTTAAGATTTTAAAATAACAAAGACCTCTTTCTTTTATAAATGCATGAATTAGACATAATTTAACATATTACAAAACACAATAACTTATGTATTACAGTACAATCCATAAACATTAAAAATAAGATTGGTAACAAATAATAGCAGTCTACATCCTGATTTGTGTTAGCTCATGATTATGTTAATGATGTACAACCAAAAGTGCAATAAAAGACCAAGTTTAAAAACACATAGTAAACTTTCTTTATATTCATGGCCATATTGTTCATATATAGATTTACAAATGCACGCATATTTTAAAAGAGAATACCTGCTTCCTTTGCTGGGTGGAGTATTCTCGAAGGACTTCAGTGGTATCCCTTTCCTTTGAGGCATCACCGCTGTAGTGAATGTGCAGGTCTGTAACATGATAACCGTAAGAGGCAACAGTTAGAAGGCTATGGCAACCCTGAACTGATAACAAGTGCACTTAACATTATCAACCACCTGCTTCTGAAACGAATAACAAAAATTGTAAATAATTCAAAGTTTTTGATGGACAAATAAACTTTTGGAAAAACTGAATTTCAGAGGAAAATATAAAGGCTGTATTGTAACTGTATTGTATTGTATTGCAATTTAATAAATTATATTGTCTAATTATTTATTATCCAAATAATAACCTCCACATTGAGAAAGAAGAGTTTATTTAAAATAGGAATAAGTAATTTGCAGACTATAATTTAACCCTTTCATGCATTAATTATGATAACCTCAGTCAGGATTTTTTTGTGTTTTTATTGCTCTTAGGGCATGAAAAACAAGAATTAACACATTTTTCAAAGAGATCTTCAGATGTCCACTTGAGTGGACAGCATGTGGTTATGGTTTAAACTGAAGATATACTATATTAAATAAAATACAATAATCAAACAGATAAAGTGTGTGAATTTAACTAATCAATACAATTAAATCAAATCATGTGAAAAATATAAAATATATACAAAAAATATAAATGCGAAATATTGCAAAGGCTTCATACAACGTCATACAAGTTGCACTTTGCGTATCTTTGATATTAGAACATGAGGACATGATTCCATCAGAATTTTGTACAGCCTGTCAAGGTACAACTGTAGAAACCACTCAGATGCTCCCTCCAGTGCACCAGAGTATGGATATTTACCCTGATTAGCTGATAATTCTGATTATGTTCAAGGTGGACATGCACATTTCTATCATAGCCCTCCTCTGAGAAAACCTAGTGATACGTTTTTTCAATCTCATCTGAAATTATCAGTGTTGGGGTTAATGCATTACAAGTAACATGCATAACGCATTCAGATTCCTTTTTTGATGTTACAAGTAAAGTAATGTGTTACAAGTATGCATTACCTAATCAGATAACTTTTTGATCTAACAAGTAATTAACTACAAGTAATGTCCATTATCCTAATCAGATTACTTTTTGATGTAACAATTAAAGAAACGCATTACAATAACGCACATTACATAATCAGATTACTTTTTGATGTTATGAGTAAGGAAAAGCATTACAAGTAACATGCATTGTGGGGGAAGTCGTGGCCTATAGTGGTTGGAGAGTTTGACTCCTAACCCTAGGGTTGTGGGTTAAAATCTCGGGCCGGTGTAGCAGTCGATTCTGTTCCCCTCGGAATGTCTGTTCCCCTTTACGCAAACATACTATAATTCTTGCGTAGTTGCCAAGTAACTATACGTACGATCAGAACTACCGTGCGCAAGAAGCGTGACTGGATGTACGGCAAGTCAAATAGCTCAAAATACCGTTCTAAATTTTAAACTTGAAAATAAATTTAAGACGAGAAGTTTTTCAACTTGAAATGTAAAAACATAAGACAAAAATAACGGAACAACTGCAAGATGAATAATAAAAAAAAGAACATAAACGGGAGTGTGGGAATCATTTTACTATGCTGCAGTGTAACAAGAAATATGTCCCATTTTGCTTTCCTTACATCCAGGTATTACACGGACCTGGCAACCCGTGGGGAAACAGACATTCCGAGGGGAACAAAATCGACTGCTACACTTAGGTGCCCTTGAGCAAGGCATCGAACCCCCAACTGCTCCCCGGGCGCCGCAGCATAAATGGCTGCCCTCTGCTCCGGGTGTGTGTTGTGTGTGTTCACTGCTCTGTGTGTGTGCACTTTGGATGGGTTAAATGCAGAGCACGATTTCTAAGTTTTTAAGTTTTAAGTTTCAAAAACAATATTCACATTATAATTATGAATTGTAGCTGAAATATAGCAATTGATGCATGACGTCCACTACAGTGGACATGTGATTAATCAGAGTTTTCTCTCAATCTAAAAAAAAAAAAAAATGGAAAATTTTACTGTGATATGACTCATTAGATATTGCTTGATGCTGCAATATTTTTTTTTTTACCTACAAAAGTCTCCAGAAGAATGGGTGGATATTCCGGAGCAACTTGGCATGTCTGACTGTCCTTTGGCCATCTTGGTTTGGAGGGGGAAAAAATCGAAACACAACAGCTAGCCAACTTGGTTGCAATTATTAGGATGATGCACCAGGGTCCAAGAGGCTGATGTGCAACTTTGCCATAAAAACCCATGCAAATTCAAGAAAATGCTTTTTAAATAGCTGTCCGCTGTAGTGACCAATATGCGTGAAAGGGTTAAACATGAACTGAATTACTTCAAAATAGCGAGAAAGAAGAAGAAGAAAAAAAGACTTTTACCTTGACAGCACAGTTGTTCCGTACCAATGTTGCCATATCCGCCATGGCATTGTCTTCAAGTGAAAAAGTCGCATATAAATATAACTAGCTGCTGGTGATTTATTTCCAGATTGAAGTAGTGTAAAACGTTTAAATAATTGTATCTAAAATTATGTAATTTAATACCTCCTTTTACTTGTTTGATATGGATAGTCTGACTGTTTTTTTTTTAACAGAACTGTTTTTTTTGTGTGTGGAGATCTGGCAACATAGTTCAGTATTCACGTCTGCTTCACCACACTACTGTCTGCATGGGATAAAAAGGTGTGGGAATGATGTTCAGGTGAATAAAGGTTAATAAACTTAAAATAAATAAATAATGAAACTCCTTCGCTTGCCTCTTTCTGTGTATATTAGCTCAAATATATGTCCAACGTTGTAAAAAAAATACTCTCTTAAACACAGTATGGTTTAGAAAATATTGATTTAAGCGCTCTTTCCGGTCGTATATAACCATATAATAAGTGAAATGAATTACTCACTAACAGTACTGTTCTGCTTAGGTAGTGGCTAACGGAAGTCCTCACTCTGTTGTATATGTGGCGATGGTGCTCACCTGCATTGCTCTGGTTTGTAAGTATTCAGGACATCAGCAGACTCCTCGGTCTGCTTTTGGACAATTTCACAGGGGTCAGTAAAGTCCTGCAAACTTTTGATTTCTTTTGTTGTTTAAAATAGAAATTATATCATGTTTTCTTCTAGATTTTGCCTCTCCATGGATCCCACCATGTCTCTTAAGCATTTGCTACAGAACTATGCACGAGCTGTTCCATCAAAGGTAGGCTCCTTTGATGAACAGAAAGTTTTTTTTTAATTATTTTTTTTTTTTTGTATCTGTGTAAAATGCACTTTTGATCAGTTTAATGCATTGTTGCTGAATAAAAGTATTCATTTATAAAAATATAAAAATTAACCCCAAAACCCCATTTACCCATCACTGGCCCCAAAACTTTGAACGGTAGTGTATATTAAACATATTTAAAAGACTACATAACTAACTGTATAACTTACCTAGTAATGTTTATTAATGTGCACTGTCCTTCCTTAACTTATAAAATAATTACAAACATATCTGATAAATATCTACTTGAACCATTTAAGGAATTTTTACATGCATGCATTTGGCAGAAATTTTGATCCAAAGTGACTTAGTTTTACTGTACTATGAAGTGTATTCAGGCTATACATTTTATGCTTTTCCTCGTATATTACTGAATATTTTTCGATGTTCCACTTAGCAAGCACCAAGTAGCATGGAAGCATTGTAGATTTAAAGTAATAAGCAGAAATTTTATTCGCCCATAACCACAGGGTTAAGAATAAGAATAAAGCTGCCAGTTGGCAAAATAAAGCTGTTTAATTCACATTGCATTGACTATCCTTCTGCATGAAGATCCAGGTCATATTTACTGTTGTCATTTCTTATTAGTTCAATCCGTGATTGGAGTAAACACTTTATTACTCTGAAGACTGAACTCGCAAATGAATGTCATAAATTATAATAGTTAATCGCATTTGTTTCTCGCATAATTCATTCATGCAAATAACACGCTATAGCGAGGCAAATAAATGTTTGCACAAAAATACACTGTTTAAGTGGTATGTGTAATTACATCAAACAAATAAAATAAAATGATTACCAAATTTCTTGTTATAGCAGTGACAATTGATAAACAAATATGTTAAAAAGCTTTTTTTACTTTATTTATTTTAATATATTTTCTCGTGTGTATGTACTTATTAGGATCTCTTTTTTTTCATTCATTTACATTAAGCTTATGAATAGACTATATGTTTTGTACATATAATAATTACAATGTAGCTTCAACAACATGGGTTTATGCCCCTGACCAGCACAGGTTAACAAGGTAACAGACTTGCCAAATGTATTTTATCATCACATCATGTCATAGAGGATATGTGCTCAAAAGCATTTGACTGTAGCTTCAACAGGACGGGTTTACGGGGGGTGTAATTTTCACGCCCTTACACTTCTTAAAATTACACCCCCCTGACCAGAATGGGCTAACAATGTCACAGACTCACCAAATTTATTTTATCATCACTTCATGTCATGGAGGATGTGTGCAAAAAAGAATTTGATTGTAGCTTCAACAGGGCAGGTTTAAACGGGGGGTATAATTTTCACACCCTTACACTTCTTAAAAATACTCACCCCTGACCAGCGCAGGTAAACAAGGTCTTATGATTTATATTATCCGGGAACTGTACAACCTGTCAGCTGGTCAAAACCTGCACAATCCAAACATTATAGTAAGTATAGGTTTATCCTTCCTTTAAACATCAGATTACATTTCATGTATCTTTACAGTAAAATACTGTAGAATATACAATATTAGGAAGTGTAAAAGAACAAATCATTGTATTATCTACAGTAAAAACCCATACATTGACTTACATTTACATTAAGTCATTTAGCTGAAACTTTTATTCTAACCGACTTACAAATGAGGACAATGGAAGCGTTAATTATTATATAATAAATAAAAAGAAAACAGATAGAATAGAAAAAGAATAGAGAAAACTAGTGTTAAGAGGCCTTTTTGTTAGTTGTATAATGAATAAAAATAAAAGGAATAGATAGAATAGAAAAAAAATAGAGAAGTTATAGTGTAAGATGCCTCTTTGGGATGGCACAATAAAGCAACATTCACTTGCAGAATGCAAGAGGGCACATAAGTCTGAAGTAATCAATTTAAAAAAGTAAAGAGGTGCAGAGCCAGTGTTGGTTTTGTAGACAAGCATTAATCCCTTGAATTTTATACGAGTAGCTATTGGAAGCCAGTGCAAATTGATAAACAGAGGTTCGACGTGTATTCTTTTTGTCTCATTAAAAATGTATCTTGCTGCTGCTGCGGTCTGCATTAATTGTAAATGTTTGATAGAACTGGCTGGAAGACCTGCCAAGAGAGCATTGCACTAGTCCAGCCTGGACAGAACAAGAGCTTGAACAGAGTTGTGCAGCATGTTCTGAAAGAAAGGGCTTGATCTTCTTAATGTTGAATAAAGCGAATCTGCAGGATCGGACGGTTTTAGCAATGTGATCTGAGAAAGTAAGCTGATCATCAATCATAACTCCAAGGTTTCTGGCTGTTTTTGAAGAAGTTATGGTTCATGTGCCTAACTTCATGGTGAAATTGTAATGAAACGATGGGTTTGCTGGAACCACAAGCAGTTCTGTCTTGGCAAGGTTGAGTTGAAGGTGATGGTCCTTCCTCCAGCAAGAAATGCCTGTTAGACAAGCTGAGATGTGAGCAGCTATCGTCAGATCATCAGGATGGAATGAGAAGTAGAGTTGACTCATAAGCATAGAAGTGATATGAAAAGTCATGTTTCTGAATGACAGGGCCTAGTGATGCCATGTAGACAGAGAAGTGGTCGAAGACCTGAGCCCTGTGGCACCCAGTTAAATGTTGCGATTTGGACACCTCACCTCTCCAAGATATCTTAAAGGACCTATCTGAGAGATAAGACTCAAACCACTGGAGTGTGGTTCCCGGGATGCACTTTGCCAATAGGTTGACAGGATGATCTGGTTGTTAACCGTGTCAAAAGCAGCGGACAGATCCAGCTAAATAAACACTGAAAATTCTGAATCTGCTCTTGCCAATCTTAGAGTTTCAAGGCAGTCTCAGTTGAATGTTCGCTTCTGAAACCAGACTGGTTAATACCAAGGAGGTTGTTCTGTGTGAGAAAGGCAGAGACTTGGTTGAACACAGTGCATTCAAGTGTTTTTTTTTTCAATGAAAGGAAGAAGGGAAACTGTTCTGTTGTTCTCTAAATGAGATGGGTTAAGAGTGGGTTTATTTATTAGTGGGGTTATACGAGCCTGTCTAAATGCCAAGGGAAAAACACTAGTGTGAAGGGATGTGTTTGAGTGTAGGTACAACCAACGGCAGGAGAAATGGCTTGAAGGAGATGAGATCAAACGGACAAGTAGTAGGATGATTCGAAAGGATGAGATTGGAGACCTCTGCCTCTGAGAGTGAAGAGAAGGATGTGAATGAGTGTATGTTTGCTGTTCAGATGTGCTTGAAAGTTTGTGGGGTGGAAAATTGTGCACTGATGGTTCTCATTTTATTTAATTAAAGTGTTAGCTGTTAGAGTTGATAGGAGGAGAAGGAGGACAAAGGAGGGAGGAAAATGTTTTAAAGAGCATGGCGAGAGTTAGAAAAATTGTTAACTTTATTATGATAGTATGTTGTTTTAGCAGTGGAGACAATACAGAGAAGGAAGAGAGGAATAACTGATATACATTTATTTATTTGTGCCATACCCTTTCAGCAGCCCCGAGCTTAGAACAATGTCAGACAGCCAAGGGGCAGAAGGGGTGGTATGAGCTGGCCTGGAAGACAAGGGGATAATTATGTATAAAGAAATAGGCTATAATTTTGCGTTGGATCAGTTACCCAGAGGTGGGTAGAGTACCCAAAAACTTTACTCAAGTAAAAGTAAAAGTAATTCTAGAAATATTTACTCAAGTAAAAGTAAAAGTACTAGTCTTGAATAGTTACTTGAGTAAGAGTAAAAGAGTATCGGATAAAAAATCTACTCAAGTAGTTAGTTACTAGTTACTTTGGGTCATATATACGGAGACTTTTTTTATATAGATATATAGACAAAAAATGTATGTAATGTATGTGTGTGTGTATAAATGTATATATTTCATCAGCCTTTAATCCAATTTATGTAATTTATTATAAAACCCTGTCTGTTTATTTAAGTAACAAATATAGGTATCATGCCATAACATATTTTTAATACGATTGACTTTATTTTAAATGTGAATTTAACATTGAAAGTTAATGTGATATAAATATTGCTACTAATCTTTCATTGTTCAGAAAGAGAGCAAATAACATTTACATTATTAAACATAATTTTCACTGACAGTCTAGATTTCATTCACTCTCAGAAACTACCATTAAAATCACTGAAACTGTTAACACTGTGAAATCAATATCTTAATTATAGATTCGTACACACATCTGCACTTTGTTGTTTCTGACGAGAGAATTCGCCAGAAAGAGGTCTCCATTCAGTGAGCGAGTGAAGGAAGCACCGGCATTTCAGCGATGACTCATCGGAACACCTCTGATTGGCCTGATTGCATTCAAAAGCTCAACAGAACCGTGTGTGATTGGTTAATGCGCAGCGCTGTAAAAACACGTCTATCTCTGGCTCAGCGCCAGCAAGCGATCACAGATCTGAATTTAGCAGCTGATGATATGACTTGCTGAACGTACTCGCACTGGTGTGATTGTATTAAAATTAATAAAATCTTAATCGGCTATTCTTTGTCTTTTGGAAGCTGCATTCAACCTGTTATAAGCCACACACGTACAACAAACTAATGTCACAGTGGTATCGTGTACTGTAATCGAATGTAGCCCAAGTTATTACCTGTTAAACAGTAGACAGCACACGCGTTCATCTAATAAGGATCTCCATCGCAAGCAAATAATAGCCTTTGCAGATTTGATTTCAATTCAGTGCAGTTCCATAGCCCCGTTTTCAACGCTGCTAATATTCTTAAACGTTACAACTCTGAGTGAACCGCTTCAGAGCTCAGCGCGTGCAGCATGGAACTGAACGACTCAATCAAACTGATTCATGAACCAATTCACTCGTTTGCCAATTGGTTTG
The DNA here is from genome assembly GCF_023724105.1 of Carassius gibelio. Classification (NCBI taxonomy): domain Eukaryota; kingdom Metazoa; phylum Chordata; class Actinopteri; order Cypriniformes; family Cyprinidae; genus Carassius; species Carassius gibelio. Next base: position 13,894,724 of record NC_068407.1, read on the forward strand.
ATCAAGCCTTTGAACAGAGTTGACTCAAAAGAATGAATCATTCGCGAATGGGCATCGCTTATTGTCCAGAGAAAAGTAGACGGCGCATTTGGAATAAACTGAAGCATTTATTGCATTAAGATAAAGTAACGAGAGGGGCGTCGCCCACAGTAACGAAGTAAAAGTACAGATTTTTCCCAAAAAATGTACTCAAGTAAGAGTATAAAGTACCCATCTTTAAATATACTCCGAAAAGTATTCGTTACCCCGAAAAATTACTCAAGTAAATGTAACGAAGTAAATGTAACTCGTTACTACCCACCTCTGCAGTTACCTGTGGCAGCAGTGTGCAGCAGACACATCCACCTAAACGGTTTAAATATATCTCTTATCCTGCCCGAAAATACCATAAACATTGCAGGTAACAGCTGAAGTAAAAAAGGAATTTGTATACACACAACATAGAAAGATTTTTTTGACTGTTTTGCTTCAAATTGGGTGATTTTTAGATCAGTGGTTTGCATGTGACTCAATGATGCTCTCTGTCGGTAGGGATTAATAAAATGGCAGCTCAACACAGTGTGTGTGTGTGTGTGTGCGTGTGTGTGTGTGTGGGGGGGGGGGGGGTGCGCGTGTGCGTGTGTATATATATATATATATATATATATATATATATATATATATATATGATAGCCTGAATGCACTGTAAGTCGCTTTGGATAAAAGCGTCTGCTAAATGCATAAATTTAAATGTTATATATATATATATATATATATATATATATATATATATATATATATATATATATATATATATATATATATATATATATATTCCCAGAAAGTCTGGGTCAGGATAATTTGCAAGAGTGTGACTAAATGCAACATGAATACACTTGTGAGTAGACTAGCGAATGAGTAGAGTAAGTTTAATGGCACTTGTCAGCATCCGCCTTTTCCAAGACAAAAGGCTTTAAAAAAAATGCTTTTTTTTAGTTTTGTTCAACAAAAATACTCGATAACAGTGTAATGTACTATACATGTTTTCCTCACACTCTGGGTTTCATTAAAATGTTAAAATGGCACCTGCCCGAGGTCTATTTAATACCATTTTATTAGGGTCACTGGCCCTTTAAATCGGTGCGGAAGTGCTTTACTGGTATATAAAACGTCACCTACAATGTCAAACGACGAATCACTTGCACAAGGCAGAGTGCCTGCCCTTCGGTTGCCGCGACTGGTAATTTCCAGTTCGTTGTCATTCTCTGTCATCCGACATAAGCTGATATCCGTCTAGTCGGCGGACTGTTCGTAGATAGGTGAAGATCAAATGCTATTTTAGGACGGACCGAGGACAAGAAACAAGACCGAGAGTAACGTTAACTAACGTTAGAGGAATGGCTTCATCTAAGTGTACGCAGCTGACAGAAGCTCTGAGCAGACCGTTACTGGACTCAGTGGACAGTGTGCTCTTTGACTGCGATGGTGTATTATGGAGAGGGGACCAAGCCATCCCCGGAGCATCTGAGGTTATTAATTATCTGAAGAAAAGCGGCAAACGGGTGTTTTTTGTTACAAACAACAGCTCGAAGACCCGACAAATGTACGCGGATAAATTAGGCAAGCTTGGTTTCGATGCCTCCAAGGACGAGGTGTTCGGGACCGGGTACTGCTCGGCGATGTACCTAAAAAATGTGTGTAAACTCGACGGAAAAGTCTATTTAATTGGGAGCAATGCGATGAGGCAGGAGCTCGAGTACGTGGGGATCCAGCCGGTCGGTGTAGGACCTGACCCCATCTCAGGAGTCCAGAAAGACTGGGCGAATATTCCTCTCGATAATGAGGTCCGAGCTGTACTGGTCGGCTTTGATGAACATTTCAGCTACATGAAGCTCAACCGAGCTCTGCAGTACCTGTGCAACCCCGACTGTCAGTTCGTGGGTACTAACATGGACGCGACGCTGCCTCTGGAGGGAGGCAAAACGATCCCTGGTAAGCAGATATGAGTGACATCACAAATATGCATCACCTTGAATCATGTTGTTTTGTTTTCACAACGCCCTTGTCTTCCTCTTGTTTGCAGGGACAGGGTGCATTCTTAGGGCGGTAGAGACCGCGGCGCAGCGCCAAGCTCAAGTGGTTGGAAAGCCCAGCAACTTCATATTCGAGTGTGTGGCCAGCCAGTTCGGTCTGGACCCTGAGAGGTGTCTGATGGTCGGAGATAGACTGGACACGGACATCATGCTAGGCTCAAACTGTGGCCTGAAGACCCTGCTGGCCCTCACAGGAGTTTCTACTGTAGCCGAAGCTGAGGCAAACCAGAAGAGCGAATGTCCACAGCGGCAGAAGATGGTGCCTGACTACTATATAAAGAGCATTGCTGATATTTTACCTGCACTACAAGCATAGTCAGCATTTGCTTGGAATTTACCCACTTTAATAGAGAATGTTTAACAATATATGTGTGTCAATATTTTAATATTGCAGTTAAATAGATTTAATGGAAATTGTTTCTAAAAATATATGCTGTATGGTTTTACTATGTCATCAAGGCTTCATTTCAAACTGGCCTACCACTGATTTAATTTTAAGGTAATATAAGGGCATTATGTTTTCATTTTAGTGTTGATGTTTATTTGTTTGGTTTTGTTTTATTTTGTCTAAAAAATTGTAATGTGTTTTCTGGTCAGTAACACTCCGGTGCTACAAAACAAGTGACCCTTTAAATTGTGCCGTTTGTTTTTAGTACTTGTACAATTCTGTACTGTTAACTCGATTTACTTGAAATTATAATGAGCGCGAGAATATTATGACCATTTTTAAATATATTTTGCACTCGACAGCTTTGTCCCTCACGAACCCATAACCCTGGTAGGATGATAATTCTTCACCCAGGTTTGAACAAAGTGTTTCATTTTGCCTAACCGATCAAATAAATAACAATTGTTAACGAAAAGTGTACGACGTTTTCTTTTTCTTAATATTGTACATAAATGGATGAACATTCACTACTTGCCGAACTTACTCTCTTCTGGGGTACATAAAAGACACTGTTTGGAGAAATTATATTTTGGAAAGTGTGTGGTTATCAACATTCCTCAAAAGAAAGAAGGTCACCGAGTTTTGGAACGACGTGAGAGTGAGTAAATGATGACCGTTTTAATTTTTGGGTTCCCTGTAATGAGACTGCACTTCAGTTTTCTCACTATAACCACCTCTGAAGTTATTAAAGTCACCTTGGTCTATCAGCAGCCAAAGGGCATGGGCAGTCGATGCCTTAAAAACTGGCTCCACGACGAAAAGCCCTGTCCACAGTGCCGATCTACCTGTCCCCTTTGTCTATTGTCTGGTATAGGGGTAGTCAGCCAGTGGGTTGGACTACCTGGTGGGGGGCAGAGAGGAGTTGGACACCTATACCGCAGGCACCGCTGGTCAGGCTCAGTCATGAACATTGCCTTACACAGAAAGAAGTAAGACAGGTACCGCGAGGAGAAGCAAAACAGGGCAGAATGGTGAGGTGCTGGAAGCTTTCGGAAGCCAGTCTGGAGGACCCACAGAACATGGTGAGGGTTCATTGCTGTTTTCCATTAGCAGTACGCATACTTTAGATTATAGCACAAATATGTCAGTTTGTGTTTTGCTTAGCTGTGTTTTATTGCTTGCTTATGTTTACAAACCATAAATACTCTTCAGTGGGAATGTGCTTTAAATGTAGCACGAAGGGAGATGATTGTGTGCTTGGGTTTTCTAGCACTGTGGTCCTTTGAGCTCCTCCAGGGTTCCTCACAAAGTTCTCTGGGGGAGTATTGCTGCCATGCTGCTCATTGTTATCATCGCTCTCGGTGTGACCGCACATCTAGGGCTACAGCACAAGGCACAAGTAAGAGTCCAGCCATTTCCTATTTTCAAGCATTTTTAAGCCAAGACACCAGTATATCATTGTTTGTTTGTTTCCCATGCAAGGGGATTTGCTTGTATAACTTTTTTTTTTATTTCATACTGGTGAAAAGTAAATATTATTTTTTTGTTCATATGTCATCACCTGATTTATATATCATTTTACTTCTAAAAACATGGCGAAAATGTATTTGTATTTTGACAGTGTTTTCTGATTTATGGAGTCATAAATATCCAAAATAATATATCAAAATGAAACAAGAATTTTGAATCTGGTTTTATCCAGTGTTCAGTTTTCTTTCAATATATGCAAATTAGTGCATATTTAATTACACAATACCTTATTGCATATTTAAATGTAACATTTCAATAACTTTTGAATACAAATGCAATATACTTGCTAAGTAATACACTGTGATTAATCAGCAAATGATTAATATTTAAAATTATTACTGATTAATGGATAGTGTTCCTGTGGCTCAGTGGTAGAGCATTGTGTTAGCAGTGTTAAAGGTTGTTGGTTCAATTCCTAGGGAGCACATGTTAGGTAAAAAAATGTTAGCTTGAATGCACTGTAAGTTGCCTTGGATAAAAGTGTCTGCATAAATGTAATGTAAAATATGGTGATATGATATCCAGCTGTGTTGTCTTGCTTTAAACTAAAACTTTTCCGCACAGTCTTCATTGCAGGTTGTCAGAATTCCTGATCACACAGGAGACTTGATCAATCAGTCGGCTCTGATTGACAAGCACAACAGCATAGTGACCTACTCTGTGACTTCCCATGTCAACCACACCTCCACAGTGATTTTTGACATGAGACATGTAAGGCCTTTTCTCTCTCTACGGATTAGGCTTTTCCTCTAAACCTCAGTGACATTTCCCTATGTATCGCTCTTCCTCAGGGGCTGGTATGCTATAAACCTGGCAACCAGGACAGCTGCTTTCTTCGCCGGATGGAAAGTTTGGATTACGAGAATGTGCAGTCTCATCTGAACAAGTCTGAGCAAGAGGTAAAATATTTCTGCTTGTTGAGTCTCCTATTTTTGTAATGGACCAGAAGATTGTGTGATTATGGCAAACCAATCTTACAATATTACATTATATTTAATATATACACTGCACTCACAAAAACTGCACAAAAATAAAGGTTCAAAAGGGGGGATTCTGAATGCAGCTATGCCATGGAAGAACCAACTTGGGTTCTTCAGAGAACCTTTCAGTGGACAGTTCTTAAAAGAACCATTTCTTTTCTTAGCAAAGAATGGATGTCTTCATGGAACCATAGATGCCAAATAAAGAACCTTTAATTTTGCGAGTGTACCGTTCAAAATTTTTTAAATTTAATAAATTATTTTATTCAACATATATATAATAAATGAATAAAAAATGGCAGTATTTTATTACGTAACAAGATTTCTGTTTCAAATTAATGCTGTTTTTAAACTTCCTATTTACCCAAAAATGGGGGGGGGGCAGTATAAGGGATTTCACAAAAATATTACCCAATGCAACTATTTTATTATTATGTTGGCTTGGCAACAAGCCAACATACTGTTATGCTATTTAAACTTCTTCTTCTTCTTCTTCTTTTTCTTATTATTATTTTTCTGACAGAAATTCTGAACGCTACTCCTCCTAGGGCTTTAAAGCCACAAGCCCCAAACTCGGCAGGCACCTGCGGGATAGAGCGGTGCTGGTTGCTATATCTTTTCAGACTGATCAGACTTAAAGTTTTTTTTTTATTAATTTTTAAATGTCAAAATACATTACCCATAGACTTACATTACCTGAGAAAAATTGCGCCCCTAGTTGCAATAACCGAGATTAAAGGGAGGAGTCGGGTTTCGTTTCACTTTTAAACCGGTTAAAAATACCAAGTAAATAATACAATTTCCCTCAAACTGACAAGCTAAACCAACATATCTGATTATTACAGGGGTCAGGGCTCATTAATAATTGATTTCTGGGCAGAGAGCAGTCAGAAAGATGAGAGAAGAATCACTGCTGCTGTCTTCACGGAGCTCACAACGAGCGAATTCATTCTTATTTAAGACCTTTTAAAACGGCGATTGCACGCAATCCACACGTTAGAACACACCAAGAGCTAAAATCAGATGTTTCTGAACTGTTTAAAGTAATAAAATGATATATTCGCGGCAGCGCAACTGCCCGCGAGCTCGCGATGTATTTCTCTGAACACTTGAAGAGAATTTACAGCCCTTCACATTAAAACACTGCAGCGAAACGGCACAAAACAATTAGAAGAATATATTATACACATGAAAATGAGTGTTTATATGTGATTGTGAGATTTTATCTGTCAGGCTGAACCTCACATCAATTGTTATCCATCGTCACAACATGGTAAAGTCATTTATATATATTTTTTAAGAGCTTCTTAAAATAAATATTCCTGCGAATGCACACAATCCACCAATTAGAACACACTAAGAGAAAAATCCAGGGGTTTTTGAGCCGTGTATGTGTGCAAAATGCAATATTTGACATCGCGAAGGGGAAAAAAAAGTCACATGACAGCCGCGTTTAGGGGAGAGATCAGACAAATAAATAGGCTACACATTTCATTCAGACTGACAAGCTAAACCAACATATGTTATTATTACCGGGTCAGATCTCATTTATAAATTATGTCTCTGGCCAAAGAACAGCGAGAAAGACGAGAGAGAAATGAGCACTTCATCAGCATTTTTTAAGCGCTTCCAAAAATAATATCACAGCGAATTGCACTAATCCACCCATTAGAACACAACAAGAGCAGAATTCAGGTGTTTTTGAACTGTTTATGTGTGCAAAATGAACGTGGTGGCTTATGAATACTTGATGTCTGGGCAGAGAGCAGTCAGACAGACGAGAGAAGAATCACGGCTGCTCAGCTCAGGCCGTCTCCACGGAGCTCACAACGAGCGAATTTATTCTTATTTAAGACCTTTTATAATTAAATTATATCGGCGATTGCACGCAATCCACACGTTAGAACACACCAATAGCTGAATTCAGATGTTTCTGAACTGTTTAAAGTAATAACATGATATATTCGCGGCAGCCAAATGTCCGCGAGCTCGCGATGTATTTCTCTGAACACTTGAAGAGAATTTACAGCCTGTCACATTAAAACCCTGCAGCGAAACGGCACAAAACAATTAGAAGAATATATTATACACATGAAAATGAGTGTTTATATGTGCTTGTGAGATTTTATCTGTCAGGCTGAAGTTCTGAACGTCACATCAATTGCTATCCATCGTCACAACATGGTATAGTCATTTATATATATTTTTAAGAGCTTCTTAAAATATTAATGCACACAATCCACTCATTAGAACAAAACAAGAGCAAAATCCAGGTGTTTGTTGAGCCGTGCAAACAAATATTCTGTGATAAAGTAATATCAAAACAACGCAATGTCATTTCTTCACGTCTAATGTGTGGAAGGCCAAGAGGGTCAAATACACGTGAATTTTAACGTGTCTCTGTAAAGGGTCTACTTTTTTTGGATACAAACATAATAACAACAAAACTTTGGGCACTTATAAAATAAAGATAACAAACAAGGTGTGCTGTCTGCAGCCTTGGTCTGCGCTGATCTTCATTTACAAACACGTCATTAAAATGAACTGTAACTCCATGAATACTCAACGAAGAGACGTGAGAGATATATCTATAGAAAGCTTGACATGTCTACTTTTAAACTAAACAAGTGCTCCCGAACAAATATTCTGTGATAAAGTAATCCATATCAACACAAAGCGATGTCCTTTCATTATATCTAATGTGTATGGAAGGCCAAGAGGGTCAAATACACGTGAATTTTAACGCGTCAACAACACGTTAAATACCTGTATTTCATGCGTAGACAACACGTATTTAATATTATTTATTTATCTGCGCTGCACAACATGGTAAAGTCATTTATATATATTTTTTAAGAGCTTCTTAAAATACTATATTACTCCAATGTTATATCCAATATTATTTAACATGTTAAATACGTGTTGTTTACAAGTGAAAAATCAGCGGGTATTTAACATGTATTTTACGTGAAATACACTGAAGTACACCTTAAAAATCAGTTTGAAGAGGTCAATGTCATTGGCTGCTGAGGACTTGGGTCAAACCACTTCTGTGAGCTTAGAGGGGTGTACCATTCATAGACAGGCAACCACCATTTAACATGCTATAGATCAGCTTATTCAGCCTTATTATTTAGTCTTTTTTCTTTTCTGTTTTGTATAGTCTATAGAAATAATATATTTAAGTTTCAGTTTTATGAAATATTTATTTTATAATAAATAGTAATTAAAATTTTGTGGTGATAGTATAAAGTTTATAAAAGTTACAGTATTTTGTAATGAAACAGGACTTTTTGTTTAGCTCTTGACTCGCCGAAGTATACTATATATAGTGTCCCTTCTTGAATTTTTCAGTAATGTGTGATAACTTAAAATATGTTGTGAGTACTATTAAAATAAAATAAGATTAAATTGAATGGTATTTAGGAGATTATGATTTATGGTTATTTCGCATTCAACTAGACAACCCTGTCGTAGCTGTTATCATAGCCTAGGCTTTTTATTAAAAAAAAGAAAAAAGCAAGGGACCATGGAAAAAGACTGTTGCAGGTGTATTTTTTATGGTATTATTATTTTATTTTTTTGCAGCGGGGCAACTCAAGAATCTTGGGCACACAAGTACTGTGGCTCTTTTGCCCCATGGCCAAGATGGCCAAGCCAACATCAAAGTTAGTTCACTAACTTTTAATTCTAGTTATTATTATTATTATTAAAATGCTAAGAAATGTTACCAAATCAACATATTAGAATGATTCCTGGAAGATCATGTGACACTGAAAAAAATGAGAATTCACCTTTGCCATCACAGGAATAAATGATCAACTCTCCTGTTGTTGCCATATGAATGAGAATGTCAGTGTAAAACGCTTTGGTGTATTTGACAGGATCTCGTTCTTTTGGACGCAGCGGCTTTTTAAGAACTAATACACCATATGTACCTAAATGTAAAGGTGGCTGGCAAATTGACTGACACTTGAACGCGGCACCACCCCAGTGCTCTTGGGTAGATTAGAGAGCTCTTTTGGCTGCTTTCTCCTCCGTGACTCCAGAAAGGGAGTAATGGACTGCACCAGCTCAGGAGGGCTTTAGTGTAGCCGAGTCCGAATTCCACAGACCATCTGATCCACCTTGGCTGGATCGCATTACAGGATGGGACCACAGGGTGCACAATGGCCACTCTGTTGGCTTTTTCCTCTTATAAGTCACTACTGGAAAGACAGAGCTCCTTTCCGCAAACAGAGCAGGGAACTGTGTTGGACACACTTCTCTCAGCACTTAACAAGGTGATTCATGCGCTGGGTTATGATCTGTGCAGAACGGGATGGGTTGATGAACCGATAAGTATCGCTGACCACTTAAAATCTTGGTCTCAGTTGAGATTTTTGCATCATTGCGTTTGATTAAAGCCATTAGAAAACCTTTTGGAAACTTAATCCTTGGTCAATAGCCTTTTGAACAAGATTTCCAATTTTTGCTGCACAATGAGCTATTGAGAAGCATAAACTGCCTGTCTGAGGCTCACTCAGGCATTACTCTGCTTTAGCAAGTGTCTATCTGATTTCTCAGAGGAGTAAGTGGTGTAATTACAAATGGCTTTTGTACGAGAGGAAACACTTAAAACCCCCAAAAGACACAATTATACGATCGGGAGTTATACAGCGTATGTGTTCACACAGGAACAATATAGTGAGCCTGTATCACACCATTAGAGGATAATTTACTCTACAGTGAGATATGTGATGATTCTCACAGGTTCGTCAGGTCTGGGTGGTGGGAAATCAGACTGAAAAACACACTGAGTTTTTGGGAGTGCTACCCGGCAGTCGTGTTGAAGCTTCCACCCTTCAAGAACCTCTTCAGTCCATCTGTCAGCAGGCCTCTGTGTACTGGACTAGAAGATCTGATGGTAAGAGTATGTCAATACTACAGTATTTCATTCTTTTACAATAAACTGATCGAAAGTGAAAGTGTCACAAAAGATAAAAGTGAAATGCTTTCACTAAAGTATTAGGCAGCAAAATTGGTTTACATTTTTCTTGAAAACACCAAATCAGTAAATTAGAATGACTTCTGTAGAATCATGTGACACTAAAGATTGGTATAAAATAAACGCAAAAGAGACTTATATCAAAAACATTTAAACTGACCCCAAACGTTTGAAAGAATTATGATCAATCAGCCACATTTGTTACCAAAAAGGGAACCAATTAATACTTAAAACTTCATAGAATTTTACAACTTTTATATTATTTCATGAGTAAAGTAGTTGCGTTATAATTACGATTTTTTTAAAAATAGGCTTCCAACTCCCCTAGAGTTAAACAGTTGAGTTTTACTGTTTTCGAATCCATTCAGCCGATCTACGGGTCTGGCGGGTACCTCTTTTAGCTTAGTTTAGCATAGATCATTGAATTTGGTTAGACCGTTAGCATCTCACTCAAAAATGACCAAAGAGGTTTGATATTTTTAATATTTAAAACTCAGACTCTTTTGTAGTTACATCGTGTATTAAGACTGACGGGATTAGGATTAGGATTAGGCCATAGTTCAATTAGGACATTTAAGTATCTTTTATAAACGTGCCTTAGAAAAAAAAAAAAAAAAAAAACATTACTGGTGTACATCTTGAGATGAAATGATGGCATTGATATTTTAATATTTAAATTAAAACAGTCTAGACATGCATTTTAGTCTTAGACTAGGCTTAAGCCTCATCTAAGATTAGATCAATTAAATTGTACATTTGGATATAACATGACATAGAAAAGCTAGAAAGGATTATTATTAGGTTTACATTGAAATCATGTTAAAATGAATATAGTGCACACTGTATCTTGTTTCTATACTACTGAAACAGTGAATAATTTAACATTTAACAAATTGGCCCCATTCACTTCTGTTCTAAGTTTTCTGTTAATCAAAATGCTGTACTGGGCTAAAACTAGACAGAAGACAAAATATTCCTTTTTTAAATATTGGATGGCCTGATTTTTGCGACAGAGAATGTATAGGAGAGATATAAGCCAAGAACATGCCGAGTTGCTCTTTAAAGAGCACAGTGACAGAAACCTAATCTAGTAGTGCAGTGAGATTGAGTTGTGACCTTTTTTAGGGTTGCAACCAGCAGAGCATGAACGAGGAACAGTACATTGATTATGATTGTCATCGGCACATCCATAGAAATAAGAACCTTGAGATTTCTTTCCTTTTTTCCCCTGAAGGGCCCGGGAAACAAAGACTTATTTACTTCTGCATCGACATCTGCTTTCCCAGCAACATTTGTGTTTCTGTGTGCTTCTACTACTTGCCAGAGTGACATTCCATTACGGTGTACCAGCACACGCCAGGGAAACAAACAAATGCGTTCACATCCACGAGAGCAACTGGAGAGGCTACACAAATGGCATATTTAATGCCAGTCTGGCAACGAAGGCGGAACCATCTTGCCATGTTATCTGCTCAATCCTTATCTTCACCTTCTCTAGTATTTAGCCCCATTTTCCAGTGGCGTTTGAACATGACTGGGCTCTAAGACTCAGTCCAGCTTGTAACCTGATGCAGATGAGTAATGGAAAACACTGTTGGTCTACAATAAAGCACCATTGTGTTCAAACATTCATAGATATCTGAATGAGTATTTCATTCTAGAAAGGGAATAAATTCAGCAATGTCTGGATAATAATCAAAAGCTAAATATATTTATTGACAAAACTTGTAGATGCATACAAAAACTGAGCAGAAGCATCCTAACATACATTTGATTTGCTACGATAAGGATACAATATTTAGAAAGTTTTTAGACCAGTCATCATCAAAATTAAGGGTTTACACACGTAATCAGTCCATTGAATACCATGAGGATGGCTATGATATGCAGATGTCAGATGTTATGAGGAGAATACTATCCAAGCACACTGTCATTGAAGGCCAAACACACCACGGCCTTCTGATGGCCACTGTACTCCCGTTTGATCTCTCCAGTCTCCACACACCACAGACGTGCAAGGTTATCTGAGGAGGCTGAGAAAATACACCAAAATGAACACAAACTCAAAAAAAAATTTTAAGTCTGCAAACTCAGGACAACTGAGGGACTGATTCTCAACCATTACAAAAATGTCATCGAAGCTCCAAGAGGCAATACACGATATTAAGAAAATAAAGCAAAATTCTGAACAGGACAGTTTGATTTGTATAAAGTATTATGGAAGTATTATGGAACGTAAAAAAAAAAATATTACACATCTATAAAATTCAGACCCATTTTACATCTGTCTCTTACAACTATCTACTAAAAATGTCATTAATAATTTGATACAATGTACGTACAAACATATTTTTTTACATTGTACTTTTATTTGAATAATGCCTACAAGTTACTAAATCTGTAATATCTGTAGAAACTAGTGCTGTCAAATCGATTAATCACGTCCAAAATAAAAGTTTGTTTCCATAATATACAGTGTGTGCTGTTTATATTTCTATTTATATATAAATACTTCAAATATTTCACATTTTTAAATATTTATAGATTTTTTACATATTTATTTATACAGTATATTATTTATATTATAAATATATGTTAAATATATTTCTTGTCTATGTGTATGTATTTCTATACATAAATATATGCAGCACACCCATATACTATATTATGCAAACAAACTTTAATTTTGGATGTGGTAGGTTCAGGCCAGCATACTACCCAGTTATTGTTATTACTACAATGTGTAGTAGTATTTACTGTACATGCAGAACAGGACTGTAAAGGTTACATGTATCCTACCTCAATAGCAGCAAAAGTGTTTTGCAGTACAACATGAGCACAATAAGTACATTGTACCAAACAATAATTATTATTTTTCGATGCAAGTACAAAGTGATAGTTGGCCCATAAATTTTAATTCTGTCAACATTTACTCACTTTCCACTAGTTCCAAATCTGTATGAGTTTCTTTCCTCGTTTGAACATGAAAGAAGATCATTTGAAAATTACTGGTAAGCCACTGACTTCTATAGCATTTTGTTTTCATATTATGGAAGTCAATGGCTATTGAACAGAAGAAAGAAACTCATACAGAGTTATAACAACTTGAGGGTGAACAAATTATTACAGAAACTATGGTACCAATTTATTTTACAGTCCTGTTCCTCATGTACATACTATGTACTTATTATAGTAATTACAATAACTATGTAATAACTAGGTACTAACCCTGAACCTACCCCTAAACCTAACCTACCCCATGTAGTTACCTTGTATTACCAGAACTTTCTTAGATAAAGTGTAAGTACACTATAAGTACATGTAAGTACACGTACTGTAAAATAAAATGTAACCGAAACTATGCTATTGGAGACACCTCATATAATGTGGGCCCAAAGGTTCTGCAATGGTCATGTAAACTTATGATCTTCTCGTATTAGTAAAACATATGGACTGTGTATGTTATGCGTGTTCACCTGTAACTATGTATTGTGAATCTCCAGAGAAGGCACAATCCCACATCCAGCCTCGGGACGTCTCTCCTGGGTTGTTACTCTTTATACTCAACTCTGTCATCAGAGAGAAGTTGGAGGTTCTCCAGATTTTACAGGTCTGGTCAGCGGAGCATGTGGCCAACAATCTAACAAAGAGTTGAAAACACTGATGCACTGATTGGTCTAATAATCGTATAATCAAATCATAACTCCCTGTTCCTTAGTTTAGCTTTTTTTTGTAAGACACTTACGTGGAGTCTGGGCTGAATTTGCAGCGTAATGAGTAGCGTTTGTGAGCAGGGATCTTGGTCTTGGGTATGAGTTGTGTCACCTCATCGCCGATTCCTCCGGCCAAATTCCAAACATAACAGTTGCCCTACAATCAAAACCAAATAAACCAATCCTGATTCTGATACAGTATGAATATATGCAGTACATATTAGCTCAACCTCAGTAGTGTGAGATACTGAATAACACTTGATTGTTATTGGTTACTGACCGAGCTGTTGACTGCAGCCATATAACTGGCATCAGGATCGATATGGACTGAGTTGACGGACACATCTGGCTCAGGGATGAGCTGTTCATTGTGGTCTGTTTTTAAATCCCAAATATGGATAACGCCACTTTGGTCCCCAACAATTAATTCAGCCTAAAGCAAATGTATTCAGGAAGAAAATGTACTGTACTTTTGATTGGTGTTCTTGTGAGCAGTAGCAATAGTAGCAGATAATAAGATATTAAAAATAAAACAATATCCAACTGACCTGATTGGGATGAAGACACACACAATTAATAGGTGCATTGACTTGAAATATTCTTTGGCACTGTAGATTCCTTGACCTGAATGAAAAGAGTACTTTGAGAAACAGCCTTTATAGATCCAGCAGACAGCATTCGTTTGGCCCTACCTCAAGTCCCAGATGCGAGCCATGCAGTCTTCTCCACCCGTGTACATCCACCGCCCATCCTCGTGAAAGCCAACAGACGTGATGTTCTTGCTGACACCGTCGTAATTGATCACAGGGTTTGGATTATTTGAGTTTAAGTCATACATGCGTATGTGTTGATAACCTAAAACACAAGAAAAAGGTACAGTGTGGAAACTATTCAGGCAGAGATGAAAGAGAAATACTGTTTGCATAATTTAACAGCTTTATATATAAATTAGGAGGCACATGCTTAACTTACCAGTAGCAGCAATCATGCTCCTATCAGGTGTCACTTCAAGGGAATTCACCTGCTGGTGTTTGAGTTAAGGATCTTGGAGGTATTTTTGCACCTAAACCATAAATTTGCACCATAAACTCACTAACCCTACTGCACAGGATGTACCAGCAGTTCACACAGAGTCCTTATTATGGAAATAATATACTACAAAAAAATTATACTGTTTGCAATCAAATTAAAATGTAAAAAAAGGTAAATTAGGTACAATTAGTTAAACTTAAGTGTGGGTTTGACCCACTTAAGGGGGACTTGAGTGCATTTTTAAATCTAATTGTATAATTACTTGCATTGTCTTTTAAATATGCCCATTTATGGTAACCATTTATGGCAACAAAAATATATTTTCATGTAATTTCTATAAAAACAATGCATGTCAAGTATTTAAATATATCTGTAATTAAACATTTGTAGTGATGAAGTTGCATTATACTTAAAAATGTAGCTAAAATTATGATTACATGTGCTTTAGTATCTTAGTCATAACATCAAAATAAGTGCACTTCTTCAAAACATGACAAATGATTATTAAATGGTTACATGGTTTAAAAAGTACATGTTACCAAAACTTCTAATATGGCATTATTACAAAGTGCACTGTTTAAAGTGTTTTAATAAACATGACAATCATTAAGGACTTAAATTGCTTTTTATTAATGTAATGTTACATTATCTGCAAGTACATTTCGAAAAATACTTTTAAGATTTGTAATACATTACAAGTGTAGATTCAGTACAATTAGAGCACTTCTTTTTGATACGGGGTAAAGGTCTGTGTATCTTGCTCTGCGAAGGATACAGAGTCCTGGTGCTGGACGGTTCTCGTGCAGATGCCACTGTGAGCCTGCCAGAACCGGACGGTGTGATCATATCCAGCGGTGGCGAGTATCACTGGATCACTGCCCACGGTGCCTTGATTCACATTCATGACCTAAAGACAGCTTCACAGGAGGATTTCCAGACTCGTTTTAGCCGAGGCAGTCTTTGTGAATGTACCTTAAAGCGTGTTTATGTTCGTGTTTCTGTAAATCATTTATGTTGGCAATAAGATAATAAACCTAATAGCATGGCACTAATGTGTTTACCGTGCTAAAATGCTTTTCTAAATATAAAACTGTACAAGCTTGATACAAATAATACAACTTAAATTAATGTTCTTACCTGATGATTAAGATTACACTAGAAATCCGATCAGATACATGTAAAATATGACAGCGCTAACGAATTTAACATTATTTATTTAGAGATGTCAAACCTAAACAGTGTTTCTTCCAAAACCGTCCGCACACAAACAATTAGTGAAAAAAAAGGTTCCGAGGCAGCAGCACAGTGTTCAATATTTAACGTATTTATTTGTTAAAACAGTTAAGAAAAATCAGTTTGATGCAAAAATATTTGGATACAATTATGGAAATAAATTCTTTACAGAGATCAATTACAACACAATGAGATCAAATGGGGCATTGGAACAAATTTTCAAATATATATATATATTATTCACAATATATGGATTTGAAGCAAGGTGAACTTAAACACAAGAAGGCCTACATTCAATTTGTTTTCACATGAGGAACAATGCTGTTTTGGTTGCTGTGTTGCATCAAACCACAAAGGAGGCAAAGTTTTGCTTCACTTCAACGGGGTCAGCGAGTGCACATGACAAAATGCTTGCCCTCATTCCACTTCTGCTTCTAGTAGATGGAAAAACCTACAATTTAAAATGCAGAGTGAGTTACATGCTTAAATATTCAATTTTTAAAAATAAGAAAAAAACATGGATAACCTTTAGATAGATTTTGCATCTCTCCAGAAGAAACTGCCACTTCAGAGTCATCCTTTGAGACTCTGACAGACGCAAAAACTCTTCTGTCTGTCAACATAAATATTTGACGTTTACTCTTTGCAGAACATACAGACACCAGGACACACACAGACAGTCTTAAGTTAACTCACTTTACAGCCCAGGGTTTTCTCAGCCACTGTGCCTGCCAGGCTGCACGACTGCACAGTCCCAGTGTGATCACTGATGTCCACCAGCAGGTCATAGCCTTCAATGGCCTGGAGCTGTTGTCCTTGATTTGGACAGGCATCATTGGAACATGTCTGACTCTCCTCATTGATTCGAAATTTGCATTTGGCACTGGTGGAGAAGTTATTTGTTAAAACTCAGGCTTGTGAATAGTAGACCATTGCATCAAACTGTCAAAGCATTGCACACTTACCATCTCTTGCGTATGACCTTTGAGATGGAGGAATTTAGTTCCAGACTTGTGATGAATCCAAATATTATGCAGTGAAGGACCTCAGCATGTTCTTGACTTCTGGCTTTAAGCTTTTCCACAGTCAGAACATCACTAATGGAATCCACTGAGAAATAAATGGAAGGTTACAGTTTTAGTGGTTACACTTTACATTAAGATTTAATTTTTAACATTAGTTAACTACATTAGATAATAAGAAAAATATAATTTTTTTACCTTAATGTTAATTTCAGCATTAATTGATGCATTAATAAAATCAGAAGTAGTGTTATTTAACAGACCTAAGCTAATATGAACTAACAATAAAGAATTGTGTTTTTGTTGACTAATGTTAACAAAGTTTATCAAATACTGTAAAAAATTGCTTACTGTTAGTCAATGTTAGTTTAGGAATAGTTCACCCCGAAATGAAAAATTTTTCACCTTCAGAACATCCAAAAAGTATGAGTTTCTTTCTTTTTTACATTTGGAGAAATGTAAACTTTAAACCATCACCTCTTGCCACAAAATGAGTCCATAAGAATCCATACTAATGATACCTCCAGTGAAAATTCCTCTCATATCAAAATCCACCAACATATTTGTTCAGAACAGTTTTCACATGTAAACAGTATTTAATCTGTGCACATTTCTCTTCTGATTCAGACAAGAAGTCTTTTTCACTAGAGAAAGCAGTTTTATGGATAGAGGACTCGTATCTTAACCACAAGCAATGGTTTCCGATTCAAAATGATAGATATGTTTCTTAAAAAACCAAGCGGCATCCTCCCGCTCTCTCTCGTGAAGCCCATAAGGAAGTGACTTAAACTGTAATTCGTCAACTGGACGCTTGAGGCTGGCTGCAAAAGGGAGTCAATCCCATAGACTCCCCATGTTAAAATGTCTAACTTAACAGCAGAAAAAAAAACGTTTACAGCCTGGTTCCAAAAATAATATTTGCTTCAAAAACGCTCTTCGGAAACCTATGGGTGACATCACGGACACTACGTCCATGTTTTTATACAGTCTATGTAAAACACAAAGATTATTGTGATGTTTTTATGGCTCTCATTCTCTCATTCTGATGGCACCTTTCACTGCAGAGGATCAATTTTGTGAGCAAGTAATGTAAGGCTATATTATGCCAAATCTGCTCAGACAAAGAAAATAACTCGTCAACAGTACTTCTTGGACGGGCTGAGGCTTAGTATATTTTTATTTTTGGATGAACTACTACTTTAATGCATTAACTAATGTTAATATTGGGACCTTATTGTAAAATGTTTCTGTATGAACTGCACTATATGTACTGCATTGTTAATGCAGAGGTTCAGATACATCCTGTCACTTACATTGCACATCGTCACCTGAGAGGATGTCTTGGTCATCCAGTCCTCCAGCTTCTAGCAGTTCCCTGATACATGTGTACAGCTGGTTGGCTTCTGCTGTATCTAAAATGTAATTGAAAACAATTTAAGGATTTTAATGATAGCTGTTTAAATAGAACAATAATAAAAAATATTATAACTGTAAGTATTTAAACAGATTCTTTTATCTAGCAAATCACATTGGTACCAGGGTTCAGGGTAATGATTGTCTTTGAGGTGGCTGTTGCTGTCATACAGCTGCGAAAGCTGTCAAAAGTGATGCGGGCATCTGCAATAAACAGCACTGAGAAAAAAATAGATCAAATGCATTTCAATCCGCACATCTTAGAAATTGCCAATATACAGACAAATAAACATTATTATACCTGTTTCTCTTTGTGTCAGTGTTTGTACCAGCCTAATAGTCTCTTTATCCCAGCTGGATGAAAAAAAATAATGAAATCACTCAATTTAGTGTTTGCGGTGGATATTTGTTGTTTGTTGATTTATTTCATTTTTTGAATCATACTGAATTTAACTGTACTCACCACACAAAAGGGAATGATTTCCCAGTGTCATCAAAGAGCTTTATTTCTAGCCTCTGTCCTTTGCGTCCATCAGATTTGGTAAAGAATTTCTCCTCTCCAATCTAAATGATATAATCTCAATCATTGAAAAGGATAAAAACACATTTGTACTTTTGCCCCGCACCCACCAATGCCAAGTTGTGTGAATTTCCATGACAGTGAGGAGGGCTAGCAGTATATTGTTGGAATCTAACCGACTGCACTGCTGCTAGAATGTTAATGATGTGTCCATTCAGACTCTCTCCATTTGCAGTAATGTCTCCCAATGAATAGAAGTCCCTTGAGTCTTTAATTGGCATGTGGAATAGTGGCAGAATCCTGGCCTCTGTTTCTAAATCTGAGCATATCCTAATGTTTGAGTGAGTCTCTGTTACCAACAGCCTGTAGGTACTGAAATAAAATATGTATCACTTACAAACTTGCAGTATGATGACAGAGTAATGTTTCTTAGCTGGATGTGATTTAATTTGTTTTTAAATATTTTTTTTTTTTACCTGGGTGTTGAAGGGCAAAATCTTTCTTCTTTCTCATAGTCTTTGGTCACTACGAGGGGATTTTCAATTACAACTGAAACAGAAGATGTTTTTTTTTTTTTTTTTTTTGGCTTTTAGTGTCAATTCAGTGCATTAGAAGTTAATATTAAAAGTGTGTTTGTTAAAACTAATTGTTAAATCTAAATGACATTAATTAGATTCCTAATGACTAAATTAAATCTCACCACAATCCCCAATCTGAAAGCGACTGCTCAGTCCTTGGACATATTCCTCATTTCCCCATGCAGACACATTGATAAAATGTTCTGGGGAATCTTTGATGGTAAAGCTGAAAGTAAACCTTTCAGAGCCAGCATCTGAAATAAACATAAAAGACTGACTATTATAAGCTATATAAAGAAAGAAAGAAAGAAAGAAAGAAAGAAAGAAAGAAAGAAAGAAAGAAAGAAAGAAAGAAAGAAAGAAAGAAAGAAAGAAATTGAATGGAAATAGAATGCATGAACATCTATGTAATGGTAACCAACTTTTCCGGTCTGGAAATCCTCTTGAATCAGTTTTCCCAATTATAACTCCGACCACCTTCTGGAAAATGAAAAGGCCTTATTTTTTGATGTAAAATATATTGCTTGCAGGCATTCTATTACAAGGCCAGTTTTGTTAAGAGCAATTTATCTATCTTATAAACTAAGCTAAATATATAAACCATATTTTGAACAATTCTCCTACTGCTAATTATTTATTCAAATCAAGACATCAGCATAACCAGGTCCTCAAAACTAACGTTACGTCTTCTGACATTTGCCTCAGGTTCTCACCGAGTGTGTGATGTTTATGTTTAGGTCACTTATTGGAACGTAGTTTCCGATTGAACCGTACATCATTTTCATACCTGAAACGACAGTATCACAACGGAAAAACGATGTGGCGTGTGATTCTGACTACAAAATAATTCCAATTTTATGAAGCGCAAGACCAGCAAAGGAGAGTCATTAAAAAAAGCTAGTAACATTAATTTCAACCTGAAGAACTAACGCTGAGGTAAAACAGATTCGTTGCTAATTGTTGCTTTTTCTGTACCCTACACTATATTACTCATTATAAATTAATTAAGCAATGTGTTATTGTTCGTTAAGCTTAACCGCCACTATAATCACCTTGGGAAGTCTTGTTTTCTTCTTTCAGTCGAAAGCAGCAGATGAAGCAATTCGCGGGTCTGGAGCTTTGAAATGTGACCGTTACTACTAACGTTACAACCAAAGTTGGGTCCTCCCATTTATTTTATTTTATTTTATTAAATAAATGACATATCATGGTCTTCGATAAAATAAAATAAAAAAATATTTTCCCCCTAAAAGTACCATAGTTTATGTAAAATGTTTATTTTTATGTTATATATTCAATATTTATTTTACTTCAATAAATAAAGAAAAAAAGACAATACAAAAATACACGTACATACAAACTTACAAGGAAAAGACAAAGTAGGAGACAGAGTAATCATTTATATATAAAAAATAATAATAATAATTATACACACACACACACAAACACACTTATATTGAGTTATTTGAAATTTATATAAATTTCAATAACTAAAACAAAAAAAAATAGTAAAATGGTGCCAAAAAATAAGAATAAAAAAGTTAAGTAGTATATTCCAGACATTCAGAATTATCAGCAAATCTTTCAGTAAGACTTTAATCTCACTTTGAAGTGTGTAAGCACTGAATAAGCCTATAGCACAGTGGGTTTTAATTTTGTTGAATAAAAACAGTCATTCACACATACAAAACCAAAGAATTGAATGAGCCAATGACTTAGCACTTTGTGTGTATGTGTGTGTGTGCCAAGCAGCCACTGCGTGTGCACCATAGACTGACACACACAAAAAAATGCTAAGTCATTGGAGTATTCAATTCTTTGGTTTTGTATGTGTGAATGACTTTTGTATTTTGTATGTGTTTTTATTCAACAAAATTAAAACCAACTGTGCTATTTAAAAATTAAAATAGAAATTTAAGGTTAAAATAAATAAATTAAAAATTAAAATAACAATAAAAGGAAACAAACAAAATTTATTTGATTCATACTTTAATAGTGGAAACAAAACAAAGAGACATGAATTAATAACATGCTATTTTAATGTTAAAATTATTTATTTGTTCATAATAATAATCATCATTGTGACAGTGAACTTATTCTGGAATATTGCTAATTTAAAATGATAATTGTGAACCTTCACTAATTTCCTGAAGAAAGTTACAGCACAGTAACTTTCTTTAGGAAATTAGTGAAGGTTCACAATTATCATTTTAAATTAGCAATATTCCAGACTGGTTTTATCAACTAATTTCATTCATTCATCTTGCACATGTTCATATCAGCTTATGCAGACTAGTAGAGCCCAAACGATACGTTTTTTTGGGGGCCCAATCGATGCAGATATTTATATTAGGGAGTAAAACAAGACCGATACCGATATATTGGATGATATTCTAGACTATATTATAGTACAGTATAGTCAAATGTTTCGACACACTTCCCATTAGTGTATCCAAACTTTTGACTTGATACTGTATATAGAATACAGTATATAGCCTACATAAACACATACACCCATTTTTGCAATGATAACTCAAATGTAGTGATCAAACACTTATAATCATGTGACATGGTAGGGTATTTAGCAATTTAACAATAAACTTTATTATTCAAAATGAGTCTGACATCAGTGCACTCAACAGTAAACTTCACTTATTTTAAATAACACAAATAGAACAAACTATAAATAACTTGGAATTAAGAAATTAAAGAAGGTAACTGTGTTGGGCAGTGGTTCTCAAACCTGTCCTGGAGTACCCCCAGCCCTGTACATTTTGAATGTCTCCCTCATCTATCACAGCTGATTAAGTATTTGGTATTTGGACCTGAAGTGGGTGCGTCAGATATAGAGAGACATTGGTTACTGTGGCAAGCAAGCTACTGCCTAACCAACAGGTGCAGGTTTATGCAGGAAGCACAGCTTTTCCAAATGTAAACATCTAAAATAAATAAATAATAACTATTTTTTTTCCACAAACTCTGTGTTGTGTATTTTCTGGAAATCAAATGAGCATGCAGAACATTAGTATTAAAATCTTTGTGTTTTGTTTTGCAATTTAATAGCCTATTCACAGACACTGTCTATATGAGTGTGTGGTGTGTGTGTGTGTATGGACCGGTTTTTATTTATTCATCAAAAATAAGACAAATTCCATGAAATTCCATGTTATACAGTAAATTCCATTTAATGGAAATCATAGGGCCTTACTATGTAGCAAACGAATATGATAAGCTCATTGTGAGAGTAAAAGACGGGGACATTTTTGTTATTTACTTAGCATCGAGTCTCTCAAACTAGGTGACAATGTAGCATTAAAGGAACACTCCACTATTTTTGAAAACAGGCTAATTTTCCAACTCCGCTAGAGTTCAACAGTTGAGTTTTACCGTTTTCGAATCCATTCAGCCGATCTCCGGGTCTGACGGTAGCATATTTAGCTTAGTCTGGCATAGATCATTTAATCAGATTAGACCGTTAGCATGCTCAAAAATGACCAAAGAGTTTCAATATTTTTCGAATTTAAAATTTAGCAATATTCCAGAAAAAAAAGTGCGCTCTGCTGGACAAATTTTTAATCTGCATTTAATCTGCGTTATATGTTCTGTAAAAAAAAAAAAAAGGTAAAGATATATTGGTCAGGCTCTACAGACTAGTATAAAAATAAAGCAACTTCTTTAGTCTCTGTGGCTCCCAGGAATGTCATAATATATCTGTGAACAGGATCTCCATTTGGGGCTTTTCCTTGTCCACTTCATGAGCTGAACATCCCGTTACCAGTGTGCGTGCAACAGCAGCCTCATCACCTCGCTTATTGTTTATCAACCTTATCTGATTGGAAAAAAGTTGGGAGTATGAATTAAAATGGTTACTTATTTATGTAAATACAAATAAAGCTATTTGATACTGTTAAAATGATACAGAAAACTACGTGTGGTGACTTACCTTTTGGGACAAACTTAAGCGAGTGACTGAATATTCAAAAACGTGATGAGCCCTCCTCCGGTCCATCATTCAGAAACTCATGGCCTAGTCCATTTCCACACTTGCCACACAGAACCTGCATATATAAATGGATACGTATAAACAAACAGGAACATATTTGTGGTGTCTGTAAATATGAACTAATTAAAAAACATCTGATTCTGACCTTGTAGGCTGTTAATGTCTCCATGTGTTTTGATACACTGTCCTCTCGGAGGGTTTCAGTGAAGGCAGGCCAGGGGGAGGAATGCTCATATTTGGATCTGCTAGAAAAGAGTGGATGCCCACACTGGGAGCAAACATATATACCTGCAGAGAAAAACTGAATCAGGTAAATGTCCTTTTCGACAAGTTTGTAAAACAGACACATTGTTTTCTTAGCTATAGTAATATTTAAGCAGTGTTGGGGCCTGTACCATGATGGTAGCTGAACAAATTCAGAGTTACAGGATTAGTTTTGAGTTGACAAAACCAAACCTCTCCAATCCGGCTTTGTTGGTACCATGATGCTGTTCATCAACTTTCTTTGTCAATTCAGGCTTTGATCCTGAGTTTGTGGAGCGCATGCACATGAATGTGTGACATCACTGGTGAACAGCCAATCAGGAGCCTTGCAACACAAAGCATGTTTAATTTACTTCTCGCGAGATTCAAAACTAAAGGTTAAAGGTTTTGCTAAAGATTAAGAGATTGAAAATTATGCGAAATTTAAATGTCATATGAAAAATGAAGGAGGACTAATAAAATAAATGATCTTGTGTAGTCACAAGTGGAAATTGTTAACATAGTTTATACATTTGAAAATATATAGTGATAGAGACTTGAACATGTAAGTTCAGATTTGTAATTTTTAAAATAGTGCAATCTTTTGATACTACAGCTTATTTATATTACATGATCTGTATACATTAATATTTATTTAAAATAATTTATAATAACTGTTAAACTAAAATTGCTTGTGTGTAAGAGATAAATAATAATATCAATCACAATAATTATATAAATCATAAAATGACTCAGTTATTATCATTAAAGCCAGACTTCTATTTTTTGTTTTTTTTTTAAGCATAAGTGACCTTTAATTTGGAGCAAGATAAACTGGAGTGACAGTGTCAGACATGTGTCACTTCTCTCACATCTGATTGGTCCACCTTCAGTTTGAAATCTCTAATCAAGAACATAACCTGCCCCGGAGCAGGTTAGCCGTGCAGCGTAAGATACCATGGCAACGAACACCGATTAAAGCCGAGCTACTTTCATAGTACCTAAAATCCAGAGTTGGCGGAAACTAAGATGAAACATAGCTGGCTAGCCACCTAATCCAGCTTCATGGTACAGGCCCTTGGTTAGCGAATTTCGGTACACCTGTTCAGCCAAGTTTTATAAAGTTACATCATAATCTTCCTTCAAGGGAGCAGGCTGTGGAGAGTAAATAATGAAAAACATTACTTACCGGGTTTAAAATTATCTTTATAATACTCCTTCCCGAAAAAAGAACAAAATGACATCGTTTCAGTAGATAGCACAGACAGTGTATGAGCAGATCAAGTGCGAGGACAAGCTGAGAAACGAAATGTTCCGGTCACGTGACCCTTACACAACAGTTGACCTTTCTCTGAACGACCGCTAGGTGTCAGTGCAGATCAACCGAACACTCCTGTCAACGTGGACAACGCTTCATATCTGAATGAATGAAGGTCAATCATGTGTGTATCAGTTATTACACATCAGGCTTTTGAGGAAAACATTTATTTGTACATTTATCACTTATCACTGTATATCATTGCATTAGGAAAGATGCAGTGCATTGCATTGCATAAAGAAGGTTCCCCCCACAATAAAACCACAGAACTTTTATTATTTTAAATAATTAATTAATATTTCTAAACAATATTTCTAATAATAATCTTAATAAGACATATAGGCCCGTATTAGGAGATATAGGTAGAGTGACAACAGATATTTATATGTATTTATGTATGTATGTTAAGATCTCAGTGATTTACAGCTATCAGAATTCTGTTTTTTTCCTCCTCCTCGAGTATGAGGTCTTTTTCTTACTATATCAGTTTATGCCATAAAACCCTGATGTATCACATACAAATATAAAACATAAAACAAAAAAATATTTTCACGTTTTTATCTAAAGATTCAGTCTAAGATTCTAAACTGTAATAAACATTTATTTGGACTACTATTATTCAATATGCCAGGCTTTACATGGCTAATATGCATTTACGGCTCGCTGAAAGATCATAGTAGCCATGAGAATATAAGAATCACAGTTCACTGAAGTATTACTGGAAATGCAAGTTTGAGCAACACTGTAAGTGCTACAAACCTTGAAGAACATTTATTTTTTATTTCATAGATATGTAAAGGTGGGCGAAGAAAAAAAAAAAACAATACAGCCACATTTAGTTTTAAAGACCTTTTCTGCTCAGATGTTTAATAGGTTATGCTCACTCATATTTACAATAGTGTTTAAGTAACTCAGGAAGTTCCAACCAGTCCAAAGCCATTCTGTGAATGATGTGTTTCTGGATTGTCTTTCGGCAGAGTGTCTGCAGTGAGGCAACTAAAACAGAGGAGCAAAAGAGAGGGATCATTACAGTCTGTCTTACAATGTGGGTCATATAATCATATCAAAGCATATTAGCAAGCTATAAACTGAAACTTACATCCATATTCCACCTGGACAATCCGAACACATTTAGTAGCTGCAAATACATCCACAACAGCATACAGCGGCTTGTTGGTGGGGATGCTCTTTGCAGAGGCTCCCATGTCTTCACCATTGACAATAATGTGCATGTCGGCACACCCTTGTCCCTTAGGTACATAGACAACCCCTATCCGACTGCGACGGGCCGTGGGGGGTAGAGCGTTGGTTTTATACAGATCATCCAGGATGTGACTGAATCTCCCCGGTCGACTGCGTCCCACCAACTTGTCTCTGGGTATGCCTATGTTTTCTATATACAGGTGAGTGTCTGTGAAAAATGTTTTAGGCTTGTTTTCTGCCTCATCACCAACATTTGGCTGTTCACCACCTTCTCCTTCTTCTTCAATGACTTTATTATGATTTCTTGTTATTGCAAATACCCAGCTGTCTCCCATATCCACTAGATCAGGCAGAGAGTATTCTGGCACAGTTTCCAGTGTCCGAGGGTCGTGGGCAGTAAGTCCGATCCTTAAATGACCACACCAACCCAGTTCTTTCTCTTCTATCTCCACTAGGAAGATCTCTCCAGGGCTTAAAGGGCCTTTACTGAAGCAGACACCATTTGCAAAACTTTCTACTCGGGTGGCTTGAGTCCGCGAGGGGTCCAGTCTCACATTTGTCCCGTGAACTGAATGGAATTCCATAAACTGACCCAAAACTGCTGCCATTTTGACAGTTTTCTACAAGTTAAATCAAATAAGAGACATAACTTTGTAATAACTCAAGCTTAAAAGTTTTTTTTGTTTTTTTTTTAAGCCTGTAAAACACAAATGGACAAAGAATAAAAGCTAAAAACTCACTTATTCAAGCAGAATATTTTCCTCAGTGTTTATTGTCCTTTTCTCTGGGGATAGTTCTTGTTAAAAGCATGATCTTTTTAAACGATACCTCCACCACGGTTCACTTGTGGCTTAGGAATTTTTAGCCCTGAAGGGCTGACTATTTTTGACCTCCTGCATGTGTCGGTTGTGGTTTTAAATAGCTGACAGATATGGTGAGTGAAGACTAATGACTGGGAGGAGTTATAGCATTCAGATCAGAACTGCTCATTGACAATTCACTATCCACTGTTTCTTGTAGATCATGGTGTTCATTAAAAATATAAATAAATACTGAATAGTACTCGTAAGGAAGTAGAGAGTGGGCTTGTGTTTTCTATTTCTCTAAGTAACATGTATCTTCATAGCAGAGAGATCTGTGTTAAGAGGGCTCTGCAAAGCTTTATCTAGGCCAAAGTAATTGTCCTCTTTTACCCCACCTCCCTAGCAAAGTCTGAGACAGTGAAATATTACAGGCTACAATGTGGGAATGCAATATTTTTTTCTTGGTCAAATGAAAAATAAAATGTAGTTCATTTTTTATTATTTTGCTATTCTTTAAATTAGTTTATATACTCAAGAATATTCTGATATTTAACGGAAAGTGGTCGTATTGTGGAATCATGTGAATGCATTAACCTGATTTCTATAACCAGAAACATATTATGACAGTTAGCCTATTTACTTTTAATAATAAAATAACTTTTATTTATCTATTTATTTTACTTTTTGACACTGTCAAAAAAAAAAAAAAAAAAAAGCTTTCGGCTAATTCTGGCAAATTTACAGTCATGTTCATTAATGTGCACTGCCCCTGTAAACAAATTAACTAAACTGGATATTAATTTGTACTGGTATATAAGACATATGTTTGGAGTGAAGACTCAGTTTTGTGGATTAAGGGGAAAAAATATAAATTAGAACATGTTTAAGTAACTTTTTTAAATTCAATTATTATTGTCCAAAATTAATAAAATGCAGCCTAATAAACTGTAACAGTGACCATTTCCAGTATTTTCAGACAATAATCGTAATATATGAATTCTGGAAGTGCTGTGCATGGTCGCGGTAACAAAATTAGGACAAATATTGAGTTTTTAGGGTCATCGGAGTGTCTTGTTGTGTCTCTATAAGCGTATGGATGTTGGGGCAGGGTTTATTCATTTATTTATTTATTTTTAAATCGGGATTAAAGTGGACTCCAGCCATACTTCCTATAATCAGATTGAGGAGCTGCTGCTCGCAAAATCACATCTGGATGGAGCCTGTGAGGGGGAGGAGTTAGTTTCTATGGGAATACACAGCTTCACAGTAATATAACAGCGATGCACTGCATAAGTGTAATAATACTTCAGAACTCCGGAGGATCTGCGCGCTGCACAGTCCAGGTTTACCGAGCGATACATGCACATCTGCACAGCCCTGCGGATATAATGAACGACATGAGCGCACATCGCTCTTTAACTGAGCTTGTATCATAAAGTCTGATGTCGAGCTCTGTGGAGACTTACGATTCACGCAAGACGGTTTGAGAAAGTGTCATCTGTCTCTTCTCTGGGAATGATTAACGGATCTGCGACTCACTGTTACTGACAGAAGGCAAAAGCTGATTTTCTTTTTCTTTTTTGAGATCAGGCGATTGTGCAGAAATTGGGTGAGTTCATTCTTTTTGAAATTATCTCCATACTCACAGAAAGTTGCTTTAATGAGCATCCTTCATATTTTATGATTTGCATGAATCCTACAAAGCAATACACCAGCTGCCTTGATGAATCACCTGCTGTGATGCCTGTTCATTTGCAACAAATTAAAGTTTATCATACTGCTCGGTATTTGTTTCCATCATTGGCACGTGTCTCTGAGAATTATTAATGAATTTAATCCATCTGAAACATTTGCTGGAGTTCAAATCCAGTTCATCTGACATTAGGCCTAAGCAGTGCTATTAATCTGTTGAGATATTTTTTGTGTCTGTCAGACAGATCTGAAAGAATTTTAAGGATTTCACAGTATTTTATGACGTATATTATGACACATTATCAACACATTTGCATGCAATCTTTTTCCATTTACCAGTAACAAATTCTACAGAAGTTACATGTCTGTTTATTGTCTATCATAGTTTAGTCCAGATGGTCGCCTTCCAGTTGGCTGTCAATCAACATGTTTTTTTTTTTTTTTTTTTTTTTTTTTTTTTTTTTTTTTTTACCACACACAGTAGCTCAGATGAGATGATTAAAGGCATTGTGTGTCCAAGTCTGCCTAAGCTTAAATTAATAATCAATAACTATTTATAGGGAGTGAATGTTCCATCATACATTGTGTTTTTACCCTGTTGTGAATAATAGCTGCAATTTGATAGGAATTTAGACAAACCAATCATATTTTATTGTACTGTACCACACCAAATTATGGTTTATGCAGATTTCTATACACTTATAGCCTATACAGCATTGTTGATCGTTCAGAAGGAAAGACCTCTCCAACAACATGAGAGAGGTCTGACATACCTCATGTAGATGTGCCCTCGAACAGTCGGTTGGTTTATTATTTCATCAGTCCATTTTGAATGAAGAAGGGATTAAAGACAGTTTGCCAGTTGCTGGAGAATTGGTGTCACAGGGTTACATAACCACAGAAGGCAGTCTTTAACTTACTTTTAAATGCCTTACTTGACCTAGAAAGATAGTGCTAGATCTTCTGTTGACTGAAGTAGAAAGGCCCATTATTTCCTGACTAAGAGATAAGTCCCTCATTGTGGTTCCCCTTGATGTATTAAGTAGTATTTTAGAATGTTGCAGCCTATTGTCACACACCTGGACTCATTTAATGTGTTTTTGCCCATGACCCAGTTTCTGTCTTTCCGTGTTTGATTAGTTCCCAGGTGTGTCCATTCTCTTCCTCATGTGTTCCATGTCCCTGTTAATTTATGATTCCATCCACCTGTGTTTCCCCAATTATCCTTTGTACTTAAGCCTTGTCCTTTCAGTTCTGTTTTGTCGGGTCTTCATTTGCATTTGCTACTTACGTGTGTCTACCTCTGTGCTCCATGTTGGATATCCCCTGTGTTGGATATATTAAAAACCTTATTCCGTTTATCCTCGACTCCGTATTCCTTCAGGCAGCGTAAGTAGCAAATGCAAATGAAGACCCGACAAAACAGAACTGAAAGGACAAGGCTTAAGTACAAAGGATAATTGGGGAAACACAGGTGGATGGAATCATAAATTAACAGGGACATGGAACACATGAGGAAGAGAATGGACACACCTGGGAACTAATCAAACACGGAAAGACAGAAACTGGGTCATGGGCAAAAACACATTAAATGAGTCCAGGTGTGTGACAGTTAGCAAATGCAAATGAAGACCCGACAAAACAGAACTGAAAGGACAAGGCTTAAGTACAAAGGATAATTGGGGAAACACAGGTGGATGGAATCATAAATTAACAGGGACATGGAACACATGAGGAAGAGAATGGACACACCTGGGAACTAATCAAACACGGAAAGACAGAAACTGGGTCATGGGCAAAAACACATTAAATGAGTCCAGGTGTGTGACAGTACTCCCCCCTCCCGGTAGGTGCGTCCTCGCACCGTAGAAACAACAGAGGGAGGCGTGGGTGGGAACTTGGGAGGAGGTTCCGGTGGAGGACGGACTTCCAGGAGGGGGCCAGCAGACAGGGACCACAGAAGGAGGAGCCAGGGAGGAGATGGAGGAAGGAGCCAGGGAGGAGACAGGAGCAGGAAGAGCCAGATGGTCCACCAGAGACCAGCCAGGACTGAGATCCAAGGTGGAGTCGACGGCGGGAGGAGCCATGGTGAAGGAAGGGTCGACGACACCAGGGGGCCGACAGGCGGAGACTGCACCGGTGGGTGAGGAGCCCAAGATGGAGCAGCACAGCCGCAGAGCCAGGGTGACGACGAGGATCCGGAGGGCCTAGGTGGAGCTGAAGGCTCAGGCGACCAAGGTGGAGGCGGGGTCCTGGCAGACCGCTGTGGAGCCGGAGTGACCGAGGATGGAGGTGGAACCGGAGGGAAGGAGGAGCCTGACAGAGCCGGAGGGATGGAGTGACGAGGTGGAACCAGAGGAGTGGAGTCCCGAGGCGGCGGATGGTCGACGACTGACCAAGGTGGAGCCGGAGGGACGAGGGAGCCCGGTGGAGCAGGTGGGATGACAGGCCACGGTGGAGACGAGGGAGCTAAGAGCCAAGGCGGAGCCGCTGGGTCGAAGGACCGAGGAGGAGTCCAGGGCTCGGAGGCTGGAGGCGGAGACAGGGCCTTAACGCGCCAAGGCGGAGCTGGAGACTGGCAGTCCAGCGGCGAACCATCGCGCCCCGATGGCGCGGACTGAGGGTGAGCTGCGGGACTGACTGGCACCAGCAGGGATGGCGAGGAACTGGCTGGTCTAGGAGGAGGACAGAGAGGAAGGATGGGAGGAAGGACAGGAGGATCAGGACTGGACGGAACCAGCGAAAGAGTAGAGGGACCAGCAGGTTTGGGAGGAGGCGGGAGAGGGAGGCTGGGAGGGAATACAGGAGACACAGAAGACTCAGGGCTGGGCGGAACCAGTGGTGAAACAGAAAAATCACGGCTGGGCATAACCAGCGGAGACACAGAAAAATCACGGCTGGGCATAACCAGCGGAGACACAGAAAATTCAGAGCTGGGCGGAACCAGCGGAGACACAGAAGATTCAGAGCTGGGTGGAACCAGCGGAGACACAGAAGATTCAGAGCTGGGCGGAACCAGCGGACAAACAGAAAACTCAGGGCTGGGCGGAACCAGCGGAGAAACAGAAGACTCAGGGCTGGGCGGAACCAGCGGAGAAACAGAAGATTCAGAGCTGGGCGGAGCCAGCGGAGATACAGGAAACTCAGGGCTGGGCGGAACCAGCGGAGAAACAGAAAACTCAGGGCTGGGCGGAACCAGCGGAGAAACAGAAAACTCAGGGCTGGGCGGAACCAGCGGAGAAACAGAAAACTCAGGGCTGGGCGGAACCAGCGGAAATGGAGCAGAGGAAATGACTGGAGGAGGTAGGAGTGGGAGACTGAGAGGGTATACAGGGGAATCAGGGCTGGACGGAACCAGCGGGGAAACAGGAAAATTAGGGATTACCTCCATAGACCAGTCCATCAGATCCAGAGCTTGCTCCATATGACCTTCAGAGACTGTATACAGCTCACCCTCAGTCGTAGGAGTGTGGGCAGGGCTTTCCTCCACGCCCTCGATCTCCACGAGGACTCCCACGATGCACGGTGTTGCCGGCTCACACACCTGGTCAGTCGCGCTCTCGAGTTCCGGCTCCCTGTCAGTGGATGGCTCGGGCTCTGCGGCTGCGGTGGGCTCTGGCTCCGTGCGGCGTGATGGTGGCTGGCTGGTCTCTGGGTCGGGAGTGGGGCTGGCGAGGTCCTCTATGGGGCAGACGGTGAGAGGTGACCCATTTCTCGCCAGAGTCCACTCCACGTATGCGGCGAAATCCTCTCGAGGACCATCTTCGGACGACAACGCTCTGCATTTGGAGTTCAGGCTGGTGTTGTAGAAGGTGCAGAGCGCGCCGTCCGGGTAGCTGGTGGCATTTGCTAATAGGAGAAACCATCTGGTGTGGTCCTCGAGAGAGCGTTCTTCCTGCTTCAGCAGAAGGATGAGGAATTCGGGACGATAGAGGGGATCCATAGAAACACTACAAAACAAAAAGACTGAGAAAAAACGAAAGCAAAACGGAGGGAAAGACGCAGTTTTCTACTTTCTCTTTAGGTCGGGTCTTCTGTCACGGATTTACGCTGCCTGAAGGAATACGGAGTCGAGGATAAACGGAATAAGGTTTTTAATATATCCAACACAGGGGATATCCAACATGGAGCACAGAGGTAGACACACGTAAGTAGCAAATGCAAATGAAGACCCGACAAAACAGAACTGAAAGGACAAGGCTTAAGTACAAAGGATAATTGGGGAAACACAGGTGGATGGAATCATAAATTAACAGGGACATGGAACACATGAGGAAGAGAATGGACACACCTGGGAACTAATCAAACACGGAAAGACAGAAACTGGGTCATGGGCAAAAACACATTAAATGAGTCCAGGTGTGTGACACCTATAGGGAAACTAATTACAATTAATGGGCAAAGCAAAATTGAATGGTTCTGTTATGGTCTATGAATATGTTTGTGTATTGTGTATTTAAGTGTTACCTAACCTCTTTTATGTGCCAATTGGCTTCATTTTTTCTTTTGTCGAGCACAGAAAGAAAACAATAAATCTTATAGGCAACGTGTATTTTCAGCACTTTAGTGTCCAACATACATGCTGAAAATGTAATATAGACCACTCCACACTATTATCCAGACTAGAGTCCTGGGAGGGTCTAAAAGCTAGCATTCTTAATTGGTTTAAGTCATACCTTACCTCTTCCTCTGTACCTCTGACCTGTGGCCTTCTGCAAGACTTTATCTTAGCTTCTTCTCTATTTTCTCTCTACATGCTACCTCTGGGCTCTATTCTTAGGAAACATGGTGTCTCTTTTCATTTTTATGCAGACAATACTCAAATCTATCGATCAAAAGAAACAATTCCGCAGTGATTAACTCTCTTTGGAAATGTTTAAAGGAGGTTAAATCATGGCTTGCCCAAAATTTCCTCTTCTTAAATGAAGACCGAAGTAATTGTTCTTGGTTCTAATGAGAATTCTCAGTATTTATGCCCTGATTTGGACAGTTTATAAATTTTTAAATCACAGGTGTGGACCCTAGAGGTGTTCTTGTCAAATAGCATTTAAAATTTGATAAACATATCTCCTTCATTATCGGTTGCATCAACTTCGCCTACTGTCTAAAATCAGAGACTTTTTCACTCCCAAAGCTCAAGAAATGGCTGTTCATGCGTTTATTACATCTTGGCTAGATTACTGCAATTCCTTATATTACAGTATATTGAAATCTCAAATTGCACGCCTTCAGCTAGTCCAAAACGCTGCAGCCAGACTACTTCTGAAGTGTCGCAAACATGAAAACATCACTCCAATTCTCAGATCTCTACACTGGTTGCCGGTTCATCAGACAATAGATTTTAAAATTCTTCTCTTTGTTTATAAACCTTTATATTACCTAGCTCCTGTTTACATCTCTGAATTACTTGATTTATACACTCCAACTAGAAGCCTAAGATCTTGCGACCAGGCTTTGTTGGTAGTTTCACATGTTAGACTTAAGCGTAGAGGGGAGCATGCATTTGCAGTGGCAGGTGCCACGACTTTGGAATACCCTAGTGTTTTTAAGTCCTTGCTAAAACCTATTTGTTTTTCTTAGTGTACCGAATACTCTTGTACAATAATTTTTAAATGGGTTGCTCTTATTTTTATCTGGTTTGCTTTTTGTGTATGTTTTTATAATTTTCTCTTCTGTAAAGTACCTTGGTCAGCCTAGTGGCTGTTATAAATGTGCTTTATTAGGAAAATTTACTTGAAATTGAACATTAACGGAGAAAATGCAAATGTTCAGCATAATTGTTCTAGTTCTGTTATTTTGCCTTTTATACATAGAGGATATCAGGCACAAAGTGCATGAACTTTATTCAAATGTTATTATTATTTTTTTATAAAATTTCAGAGTAGGTAGATCTCTGAAACCCTACTAATGCATTATGTAATAATTATAGACTCTAGACATTATTCAGGGGGCATCAAATATAGAGATTTTGACTCAAAGGTCCAACGAGGTGTTTGAAAGCTCCAAATTATTGGTGTTTTCAAACTTTTTTAATAATACAATCTGTGACTGTTTAAATAAATGAATTAAACATGATTCATTTTGTTAATCCAGAAGCCTAGCTGTCGAAGGGGAAAACTATATATGATTTTGTTTGTTTTTAAAGCATTTAATTAAGATTTGTTATCTTACTCATAATACTCATAGGTAAAATGCTCTTTTCAGAAGCCTTGTTAAGAACCACTGTTGTTGAGGAAGAAGAGTTACTTTTTTTGTAGCACAAAACTGATCCAGTCAATGGTTTGTCCAAAACGATCATTGCCAAAGACAGATCTTCCTCTTAATCATCATATTCTGTCACGCTCTAAAAAACTGCTGATGGAAGTTGAAGCAAAATGACTGTGTTGTCCATATATCTTGAGGCAAAATAGTTTAATTGTCTTTTTTGCTGACTCAAAGATTTTTTGCTTTTGCTCTGTAGAGATAAATCATGGCAGGGATGACAGGAAATGAAGGAACTCACAAACTGGCCGGTGGGACCCAGAGACCAGGTTTACAGCTGAAGAAGGACACTGACCAGAGAGGCATAGTAATCCAACTGACGGACACCGAGGGTGAATGGGACAATCTTGATGACACTGACCTCATATTCACCTTGGACTGTGATGGCAAAAAGTCACTTAGCTCCTTCCGAAACCAAAGACCATGTTCGGTCGACATTCAAACAGAGGGGGAATGGGGTCTCAGCTCACCTGCTTTCAATGTTCCTCTTTCTCCATCTTCTCTGGGTTCCTTGGGAAACTCTTTCCCCCCGGGGTCTGGCTTCCTCTCGCCCACTCACCGACCCCTGGCCAGCTTAGTGAAGTCATTATCTACAGAACTGGAACTGAAAGAGTCTTCTCTAAAGCCCAAACCGCTCCTCAGCCTCGTGAAGTCGATTTCCACTGAGCTTTCTCGCAGTGAGCCGGAGGTGTCTCAATCCAGGTCTGACAACAAGCTCAATTTGCACTTGTTGTCGCAATTCACCCATCCCAAAAGCCGCACCGGTGACTCCCGCACCGCTCCTCCATCTCCAGTCAACTTATCCCCCACCGAGCCCAAAGCCAGCTTCTTCAAAATGGAGCTGGAGGACACACGACGCAAGCTCTCGGAGGCCATGCAGGAACCTTTGAGCATGTTCAGTAAGATCATGCGTGAAGATAGTGTTGGAAGCCCCAAGCACCAAAGGAGCACAGGATCAGTGGACTCACCAAGCTACAAAGGCTTTGGAATTGGGAAAACGACCAGTGACCTGACTGTATCTGAATCTCCTAAAAGTGCTAGGAAAGCAGAAAGTGAGATTCTACTGGAGTGCAACTGGCCTGTGAGACATCGCAAACGGTGTGTGCAGAAATCCTCGCTTTCCCATGAGCACCATAGCAGACAGGCAGACACTGGATCTGTGACGGAGTCCAGCACTCACGTCAGTGCATCCCAGAGCACAGATATGAATAGAACTGATCAAGATGGTTTGGCAGAAGATGTGACAGAACAGGCCTCCTCTCCAGTGCCAGGAGTGGGTCTTGCCTATGTAGCGTTTCTGTCATACTGCTACTTTATTGTTCCTCTGTCAGCGTATTGGTCTGGCCTGTTCCTTGGTTTAGTGTTTGGATTAATGTTGGGGCTTGTGCTTATCCGATGGGGCTCCATGAAACACTTTCCCACCAGTCAACAACATAGACTACATGGGACCTCTCATAATAATATTCTCTTTGAAGCTCTACAGAGCAACGTACCGTCTCTCAAGGTGAGTATAATGCATTTTAAAATATTTATATTTTGTAAAAAATTAATTGGTGTGATGATCTGTACTTGCAAGGTACAGAACGTATAATATAACAAAATATGTTAGTAAAATAATTTTTGTATGTACATTACCATTCAAAAGTATGAGGTCAGTAATTTCTTTAAATAAATGATAACTTTTATTCATTAAGGTATACAGTAAAATTTAAGTTGATAAAAATAAAAAAATAAATTTCTTGTGCACATTATCAGGACATTATAATAGTTAATTGAGTGATTATGTGACGCTGAAGAAATTTCAACTTTGCCATCACAGGAATAAATAACATTTTAATATGTTTAAAATTAAGTTGTAAGTAATATTTCAATCTGACTGCTTTACAGTTTTAACAAAAAATAAAATAAAATAAAATGCAACATTGGTGAGCATAAGGGATTTATTTAAAATAAAATAAAAAATATCTGAACAACTCCAGATTTTTGCAAGGCAGAGTATAAATATAAATATAAAATGTTATATTTAATATTTTTTATATGACTGTGGCTGCATACAAAATTGCATACTTCCCTAATACTGTATATACTAGATTAAAAGAATATGTAACAAAGGAAGTAGACCTATGTCTGAATTCACAATACTCATAGGCAAAAGTACCTGGATGACCTACTGCTTCTGGTGTGATTCTGTGTGCATACAATGGACACGACTATCCCATGAGGCCATGGTAGAGGATTTGTGAATGGCATTGAAGCTACACAACTGACTTTGGTAGATCCCATGATAATGACATAGTGAATGTAGAACATCCAGATTAAATTCATGCTACACATATTATAAAAATATATAACTTCCTTTTTTTAGTGATCGTAAAGTAATTACTTTTTTTTCTTTAAATAAGTACCTACTTACAATTTTGGACAGGCAATTTATTCTACTTCCTAAATAGCCTAGATTATCCACCAGGGTGCAGAAGACATGTAGTTGGGTTTCCACTATAGGGTTAAATGCTAAGAAAAGCAATAGAACAGCACCACAGGTAACAACAGCCTTGCTGACTGCTATTAAACCAAAACCTGTACTTCAGTGTGTCAAGGCTCATGTCCTTCGGGAATCAGTATTGTTCTTTTTTTAACACACTGCGTTGAATGTCACAGTGTCTAAAGTAAGCCTTAAACTTGCTTTTCTCCAAAGACTGAACAAAACTCTCATTACCACTCGCTTCTGTGAATAATTCTGCTCTTCTGTGTCTGATGGAGAATAACACACACCCACTACTTGTCACGGCTAACTACAGTAGCTACAGAGCTTATCCCAATGCCCCACTTCTTTAGTTTGTCTGTCTCTGTCCTAAAACTGTGTGGTGAGAATTCATATATTACAGTTGAGTTGAAGTGAAATGTTTCTGCATTCTAGGGCTGGATGAATGAGATGTACGCATATGATCCAGAGACCTACTTTCCATCACTCATGCACACTGTGTATGTCACATTGGATGGACCCTGTTTGCGGCTTGACTACCCACGTAACAACATTCCCCGCTGGGCTACCTTTGACGAGCCCTGTTACGAAAAAAATTTCACCCACTCACGGATATTTCGACTCACTGGCAGCAAGGTCAGTGTACCACTGATTTTAACACCTTAGTAGAAGGACGTGCATTGCCCTTCAGTGGTAGTGTGACACAGTTCTACTTATGGTCTCTGAACCCAAATGGCTGGAGTTTTAATGTGGCAGAATGTTGCATAGATGTCACGTAATTATAATGAAGTTGTTGCCTTGGTAACAGGTATTTCTTCTGCCACTGGCTTTGGCACACAAGAGAGTGTGGAACAGGAAGTATCCAATCTGTATAAGTTTGGCTGAAGGAGAAAGAGCTGTGGAGGAAGACGAGATGGCACACGGTCAGGAGGAGGCTCAGAAAGTAGAGAAACACCCGGGGCCTACGACAAATGTTTCCCATCCTCTCACACTGTACCTCTTTGGACGCACAGGGCGGGAGAAAGAAGAATGGTTCCATCAACTGTTTTCTGCATCCATTCACAATGAAGAGAACCATTCTGAATCTATATCTGGTAGTAAAAATGAAATTAGTTGAACTTAAAAGGGATAGTTCACCCAAAAATGAAAACTCATTCACGCTCATGTTGTTCCAAACGCGGTAAGACCTTTGTTCATCTTCGGAACACAAATTAAGATATTTCTGATGAAATCCAAGAGCTCTCTGACCCTCCCATAGTCAGCAAGGGAATTGTTTCATTCAAGGCCCAGAAAGGTAGTATGGACATCAATAAAAAAGTCACATGCCTTGTCATGAACGTGTGTCGAAGACTGACACAGAAGAGAAGAAATCATTGATTAAAGTCATTATTATTATTATTTTTTTTTTTTTTTTGCTCTTTCTCATAGTTTCATTACATTATGGTTGAACCATTGATGTTCTTACTACCTTTATGGGCCTTGAACACGTCAGTTGTGTTGTTGCCTATGCAGTGTCAGAAAGCTCTGATTAATAAGAAATTAATGACAGAATTTTCATTTTTGGGAGAACTCCCTTTAAAGGGTTAGTTCACCCAAAAATCTAAATTATGTCATTAATGACTCACCCTCATGTCGCTCCAAACCTGTGAGACCTCCATTCATCTTCAAAACACAGTTTAAGATATTTTAGATTTAGTCCGAGAGCTCTCAGTCCCTCCATTGAAACTGTGTGAACGGTATACTGTCCATGTCCAGAAATTTGAATGTCCAGACATTAGAGGGTCAGTTAGAATTTGTTGAAGCATCGAAAATACATTTTGGTAAAAACTTTATTTGGTAAAGACTTTATTCACCATTGTCTTCTCTTCCGTGTCTGTTGTGAGAGAGTTCAAAATAAAGCAGTTTGTGATATCCGGTTTGTGAACAAATCATTCGATATAACTGGACCTTTTTGAACCAGTTCACCAAATCGAACTGAATCGTTTTAAACGGTTCGCGTCTCCAATACACATTAATCCACAAATGACTTAGGGTGTACTCACACTAGGCATGGTTGCCATGAACCGGGCCCGAGTACGATTGTCCCCCCTCCCCACTCCCCCTCTGGCCTGCACTCACATATAGGGTTTCAGCATTCGTGCCGGAGCACGCTTACGTCATTATGGTGCGACGGTTTCGGGATAAACAGGAAGAGCGGCGTTCTCTGAACACAATGGAGTGCATCGCTCTGTTTTCTTTGTGGATAATTTTGTGTTGTTTGGTCCACAGCCTGTTGTTAAACAGATGTGTCGCCTTAGTGGCGCGAAAATTTTGACGTAATCGTGCTGCTCGTATGAGGATGTTTGCAAGGTACCAGCTGAAGTGCAGCAAGGACTTTGCAGTTTTTAGTTTTTATGCGTTTTGCACCTCAGCCGTAGACCAAAGCGACCCTTTCCCTGCCATGTTGGTTTTGGAGCGTCGCAAAACCGTGATGCAAAGCGTCCTTTTCCGTGCTCCGGCACGGTTAGCGCTCACACTGCATGCGAACCGAGTCCAACTGAACTGTGCTCTGGCCCACCTCTTCCAAGTGGGCCAGGGCCGGCTAATCGAGCCGCACCCAGGCACGATTCGGAGCACTCACACTAGTCAAACGAACCGCGCTTTGGTGGTCAAACGCACTCGGGCACGGTTCAAACTGGCTAGTGTGAGTACACCCTTAAGCTGGTAATTTTTTTTTATGTGGCTCAATCGAATGATTCGTTCATGAACCGGATATCACAAACTGCTTTGTTTTGAACTCTCTCTCACAACAGACACGGAAGAGAAGACAATGCTGAATAAAGTCGGTGTTTTTGCTATTTTTGGACCAAAATGTATTATCGATGCTTCAAAAAATTCTAACTGATCCTCTGATGTCACATGGACTACTTTGATGACGTTTTTTTCTTACCTTTCTGGACATGGACAGTAGACCGTACACAGTATCAATGGAGGGACTGAGAGCTCTCGGACTAAATCTAAAATATCTTAAACTGTGTTCCGAAGATAAAAGGAGGCCTTACGGGTTTGGAACGACATGAGGGTGAGTCATTAATGACATAATTTTGATTATTGGGTGAACCAACCCTTTTAAGTGAACTGAACATACAGTACATAAATTGCATCAAACACAATTTGACAAAATACGTCAAAAATGTTATTGCATATGTTTTTTAATGTATCATATTTGACAGATCAGGCTTTTATGGTAATTTATGCATCACAACATTTCTATCGATCTAATTCATAAAGGAACATTTTGTGGTTGTCAAAATGTTGAATGAATATATGCCATATATAAAATATTTAATATATTAATTGAATATTATTCAATATAGTTAATAATAATGTTATAATATTATTTTATATTACTATAATGTAATATGCAAATTATCTATTTAATGTATCAATTATACAAATAAAAGTGTCTATACAGAAGCCATTTTGTACAGTCTTGTAAAGTATAAAGAAAGAAGTTGCCTGAGCTGAGAAAATAACATTTTAAAAATGTTTTGCTAACATTAAGTTACACAATTGTTTTATTTCTGAATTTTCTTTTGCTCTGTAGATAAATCTGCAGTGCATGAGGAGAACTCTTGGGGACTGTCACATGGTGATGAAAGCTCAGTCAAGGACAGCAGTGAAGATGTGTACCATAGTGATTTGGCTGGCAGAGTAAAAGAGAACATTATACCAGACTATACTTCTTACATGACCAGTCTCATCTTCTCAGCACATGCCAGTCCACTGCAAAGCCCCTGCCAAAGCAGCACCCAGGGCAGCCCTACTCAAAAAGAACAGGTGAGCTTTAAACAAAGAGGCTTTGTGTCAATTTTGTCACATGACCATGTAAAAAAGCCTGTGATATACAGATGATACAAAAATTCCACCAAAGCATGTCAGAATAAATAGTCTGCATGGCAGGTATGTCAAACTGCAGTTATCAAGGGTGGCTTTACATGCTGTTGAATTGCTAATGTGTACAATTCAGTAAAATATTTGGCTAAAGATCAACCATGAATTATTAAATGCTGCTTTTTCCTGTGGGGTGTGAGAAGTGTGTCAGATGCTTAGAGACAGCGGCTAAAAATGACAGTGAGTTTTACCTCCAAATGCAGGAAATACTATTACAAAATATTGAAAAACATTTTACTGCTTTCTAAATTTTCTAAAATATTAAACTAGTAGAGAAATGTAACCCCATTCCAAAATTATAAAACATCAAAGTTAGGAATGGGATTTATAAATCTGCTTATTTTTCATTTATGTTAATTTTTTTAATCCTTTTAAATTGCAGATTTATTGAATTTGCATGAGATGAATTCTCGTAGTTTCATAAAATTAAGTTGAACCACTGATGTCACATGGACTATTTTAACAAAGTCCTTACTAACTTTCTGGGCCATGAACCAGTCAGTTGTGTTGCTGTTTATGCAAGGTCAAAAAGCTCTTGGATTTCATCAAAAATATTTTTATTTGTGTTCTGAAGATGAATAAAGGTCTTATGGGTTTGGAACAAAATGAGGAAATTTAAATTTTGGTGTGAACTCTCCCTTTAACATACTGCACAACAATTCAGCATAGCAAGCTCATTAATGTAATGCAAACATGTCATATGTTCAACAATATTATACCTCTTGACCTGACACAGTTTACCCTAACATGGTTCAGTTCAGTTAATAGTTAAATTATCTTGAAATATATTAAGTAGTAATATATTAACCTCTCATATCTCATTTCTCCAAGCTTAGAGAACAATTTATTTGAAAAGTGGCACAGTGTATCTTCATTGAATCTTCATGAATCCAAAACATTTTCTTCCATCACCCCTTTTGGAGCAGACCTTTTGTTGCCATGAGGATGACACAAAACCTGACTGGTTGAATGCACTAATTGGTCGGATCTTTTGGGACTTCCTCCATGAGAAGTACTGGGCTGATAAAGTCCAACAGAAGATTCAGCGAAAGCTGAGCAAAATTCGGGTAAGAGAACACACAGGAATTACAGGATGTTCTTTAACTGGACAAAGTGTGTGGAGCTAATGCTCTTTTTTATAATCTTCCTCAAGCATGGTTTCGAAAAGTGGAATCAATAGCTTATGATATTAATATTCCTACCACGTCTGCAAGTGCTTTTGTGTGAATTTACCCTTTTTTTCCACAGTTGCCTTACTTCATGGATGAATTGACCCTCACCGAACTGGCCATGGGCTCCAGCATGCCCCAGATAACAGGCACATCTCTACC
The DNA here is from genome assembly GCF_023724105.1 of Carassius gibelio. NCBI lineage: Eukaryota > Metazoa > Chordata > Actinopteri > Cypriniformes > Cyprinidae > Carassius > Carassius gibelio. The sequence continues at coordinate 13,937,461 of NC_068407.1, forward strand.
ACAGATCAACAGCAGAGGTTGGTGAGGCTCCTAAGAGCCTCTTATAAAAGAGCAGATTAGGTCATTCATCCATCAGGACTGTTGAGCGTATATGTTATTATGTTCCTGCACTGAGCAGCAGATGAAAGGTTATTATCCTTCTGTAATATCAGGGATCAAAGAAGCACATAACATCACATCATGCTCCTCAGCGAATAGCAGCATGTCTGCGAGCAAGTGCACATGTGTGTTTATGCACTCAGCTGTATGGTAAAATGATCACTGTGTAGCATATGGGGGATGTATTATCCTCATGAGGAGTGAAGTTATTATTGTGTGGGGCACAGCATGCGTCGTTTTCTCTCCGCCTCATGATCTCTGGGTGTTATGTAACACCTAATGGCTTTCGACAGAGTCTGGCTCCCTGGCTCTGGTCTCATCCCATTTATGGATTTGTAAAATGTGTTAGTAGACATGTGAGCGTTTTATGGCACTATAATTATTTGAAATTTCATCCATAAACAGATCACATCACTTTAATTTTCACTACACACATATAGTGGTGGTACTACAGTACAATTCCATAATTTACTTAAAGTGATCTATTTTCGCACACTAATTTTGTACTTAATATACTACAAAGGATTCTTCAGTACTTCTTGAGATAAACTTAAGATCAACTAAGTGAACTCAACTGTGCTATTTTGGGAAACCATGAATATGTACTTAAATTTGCTTTTTTTTTTTAAATACAAGTGGTATATATATATATATATATATATATATATATATATATATATATATATATATATATATATATATATATATAGTTAAAAGCACATTTTAGTTAATCTTCATGGTGTCCCAAAATAGCACAGTTGAGTTCACTTAGTTGATCTTAAGAAGTACTAAAGAATTGTTTTTAGTAAGGAAAACAGAGCACTTTAAGTACATTATTGAAGTGTACTTTTTTTAACCTGGTACTTTTGCTATATTATATTTCAGGAAAACAATAAACCTGTCTTGTGTTTGTGTGTCAGGCCTTTGGTTACATTTGGAGGTGGAGTACACAGGAGCACTGCAGATGACTCTAGAGACCAAAATCAACCTCTCCAAACTTGGGAAGGAGGGAGTCCCCGAGGCAGAGACAGAGTTGGAGACCATTAATGTGTTGTACGTTTTTGGAGAATAACATTTATATTATTCATTATATCTCAATATATCATTATCTCATCACAGCATAGACACAAGTCTATGATGTAACCTATACCATACAACATTTCGGAGTCCTTTTTTTTGAAAGACATTAATGGAACTCAATTAATAAAAATTTTCTTGAGCACCAAATAACCATCATGTGACCAATTAATGGTTGCTGAAAACTGAGATGTGTCATCAGAGGAATAAATTACATAAAAAAATACATTTAAAGCTGCAGTAGGTAACTTTTGACGCTCTAGCGGTAAATAAACAGAACTGCTAGCATCTTGCGGAAGAACATCGTAGCCGGAACTACTTGTCACGTCTCGTGATGCGAGGAACGAGGAGAGAACCAAATGCAGGAATGAAGCTTGTTTAATAAGGGTAATCCAAACGGGTAGTCAAGCAAAGCAGGGTCAAAACCAGGATATCCAAAACAGAACATAAACAGTACACGAACACAGGGCAAGGCAAAGCAAGGCAAGACAAGGCAAGAGTGACGGACATGTAACACACTGACATCAAACAAGGACTCCGTAACAAAGACAGAAACAAACCAGGTATTTATAGACAGGTGCAAATGATGAAAGTGGAAACAGCTGAAAACAATGAACAGTGACGATAAGGGGAAGTGAGACCTCTAGTGGACACCCAGGGATACACAGACCAGACACACTGTGACATTACCCCCCTCTAAGGAGCAGCTACCAGATGCTCCTCAGACACACCAAACAGAACAAAAAGGACCAGGAGGGAGGAGGACCAGAGGAGGTTCAGGGGGAGTGATGGAGGGCCAGACAAACTAAGGGGAACAGACAGAAACATCACAGAACTCAAATACACAAAACAGAAGTCCATAAGGAACACATGTGGCGCCCACCAGGGCGGAGCCGAAGACCACCACAGCCTTTTGGTCAAAGCCAGAGCCCTCCAGGGCGGAGCGAATGACCACCACGTCCTCGTGGTCAACCTCGGAGTCCCCCAGGGCGGAGCAGATGACCACCACGTCCTCGTGGTCAAGGCCAGAGCCCTCCAGGGCGGAGCGGAAGACCACCATGTCCACGTGGTCGCCGCCAGAGTCCCCCAGGGCGGAGCAGATGACCACCACGTACTCATGGTCAACGTCGGAGTCCCCCAGGGCGGAGCAGATGACCAACACGCCCCCATGGTTGAGGCTGGAGTCCCCCAGAGCGGAGCAGCAGACCACCCAGTGACTTGACTTGGCTCTGAAGGGTCATCGGTGACTGGTCCTGGCTCTGGAGGGTCCACAAACGCCTGACTCGACTCCGGAGAGTCCCCCGGAACCTGACTCGACTCCTGAGAGTCCACCGGAGCCTGACTCGACTCCTGAGAGTCCACCGGAACCTGACTCGACTCCTGAGAGTCCACCGGAACCTGACTCGACTCCTGAGAGTCCACCGGAGCCTGACTCGACTCCTGAGAGTCCACCGGAACCTGACTCGACTCCTGAGAGTCCACGGGAACTTGACTCGACTCCGGAGAGTCCACCGTAATCTGACTCAACTCCGGAGAGTCCACCGGAACCTGACCCGACTCCGGAGAGTCCACGGGAATCTGACTAAACTCTGGACTGTCTGTGAAGACCTGAGGCGCCTTGGCTTCGGGCACTGTCTCTGGAACGGTCTCTGGCAACGCCTCGTTCAAAGCATCGGGAGCGACCTCGGACACTGCATTGGGAATGGCCTCAGGCACCGCCTCGGTAACGGCCTCGGGATCGGTCTCGGGCACCGCATCGGGAATGGCCTCGGGCACCGCCTCGGCCTCCGGAACCGCCTCAGGCACCGCCTCGACATCGGGCACAGCCTCGGCCTCCGGAACAGCATCGGTCACCGCCTCGGCCTCCAGAACAGCATCGGGCACCGCATTCGGAACGACCTCGGGCACCGCCTCGGCATCGGGCACCACCTCGACCTACAGAACAGCATCGGGCACCGCCTCGACCTCCGGAACAGCAATGGGCACCGCCTCGCCATCGAGCACCACTTCGGCCTTCGGAACATGATCGGGCATCGCCTCGATCACAAGAACAGCATCGAGCACCGCCTCGGCATCGGGCACCACCTCGGCCTCTGGAACAGCATCAGCCACCGCCTCGACCTCTGGAACAGCATCGAGCACCGCCTCATCCTCTGGAACAGCATCGGGCACCGCCTTGACCTCCGGAACACCATCGGTCACCGTCTCGGACTCCAGAACAGCCTCGGGTACCACCTCGGGCACCGCCTCGGTAACGGCAGCGATCCGCTCGGAAACGTCCTCCTGGACGGAAGCGGCCCACTCGGTAATGTCCTCCTGGATGGCAGCAACCCGCTCGGGAACGTTCTCCAGGCCTTGAGGAACGGTAGACGCCTGTCTCCTTGTCCTCCACCCACTATGACGGCGAGTCGATGGCACCTTGACTGGCGACTCAGGCGTTGAGTCGGCAATCTTGTGCTGTGGTGCTGGGTTGGCGGCCATCTTGTGCTGTGGGGCTAGGCTGGCGGCCATCTTGGGCTGTGGCGCTAGGCTGGCGGCCATCTTGGGCTGTGGCGCTAGGCTGGCGGCCATCTTGGGTTGTGGCACTGGACTGGCGGCCATCTTGTACTGTGGCGCTGGACTTGTGGCCAATTTGGGCATTGGCGCTGGGTTAGCGGCTCTCTTGTGCTGTGGCGCTGGACTGACAGTCATCTTGGGTTGTGGCGCTGGCTCAGCAGCTTTGACATGAACAGTTTTGGGAACTTCTAGGATCTGTGACAGCGTGGAGAAATACTCTAAAAAAGAGTCAGCGGCCATACAGACATACCGCTGGTTCTCTTTGTGACGGAGTCCTTCTGTCACGTCTCGTGATGCGAGGAATGAGGAGAGAACCAAATGCAGGTATGAAGCTTGTTTAATAAGGGTAATCCAAATGGGTAGTCAAGCAAAGCAGGGTCAAAACCAGGATATCCAAAACAGAACATAAACAGTACACGAACACAGGGCAAGGCAAGACAAGGCAAGAGTGACGGACATGTAACTCACTGACATCAAACAAGGACTCCGTAACAAAGACAGAAACAAACCTGGTATTTATAGACAGGTGCAAATGATGAAAGTGGAAAAAGCTGAAAACAATGAACAGTGACGATAAGGAGAAGTGAGACCTCTAGTGGACACCCAGGGATACACAGACCAGACACACTGTGACACTACTTCTCTCTGTTTATGTCTATGAAGAATCACAAAGGTACTTGGTTACTCCGCTGTGGTACCCCCAAAGCAATCTAAAATAGTCCGAATATAAACACTTATTATAGGTGCAACCTAGTGATTCAGGACAAGCTAAAAACACGGTTTGGAAAATGGATTCATGGTGTACTCGCCTATTATATACATTTTTCTACATTTTGAACATAAACAAAGTTACGGACCGCAGCTCTGATTGGTTGTTTTTTACCGGGAGAGGATGAATTTCTGCAAATGGCAATAGGACCACTGGGAGGAGCCAGAGGAGCTTGATTTCTTCACAGATTATCTGTCTCATATTCTACTGTCAGGACATAATGACAGGTTTAACAAATATGTAAAAAAATATATTTTTACAAAATTTACCTACTGCAGCTCTAAATAGAAAACAGTTTTTTTACTATTAATCATTATTAATGTTTTTACTGTATTTTGGTCAAATAAATACAGCCATTGTGAGCAAGAGTAAAAAAAACTCCAAACTCCAAAATTTTGGACAATAATATTTTTGTTTTATACTGTGGCATGTTATGCTTCTTTTTTTTTAAATCAAAATATTTTCATTGACTTTTGGAGCCCACTGTATGCTGTATGTTGTTTCGTAGACTCAGTACCATCCTAGTGTTGTTTGTGGGTGTATGTTCATGATATCTCGTAATGATGAGGTCCTGTCTGGATGTGTTCTGCAGTAGCAGGTCCAGGCTCTCTGTGCTGGCTGACAGTGAAGAGGAATCATCAAGTGCAGGATCTTCTGATGAAGAGGAAGTTTCATCTGCTGACACTCAAGGAAGTCTGAATGAAAAGGCTGTACCTGGTGTTGAGGGGTAATTCTTATTTAATAGACCATTCATGTTATTCATTAAACAATTATTCTCTGAGATCTCGCAACTCTGTATTATTCGGAGGAGATGTATGTCAGAAATGCTGTTTTTGTAAATGAAACATCAAGATGTATGTGTCTTGCTGACACCACTCATGTCCTTAAAAGGGGTGGTTCACTCAAAAATGAAATCTGATAAAAATAAATTTTTTACCCTCAAGTTGTTCTGTTCTGTTCTGTAGTTGTTCTGACTTTCTTTTTTATAATGGACTCTATATTGAGATTTTTTAGGAGTATGTCCATGCTGCTTCTTGTACACACAATGAAAGTAGCTGATGACCAGGAACAACCGTCCACACTTTCAGTGTATGGATAAGAGCAGCTTGGACATTTCACTAAATAACTTCTTTGGTGTTCCAGCCATAAAAATAATACAGGTTTGGAGTGACATGATTTTGGGGTGAATTATGTCTATATAGCATCATCTCTTTGACAATAAATGCAACTTAAAATAAATCAAGGCCACCTGATGAATAATTTACTTTGCTTCCCACAGGACTGCAGCTGGAGGCAGTACTAGTAGGCGGATTTTGAGATTTGTCGACAAGATTGCCAAGTCGAAGTATTTCCAGAAGGCCACAGAAAATGAGTACATTAAAAAAAAGATTGAAGAAATGTCCAACACCCCTCTGCTGCTGGCTGTGGAAGTTCAAGAGCTCTCTGGAACACTCGCCATCAACGTTCCTCCTCCCCCCACCGACAGAATATGGTACGAGCCATTCTCACTCACTTGAACACGTACGCTGTTAATGTTGCATTAGGGACTGAAGCTTTGCTTAAGCTTACACAGCGTCTGCAGAGATTATCTAGAGCAATCATGCTCCTTAAAGTTTGGTGCCATTCAATCTTGAAGGTTTGACTTTGTTGTAATTACATTTCAATTTGAGGTTTATGGATTAGAGACAAGTGTAACACTGTACTAACTGGGCGAGATTTGATGAGTTCAGTGATGCAGTCGCAGCCAGACAGAAGATATGTGATGTTTCAGGTGCAGTTATGAGGAGCAGGCTTTTGAAACAAAAAGAAGTATCTGATAGTAAAATAATAAAAATACTGGTAACACTTTAGATTAGGGAACACATATTCACAATTAACTAAGAGTTTTCTCTCAATAAACTCCCAGTTTGCTGCTTAATAGTTACTATAGCAAGGTGGTTGCTAAATTTAGGTATGGGTTTGTAGTAAAGAGATCTAAAATATGGGAATGCAGAATAAGGCATTGATAAATGCTTTATAAGTAGTAAACAGCCAATATGCTAGTAATATGCATGCTAAAAAGCAACAATAGTGAAAATTGGTTCTTAAAATAAAGGGTTACCAAAATACTACTTATTCTTTAAAAGAATAGCCTTAAGTTCAAACCGAATATTATATAAAATGCAATTAGCTGAATTATTTGAGTCGGTTTGGAACTTATTGAGTAGGACTTTAGCAGATCTTTATATGCAATTTTATAATTACTTCCTTTGTCTTTAAAGTATGTTTAAAGTTTACTGACAAATATACTAACAAGAATCTTTGGCAAACTAATACATACTTTTATCATCATTCTATTGAAACATGTTATTTATTTGGATGCATTTGTAATTACAAATTTTCAATTTTGTGTGTTTAAAATATGTGAACAAACTACAGATAAAATTCTAATCAAGTACTTTACATGTGCCTTTATAGTTTTTTTTTTTTTCAACAAATCAAAAGAAGTGCACTTTAAGAGTTGGAAATTGGCCCACTCTTTGCCTATTAATCATTATATGCCCTGCAGACATGTCTTTGGATGCATGCATTTTTTGTTTCTCTCTCAGGTACAGTTTCTGCGGACCCCCGAAGCTTGATCTAAGAGTCAGACCCAAACTGGGAGAGCGAGAAGTGACATTCTGTCATGTAACTGAATGGATTGAAAAAAAGCTGAAGGATGAGTTTCAGGTTTGTTTTAATTATATTATGATCTCAGGAGCTTCACTATAAATTGGTGAACATGTTAAGCATATGGCAACTAATTTACAAAGATATTTCTGGCGTGGTCTGGAACTTTTTTTTTTTTTTTTTTTTTTTTTTTAAGTCCATTCACTTTGTCTTTCCTAAAGTTGGGATCAGAAGGCAGGCAATGCAAAGATAATTATTTGTAATTATAATCTAAAATGTTTATATTGACCCCCACAACAATTATTTTTCCAGAAAGTTTTTGTTTTGCCCAACATGGATGACATTTACCTGCCGCTAATGCACTCTGGGATGGATGAGCTGCCAGCTTTCCCACAACACCCTGAAAAGCTCTCCCAGCATTCCTCTATGGCCTCCACTGACAGATGTGATCTGGAACATTCTGCAGAACTACAGTAGTGCCTCCTTGTGGAACAGACATGACAATACACCAGTAACAGAACTCCCTCATTTAACTTCAACAAACTTCTAGCAGTGTAAGCTTCATTCATTCAGCTTCATTTAAACATCACAGCACTAAGCTCTCACACATATTCTCTCTAAATATATCAGACATCTCCTTATACAGTCATTACAAGGCACTCTTTGTAAAATTCCTAACATCCCAGAAATCAAAGTCAGTTATTCTTAACATACCAGTGGCTTAATGTGTGAATAAACCATTTTATAACTTTATTTTGTTTATTTCCTGAGGACAACTGTTTATGAACTTCCACAATGGCTTAAATTAGACAAATAAGCATAAGTAATAATCAAAAACTATCAAATTTATTTAAGAAATCATATTTAGAATGAAATACAACTCTTTTGAGTAAAAAAAAGTCTTACATTACAGTGTTTGCTTTTTACTTCATAAATTATAATTTAATATCAAAGACAGTTTTTGTACGATTTCACATTTACTTGTCAAGTGTCACTTCAAGATTGTAATATCTGAACTTAAGCAGGCATTTGAATGTTACAAAAAAGTTTATCTTTTTCATATTTATGCATTCGCATCAATGTCTCACTTTATTAACTTCTCAAAGCTGTCGAAGGAATGTGCAAAGAATATCTTCACTATTTTGTTTACCATCATGCTTTTTTCTCAGTAAATCTGTAAAAATGTGTGTTGTGCTGCCCTTATAGGGATAGTTAACCCAAAAAATAAACTTTCTATCATCATTTGTCACTCATGTTGTGATTGTGGAACACCCGGATGTCTGTTTTTGTTGTCGTTGTTTTGGACCCCATTTGACTTTTATTGTATGGACAGATCAAACATTCTTCAAAATAGTTTCTTTTATGTGTCCCAAACGAAGGTAATTATATGCTGTAGGTTTGGAACAGCGTGAAGGTGAGTAAACAAAGATGCCAATAACTTTCATTTTTGAGTGAACGATTCCCTAAGATGACTATAAAAGTGGAAAGACACATTTAATAAAACGCGCTCACATAAAAAACTAACTTGAATGCTCTCTTTGAATCTCTATATAAATCTGACTCGTGAACTTCTGCTGTCGGTGTGACGGTGTCTGCTGCCGCTCGGACTGGAATCACTAGCATCAGTCCAAACACTGGTTCCCTCCCCTGCTTCAACTTCCAGATCTCCAACCTCCAGGCTCTCACACATCAGATTTATCTGCCTCCTTATTTGTGCCATCCGGCTCTGCATACGCTGCATCTTCCTGCGCAGGTTGGCTGCGATGGCCCTTTGCTTCCGCCGCTCGGCTACATAGCGCTGCTGCAGATCTCTGTAGCAGTTATGTTGGGCCTGATTCTCACGGACAAGCACCGTCCCGCAGCCCATGGGACACGGCTGTCGCCAGTGGCAGCAGCTCTGATCATGCGCCTGCGCGTCTTTCCTCAGCACCTGCTGCCCACAGCCCTCATGGGGACAGAGCTGCCACTCATACGGACAGCTGGAGATGTGGAGGTACTCGTTAGAAAGCGGGAAAGTGGCCCTGCAGCCCTGCTGTGCATTTCGACACTAAGAACAAAGTATGGAGTTGTTTCAAATTCACAGTTTAAGTACTAGAACTTTAACTACTGTACTGTATTTTAGTCTTGAGTTTAAAAAAAAGTTGCCTACCTTGATTGATAAACGGCCAATGGATTTACTCAGCTTAAACAAAACCAGCATTTGGTTCTGATCGATAGACTGCCTACAACATGGGCATTTCACCTGTCTGAAACAACACTGACTTTAACATTTGCTCAAGCATCCAATGAGTTACTTCAAAATAGACGTAAGATTAAGTAAATTGATCAAAAGTGGCTGTACAAACATTTACAATGCAATCAACAAATAATATTTCAATTGAATGCAGTTTGTTTACCAAAAAAATCTGGAAAATCACGGTTTCTTCTAAAAGTGTTTTCAAGAATTTTTCTTGAATACCAAATCAGCTCATGTGATATATTTAAAACTGGAGTAATGGCTGCTGAAAATCACAGTATATATATATATATATATGTCATATTTCACAATATTACTAGTTTTACAGTATATTTGATCCAATCAATGAAGCCTTGGAGAGCTTAAGAGACTTCTTTTAGATGAAAGGTTTCCCATCAGGATGTATAACATACATCAAATTAAGATAAAGACATAAGATACAAGAGAAGCACCCAATTCAGATGAAACCGGTTATACCAGTTAAGTCAAAAATTATAACTTAGACAAGAAATGTTACTTTCCTACCTCATTTTCGCCCCCTTCTTTTCCCCTTAGTGTATTTTATCTTTTATTATCAAATATTAAGTTGTTACCTTTTCATCCACTGTAAAATGCATTCCTTGCAGAAGACATGGTTGCATTTAAGTCGTACAGGACAGCGTAGAACTGCTCTACAGATGACACAAATCAGATCTTCATCTGGGGTCTCCACAAACTGCTCCACTTCATAACCTCCAGTCTAAACCCAAAATCAAATTAAAAAGTAATATATAATAATTTAATTGGTATTTTAATGTCATATGGATACTAGTGTTATTACTGATATAACTACTAAAATTAGATCAAACTATTACAGACCATTTTTTATTAAAAAAAAAAATTAATCATTTTTTTAAATAAATTACTCACGTTGCATATTTTCAGATTTTTTTATACTGTACGTTCTAGCTTGTAAAATATAAATAGGCCTATATACTGTATATGTTTTTTCACAAATATCTTACTTTATACTTGTAATTAAAAAAAGGAAAAACTCACCATCTTGACTTGATACCAGGCAGGGCACAGCTAATACAGATGATGTATATGTTAAATAATTTGAAGAGGCAAAAAGACAGGCATGTGTCAAAACATCCCGAAGGAGATCACTTGACCCTGGATCATTCAGAAATGCATTACAGATGTCCCATTTTCTCTTCTTGTCCATTCTAGCACAAGTCACGAATGTGGTTAGCACCTGACAACTTTTTTTACACTAACCACTGGGACCCTGTTTTGGTACCATCTAGGTTTTACTTATTAGACAAAGGCATTGCTATGGGAACCAGTGAACTTCAATGACTGCCTGCTCTAGAGGCTACAAGCCCTATTCTCTAAACACACAGGACTGAATAGCCAATGAACACACAGCAGCATTCTCTGCACAACAGAATATATCATAAATCATTATGTGTGAAAAAATGTGTGTCATACACTTTAACTGAATGTGTCATACACTTTAACTAAATGTATACCACACTTTAACAGTTGAACTAAAGAGCTATGGTGTTTGAAAAACCTAAGCAAAAGCTAAAAAGTTTTTTTTACAATAAAGAAAACACCAGTTTGTACTGGTCACCATTCATATGTACAGGAGAGAATGGGGTTAGATTGATCAGTAGGTAAGTTGTGCTTCTTATGGATAAAATACATAGTACACAATTGTCTTAATGTTGTTCATTGTATTTGTTGGCACTCGCGTGTTTACAGATAGCATATATGTGATTATTGGAATTTAATGTGGATAATAGAATTCGGAAAAAGTAATCTAGATGTACAATCAAAACCACTGTAATTTCCAGGACAGGGGAAAATTGGAAGTGGAATAATCAATGTAGTGAGTGAATGTAGATATTGCAAAGTTATTTATCTGTCGCATTCAATACTGTATTATCCTTTGCCATGTTGACATAAGGGAAATTTGTGAGGACTTTGGATACTAAAATACGGGCAGAATACTCTATAATGACTACAAATAATCAACAAACAAGAATAATCAGAATGAGCTTTATTGCCAGGTATGTAAACACATATGAAGAATTTGTTTTCATGAGACGCTTCCAGAGTGCAACAGAATGACAGTAACAGGACAAACACACAGATAATAAAATAATAAAAATAGAACAAGTAAATAGGGAATAATAATATACAGATTAGAGGGTGACAAACTGTTTCTGAGAATGTCTGATTTTTTTTCATATAAGGAAATGCAGCTTCCTATAAATAAATCTCAGCCACTCCTTATGTTTAAAGTTTATAAAGTGTATACACTTTTTTTTTATCTTAACGACATAATTACACAGAAGGACTTTCACAAAAACAAACTCAATTCTTTGATGATGATAATGGTAATTACACTTAAGATAACCCCAGATGTATTGTAACACTGAGTGGAATAGTTTATAATAATAATAATAATAATAATAATAAGTTTTATTTATATAGCGCCTTTCCAGAGCTCAAGGACACTTTACAATAAACAAACAACAATAAAGGCAATTGACAAAGAGAGCAGACAGAACAACAGAAGGCAATTGAGAGTGCAAGTACAGTAAGTGAGAAATTGGGTAGATGGGGCAGCAACCAACAGAAAAAAAAAAAAACTAAGAACTATAACATTCAGAAAATTGTATGACTTAAAAGTGAGAAGGAGAATTTTGAATTTAATACGGTAAGCCACAGGAAGCCAATGAAGATCATGCAGAATTGGGGAAATATGTGGAATCAAGAGAGGAATCAAAAATTACACCAAGATTTTTAACAGTACTAGATGGTTTGATAAGAGAGCCAGCGATCTCACAGGTGAAGTTGGTAGGAATTTTATCAGTGAGTGATGAAGGTCCAGTGAAAATAATCTCATTTAATCTCATCTCAAAAAAATCTCGTTTTGTCCATGTTAAGTTTTAGAAAATTTGAATGAAGCCAATCTTTTATTTCATGTACACAAGCAGAGATTTTGTCAGTTGTGAAAGAAAAAGTTGATGTACAGGTAGTATATAATTGAATGTCGTCAGCGTAAAAATTATAATTAAAACCATGACGGCAGAGGATCTGACCAAGAGGTATTATATAGATTATAAATAATAATGGCCCAAGAACGGATCCCTGAGGGACACCTTGCTTCAGGGGGACAGTGGGTGAGCGAAAATTCTGAAGTGAAATGTAGAACAGTCTGTCAGAGAGATAAGAGAAGAACCAGGAAAGAGCAGCACCAGAAATACCCACATCCGAAAGGCGCAAAATGAGTAGTTGATGGGAGACGGTATCGAAGGCAGAGCTGAGGTCAAGCAGCAAAAGCATAGACAGAGAACCAGAATCACCAGAGAGAAGCAGATCATTCAGTACCTTAACTAGTGCAGTTTCAGTACTATGCAAAGGGCGAAAACCAGATTGAAAAGTATCAAAAAGATTATTTTGAACTAGAAAAGACTGAAGCTGGGAGGCAACAGTACTTTCCAGTAATTTAGCTATGAAGGGGAGATTTGAAATGGGACGATAATTAGATAAAACTGAGGGATCAAGGTTGGGTTTCTTGAGAACAGGGGTAACAACTGCAGTTTTGAGTGACAGAGGAAATGAATCAGAGGTAAGAGATGCGTTGATTATTCCCTGGAAACACATGATAGGTGAAAATTGATAGCCTGAAATCCACTGTAATTTGCTTTGGATAAAACAAAATGCATAATTTTAATTTAATTTTAAATGTATAACCGTGTGCTAATATGCTTTATGTGTGTGTGCCAATATGTGCCTGTATATATTATAAATGACCAGTTCCCATGAAAAAAAGTCATGACATCAAAAGCATTAAAATGAAGTTAAAACATTTATTGAAACTTGTGCAGGTATATATACAAAGTACAAATATTTTCTTTTCCTTTCTAGTATGGAAGACCATTATCTCCAGGATGAAAGCTAACAGTCTGAATACAAGGTTAATGAAAAAATAAAAATGTGAGAAGATTAAAAAACTTTAAATATGTACACAGTAACTACTTTTAACAGGTTATGTATAATATATTTGATTAATTCAATATTTATACTATTTACATAGCCACACCAAGGATTACAAAGAAATGAAAAAGAAACCAGATTAATATTGTTGTATTATACTCAAAGGCGATCAAAAATAAGGTAAAAGCAAAGAGTCTCTTGTCAAATGCACCCTTTTCATGCTCTCCCTTCATTTGCAATGACTTCTCTTTCAGGTGCCAGGCGTGCAGAAGTCGCCAGAGCAGCTTTTCGGGTGTAAGTCGTGCAGCGACGTAGGATCTCCTGAGTTTGTGGTCTGGGTGGAACCCTGGGAGCTTCGACTCCTTTCATTGGGTGATCAGTGTCTGAGCTGGTGGGGCTGGACTGACCGCTGGACATATCACTGTCATTGCTGTCTCTCTCTCTATGCTCCTGTCTCAGGCCCTCTTCCCCCTCTGAGCTGGACATGCTTGGGCTCATGGAGGTTGTGTCTGAGGAACTAAAGCTGAAGTCGGTTCCATCATCGCTAAAGCTGCCTGCTTCCTCATGATGTACCGGCTCTGACAGCATTTCCAGAGAGTTTGATTTAAGGAAATTATTCATTCTGTTTCGTGAGTCGACCTGAGGCTCCAGTTTGAAAGTGTTGCTGGAGGACAGGTTGATAGTGGAGCTGTGAAGTTTCCTCTGAAGTGACTGAAGGCCAAAGCTGGGGCTGCTGTAGAGCTTCAGGTACATGGAGGGCACATAGCCTGCCTTTCTGTTATATCTGTAGAAGCAATAAAAGATTTTGGTAACAGTATATTTTGTATGGGGAAAACTCCATGTACATGTAATAGTTATCATTACCCCCCCCCCCCCCCTCATATATATGTAAAAATACACTACTTTTCATAAGAAATATGCTGACAAGGCAGTATAAAATTGACCAAAAAGACAGTAATTACTTAATATTTATTTAAAAATAAAATAAAAAATATAATTATTATTTAAAATATAATATTTCAATTATTTAACTTAATTTAAAGTATAAATTCGAAATCTGAATTATATATATATATGTATATATATACTAACACTTTCATGAGACAGTATGGGAACCCCTTGCAATTCATAAAAATGTTAATGTATTTAACAAAATAAGAGAGATCATACAAAATGCACGTTATTTTTTATTTGATATTGTCCCGAGTAAGATATTTTACATAAAAGATGTTTATATGTAGTCCACAAGACAAAAAAAATTGCTGAAATTATTAAAATAACACCATGGTTCATGGTTCTTAATACTGTGTGTGATCTACAATTGTGTTTTTGTTTTGTGTTTGTTCATGAGTCTGTTGTTTGTTCTGAACAGTTGAACTGAGCCCTGTTCTTCAGAAAAATTGTCCTCAGTGTGAAAAGATGGAAATCAAAAACATAAATTCAGTGCTCGAAAGGGTTCAGATATGCAAAAGATGCTGGAAAACTGAAGAATCTGCAGGACATTGAGGATTTTTCTGAAGAACAGGGCTCAGTTTAACTGACAGTTTAACTGTCAAATAACAGGCTCATGAACAACCATCACAAAAACAAAGACAATCGTAGATCATACAGGTAACCACACACAAGAACCAAACTTTTGAAGGGGGTTATTTTACTTATTCCAGCTATATATCTTCCTATAATACTTTGAATGCAATTTGAGTTAACAACTTTAATTACCTAACAAGCCACCAGCCATTATCAGTCCTCTGTAACACCTCCACAACAGCGCCAATGCTGAGAGAGAGCTCATCCTTTTTTTTTGAGGTGTAACTTCTTATAGCGCAGTACAGAGAGCCTAGCGGAGCAAGAAAACGTTTGATTAGCAAGGTTATCTTTGGAGATTCATTGCAACAGAATGTTTATGTAACAACCGTGTCTTACTTTCAAAGGCTGCTGTTTCAAACTCTTCCTCTTTCTCTTCCTCTTCCTCATCACATAATTCCAAGTAGGGAGCAGGAAACCAAGCTAGATATTTATCCTCATTCTCAACAAGCCACCAACCTGTTCAGAACAAACACCCACACAAAAACATGAATTGACTAAACATAACTTTACTATTTACTTTTGTTTCACTTGTTTATAGAAGATACATACCTGCTTTGTCTCTGATCAGCACTTCCAGTCTTTCATCCACAGCTACTTTAAATGGCCTGTTCTTTGTATCTCTGGTCTCGTATGGAGCCACACATCGATATGTCTTGGATACAAAAGGCTGGGTCACGTTGCCGTTGCTCAGATGTTTATTTGCCGAGTCAGGTCCTCCTCTGACAGCATTGATGTTGTCTGATTGCAGAATCATCACACTGCAGGGAGAGGAGAGCAGCTTTAACAGACATTTACTGCACAAACACTTTCCAGCTGGTTCACATTAGCAATAAATTCTGGCAACCATAAACATATCAAGTCAGAAATATGAACTGAACTACTGTACATACTATGTGCTTGGCAAGCTGAAGCTGTCTGTTTATTTGCTGCAGGGAAATTATCTACATACCTGTTCTGGGTAAATTCTGGCTGAAGCTCCTGTTCAGTTGGCAAGAAGAATTGAATAACTTCTGTGGAATGTGACACAGTTGTGTCACACTGCAACAGGGTAGAACAGTATTTCTCCAGATACCTTAGACGAGACACTGACTTATGCCGACCTTTCAGCTGAAATGAAGTCACCATGAACTGTGCTGCAAACAATAGAAATTATATTTGAACATATTTGATATTAAATGTATTACAATAATGCATTATATAGGCCTAATAATAATAATCATTAATGATTATTTGAAAGCATTTGCAATATACTTTTATCACCACAAAGTATGTAAATGCAGTTATGCTACTTTATGCATGCTATTATATGCTTATATTATATGCCTATTTTTGATCTTGAGTGATTTAAATGCGACAAAAATGCCTAAAAACTGCCAATCATACCTCCAAATCTGGGAAGCACTCTATCTTCTTTGTTGTGGTTCTCCACAGGAAACTTCTTTTTCAGTTGCCTCTGTTAAAGCAAGAAAATCAGGTTAGCTGGGGATTTTTACACTTATAAAACCATTTGTGCTATATAAATGACTGTAAAACCTACGTGGAGCGTTTTGAAGTCCCAAAAGGATCTGTACACTATCAACTCAGTCTGATCTGACCATAGCACTGAAGTCATGAACTTCTGTAACAAACAAGCAAAAAATTTTTTTTTAAATAATTATAATAATAATTAACAAATTATTTTAGCAATACTTAAAGTTATCATTCGAATATACAACATAATCATACTTTGTCCTTGTCTTTCTTCATTACTCCGATGATTCGGACGTCGACAGGAAAGCGCGGGTCACTCATAGCTGAAGCGGTTTCAGGAGATTACGTTATGAACTCTATTCTTCCTGGTTCTCTTTCAGCATCACTAGCATCCTCATCCTCATTTATAGCCAGTCAGACCTGGGCGTGTTGTTTATCTCACGTGAACCTTTACAGAAAGTTGAGCGAATACCCGGTAAAACAGCCGCGCCCACGTGCGAATTGAGCGCCGGGAGAAGTTATTACACAATACCAACTTATAATATTTATCAGGAATGAAACTTCAAACCAAGGTGAGATAAGTTATGACAATTTTTGTCGCTGATAAAACATAAATGTTGTCTTCAAAACATGGTATATAGTAGATAGTTTAAGATGCAAACAATAATATCTATCTATCTATCTATCTCTGTCTATCTGTCTGTCTGTCTGTCTGTCTGTCTATACAGTCATTAGCTACTACCTGGCAATATTAATTATTTATATATTATATAAGTATCTATCTGTCTAACTACAGTATCTGTCTATTTATCTGGATGGCTTTTGACATTTTTCAATGCCAGGGCGAGCTCCAAGAGTTTAAACTGGGACTTTTCCCGTAAGGGATAATGACTTTTTCATCAAAATATCCAACGTGAGCAGTCCATTCACGGCTGTCATCCTTTAGTAATTTTTCCATGATGACCTGGTGGTTTTGTGCTGGTGGACAGGCTAAGTGAGGCTCACAGGTGTGTCTTCAAACTGAGGGTGATGAGAGGGCAGACAGCTAGAACATTGATCTGAAGCTGCTGGCGTCACAGCGGCCTGTGAAGAACCGCCAAAACTCCTCTGCAGAATCAGCTCAAGGTCATCAACACTGACGATTTGTCATGCCTCAAGCATGCCAACATCATCACCTGGGAAAGAACCCCAGACGCACGTTTTGGGTAAAGGCCCAAAACACGTGCTTTTTGCACACCAGGCACGGATTGGCTAATCGGGAGGTACGGGAGAATTCCTGGTGGGCCGGTCTGTTTTTTGGCCGTGAGGGCCAGTGTTGTCATGCCACTGGGGTTGAGATATTCTGTCCTAGGCATCCACTCACAACAAACCCACTCTGTTTATTTATTATTTTCTTGGAGCACCACTTGCAGGGTTGCCAGTCATTCTGTATGAAAGCTATAGCCTATGGAACACAGTTTGTCCAGTATTTGCAAGCACACTTCTCTGCTGCCTGCTTCCGCTTTACAGCACGCGGGACAAACGGCAATTCCCTTCCACCTATAGTAAATAGTTAACTAAAGTGGACTGTTCTAAGGCATGAAACTCCATGGCTGAAAAAGAGTCCTACACTGGCCCTGTGCACCGCCCACTCACCTGGGACAGTCCAGAAGAAAATATGTGCCCAAAGACTTGATCTGAGCCAGCTGCAATAATGAACAGAATGACAATCTTGGAAAATACCCCAAAGAAAGTCCCTTATAAAAAATGGTCAAAGTATTTTTTGGAATATTGCTTTTCTTCTTTGCTAGAAACCTGCAACCTTCAAATACCAGAAAAAGTTTATTTATACACACACACACATGTTTGTTTTTGTGAAAAGTGGGGACATCCCCTAGGTGTAATGGTTTTAATACTGTACAAACTGTATATTCCATCGCCCTTTCCCAACCCTACACCTAACCCTAATGCTCACAGGAAACAGTGCATTTTTACTTTCTCAAAAAAACATTTCTCAAAAGACATGAAAACAGAGTTTAAAATCATTGTTTACTTCATTAATTTTCTCACTCCATGATAAATAGTGCGTACGCAAAGTCCAGAATGTCTGTACATATTTACGCCAAGGTTATTTTTGATAAATCCCGATATGTGTGGAAATAATTGCGTATGCAATTTCTATGCCTATTTTGTGTGTATGTAACGTTTATAAATTAAATGAGACCCCAGAGTATTTAAATAGTCCTGCAACTAAGGCATTAATAATGGCTAGAAATTAAACATTTCTATCTTTTAAAGAAATAATTCACTTAAAAAATGAAAATTGTATTTACTGAAAATGTACTGACCCTCCACGGGTAGCCAAAATGGTTTGGCCCGATAATGGCCTAGATCTGGCAGGCCAGAAAAAATAATTTGGCCTGGCTGCGGTTGCGGTTGCCAGACTCGGAATGGACATAGGATGAATGATGCCTCAGTATAGACCAAAATACACTGGCCTTAATCCGGCTGCCAAAACATTTGGCCTCAATCACAAAGACCAGAACTGTAACACTTAGTCTGTACTGGCCTAAGTCTGGGTACTAAAACTGAGTTGACACCACTGGCATTGGGCCACAATCACACCGATGGGAATTGTAACACTTAGTCTGTACTGGCCCGAGTCTGGGTACTAAAACTGGGCCAACGCCACCAGCACTGGGCCACAATCACCGACAATAAATGAATTACTTGGCCAGTACTGGCCCGAGTCTGGGTTCTGAAACTGGGCCAACACCACCAGCATTGGGCCACAATCACACGACAATAAATTAATTACTTGGCCAGTACTGGCCCGAGTCTGCGTACTGAAACTGGGCCAAAACCACCAGCATTGGGCCACAATCACACCGACAATAAATGAAATACTTGGCCAGTACTGGCCTGAGTCTGGGTACTGAAACTGGGCTGACACCACCAACATTGGGCCACAATCACACCAATGAGAAATTAAACACTTTGCTAGTACTCGCCCAAGTCTGGGTTCTGTTGTATGCAACTCTTTTTTTAAAGCAAGTTCAAACAAATAAATTGATTCCACAAAAGTGTATTATTATTCAGATGTATATTTATGACTGCTGTCATTAAAGATAAAAAGAAGTGCTTCTCAGTGTGGTGACTAACTGGAGAAGTAAACTTTATGGCACCCAAACAAGGAAAAAGAGTACATTATATTTCTTGTTACAAGAAGGACTTTTGTCATGTCCAAGAAATTAGTCTGCGTTTACGGCCTGTTTTTCAAAAACCCACCCTAATCACACTGAAGAGAAATTAGCCAGTACTGGCCAAAATCTTGATACTGAAACTGGACTGAAACAACCTCATTGGGCCAAAAATCACAATGAAGAGAAATGAAACACTCAGCCAGTACTGGCCCGAGTCTGGGTATTAAAACTGGGACGATACCACCGACACTGGGTCACAATCACACCGACGTGAAATTAATCATTCTCAATAAATGAGAGTAGATTATTGTTATAGTTGTTGTTCTTGTGTGACTGGGCCTTAACTAAATTGGATTAAATAAAATACCACTACAATGATGTTTATAAAATGGTTATGTCCTGGTTTCTTAATGCAGCATTTTAGCTATGTTAAAATTTATAAGTAACAGTCATGCATAAAACACCTGTGCACCAAACTGTGGTGCACAAAAGTAGATACTTGACAGTAACAGGGGTAAACTATTCTGGCAATAGGAGTTAAGATTACATTGTTTTTATTTTGGCTCTTGGCATGACCTTTTTTAAACATCACATGAAAGTCCATGACTCATATAAAACACTGAGAACGGCCTTTAAATAAACTGGAAAATCTCTACACCTTTGAATGAATCAAACAGTAAAACAACAGTTTTGAGAGTAAATTAATGACTACAGCTATAATCCCATGTTATGTGCAACTGTTTTTTTTAAAGCACGTGCAAACAAATAAATTTATTCCACGAAAGCTTATTATTATATAGTTGTATATTTATGACTGCTGTCATTAGAGATAAAAGAAGTGCTTCTCAGAGTGGTGAGTAACTGGAGAAGTAAACTTTATGGCACCCAAACAAGGAAAAAGAGTCAATTATATTTCTTGTTACAGGAAGGACTTTTGTTATGCCCAAGAAATGACTGCGTTTACGGCCTGTTTTTCAAAAACCCACCCTAATGGTAAACATAAGACAGAAGACTGTTTGTAAATATGCAATACTGCACATGGTGTGCACATAGACGAAAACATATTCAAGCAATCACCCAGACATTTTACAGCTAGACCAGTTGTTCCCAAACTTTTTGCAGCATGGACCCCTTTCTAGTGTTTGACACCTGTCAAGCACCCCCCAACACCTTACTCTGGTTAAACTTCACATTTTTAATTGTGTAGCTGACACTGATAGGTCATTTATGGGTTGTGTATGAGGAATTTGTAATATCAGGGTTTTGCTCCTTTTTCTCCTTTCTAGTTCTTTCTCTTACATTTAAATATTGGACAAAAAAGAATATCCTGAACAATCAATCATGCTGACAAGTAAACATTTATTTAGCCTTAACTGTCAGGTATTTGGTAGGGGAGGAACTCAAGTGCAGACAGGGAATCACAAAACAAAGAGTTTATTAATACAAAAAGGGGAAAACAAAACCCACGAGGGGGAAAACAGGACTAGGGCAAATACAGCAATACTAAATAAGACTGACTCGACAAGATAAACAAAGACTCAAAACAGGAGAACACTGACTACAACTAACACTCACGGTTATACAGGGACTTCAGAGGAACAATCACAAGTGTGGAACACATCTGAGAAACACAGTTGAGGTACAATCACAGGTACAATCACAATGACAATGAACCGACGCCAGACAGAGCACACTAGGAGATCTAAATAGGGGGAACAATTAAGACACGACAGGTGTTACAGATAGGACAATCACGACACGACTAGGATAACAAGGGGGGCGGGGCAAGGGAACGAGACAACACAAGCACATGGCCCAAAGACAAGGCCATGCGCTTGTACACAAAACACGGGTCTGTCATGATCCTGCCTCAAGACTAGGAAAAATCAAGGACACGAGGGCAGAATCATGACAGAACCCCTCCCTTAAGGAGCGGCTTCCAGACGCTCCTCAAGGGAACATCAAACACGGGACATGACTGACATGACAGACTGGGACACAGACACAAACCAACAGGACATGACAAATAACAACAAAGGCAAACATGAGTACACAACGGCAGGGTTGGGGTGACAAATCAAAAAAAACAAACAGGGAAGGGGAGGGGGCGGGACCACAAAGTTCATGGGGGACAGACCAGGGTGGGTGGGAGGGGTAGGGATCTTAGAAGGACAGGACGAAGGCTGACGACGGGGGGTACGGGCAGGTCTGGGTGGTGAGGGGCGGGGAGGGTTCTCGGGATAACTGACAGGAGCAGACACAGGACGCGGGGCAACACTTACGGGACGCGGGGCAACATCAACAGGACGAGGGGCGACTACATCTACAGGACGAGGGGCGACTACATCTACAGGGCACGGGGAGACAACATCTACTGGGCACGGGGAGACGACAGGGCACGGGGAGACGACAGGACACGGGGATACAACATCTACTGGACACGGGGGCACATCAACGGGACACGGGGCCACATCAACGGGACACGGGGCCACATCAACAGGACACGGGGCCACATCAACAGGACACGGGGCCACATCAACAGGACACGGGGAGACAACGGCTGGACACTTAGGACTTCTGGGGACAGGGTCAGGGGACAAAACAGGACTGACGGGGACTTCTAAAATTTGGACAAGACGGGACAAATAATCAGAAAAAGCCTTAGCAGCTAGGATAATAGGCAGCTCCTTATGGGATGAGACCGACTGTACAAGAGTCTTTGCTGCAGAGTCAAGCCGCGGCTCTCTCCTCCGCTCTCACGACTGCAGCTCTCTTCTTTGCCGGCTCGGGCACGCTCACTGTTGCTGGCTCGGGCACGCTCACCGCTGCTGGCTCGGGCACGCCCACCGCTGCTGGCTCGGGCACGCTCACCGCTGCTGGCTCGGGCACGCCAGCTCTCTCCGCTGCTGGCACGGGCACGCCAGCGCTCACCGCTGCTGGCACGGGCACGCCAGCTCTCTCCGCTGCTGGCACGGGCACGCCAGCGCTCACCGCTGCTGGCACGGGCACGCCAGCTCTCTCCGCTGCTGGCACGGGCACGCCAGCTCTCTCCGCTGCTGGCTCAGGCACGCTCAACGCTGCTGACTCGGGAGGAGACAGGGTCACAGGACCGGCAGGCCCCTTCTTCTTCCTCTTCCTCCTCGGGCGCGGTGCAGAGGCTACAGCTGGGTCAGAGGCGGGTTGGGGGAGTTTGGTCTCGGACAGGGCAGACTCGGACGCCGAAGACTCTGAAGCCGACTCCCATGAAAACCGTCTCCCTCGTTTCATGGGGAGACTGCTGGCTGAGGAGGGTACCTCAGGACTCTGGGAGGGGCTTGCCTGACCCCCCAGGGTTGCCACGGCCAGGACACGACCCTCCGGGATCGCCGGCAGCTGGGTAGGTGGGGACCTCTGGGGCTCCTCCTCTCGCCCGCTCACTCCGGAACGACCTCCCCTGGTCCCCCGGAACACCACAAGGCGAGAGCCCTCAAAACAATCTCGCTGGCTGGCTGATGCCATCCAGCATTGCCTCCTGTCTGCTGAGTTCCTTGGTGGTCGGTTCATTCTGTCAGGTATTTGGTAGGGGAGGAACTCAAGTGCAGACAGGGAATCACAAAACAAAGAGTTTATTAATACAAAAAGGGGAAAACAAAACCCACGAGGGGGAAAACAGGACTAGGGCAAATACAGCAATACTAAATAAGACTGACTCGACAAGATAAACAAAGACTCAAAACAGGAGAACACTGACTACAACTAACACTCACGGTTATACAGGGACTTCAGAGGAACAATCACAAGTGTGGAACACATCTGAGAAACACAGTTGAGGTACAATCACAGGTACAATCACAATGACAATGAACCGACGCCAGACAGAGCACACTAGGAGATCTAAATAGGGGGAACAATTAAGACACGACAGGTGTTACAGATAGGACAATCACGACACGACTAGGATAACAAGGGGGGCGGGGCAAGGGAACGAGACAACACAAGCACATGGCCCAAAGACAAGGCCATGCGCTTGTACACAAAACACGGGTCTGTCATGATCCTGCCTCAAGACTAGGAAAAATCAAGGACACGAGGGCAGAATCATGACATTAACATCTTCAAGACAAAGGACATAAACTAATGACCAAGTAGATTCAAGATGGCAATTTCAATTAAAGTGTTGTTTCTTTGTTTTGTTGTTTTTAGGCTTTTAATAAATGGATTCTGAAAGAGAACACAGACATTTTGTTAATAGTAGGAAACGTGTTCTTGGCACCAAGCATTACAGTGTTTGAGCTTTCCAAAGAAGTTGGATGATGAAGCATTTTATATTAAACTAGATAACAATTTTGTAGGCAAACTTAAAGTTGGCTTGAAAAAGCCTAGCCAGAAGGTTTGAAGTAATTTTAAAAGCTTAAAGTTTGAGGGTTTGAGGGATTTTAACTAATTTGAAGTTTTAAAGTTTTGAAGGCAATATAATCTATCAGAAAAGTAAATAGATAAATAGACAGATAGATAGATAAGAAATAGTGAACTAGCATGTTGCTAGCATGATTAGCAAGTAACTAGTGTGTTGATAGCATAATTACCAAGTTACTAGCATGTTTCCAGCATGCTAGAATAATTAGCAAGTTACTAGCATGTTAATAGCATGATTAGCAAGTGACTAGCATGTCATTATCATGTTGTTACCATGACTAACAAATGACTTGCATGTTGCTAGCATGATAAGCAAGTGAATAGCATGTCGCTAGCATGTTGTTTGCATGATTAGCAAGTGACTAGCATGTTGCTAGCATGTCATTAGCTTTTTTTAAATGTTGCTAGCATGCTTAACATATTACTAGTATGTCACTAACATGATTAGCAAGTGACTAGCATATTGCTAGCATTATTAACAATTTACTAGCATGTCATTAGAATGTTTCTAACATGTTGCTAACATGAATAGCAAGTGACTAGCATGTCATTAGCATTATTAGCAAGTTAATAACATGTCGCTAGCATGTTTCCACCATGATTAGCAAGTAACTAGCATGTCACAAGCATGACTAGCAAGTGACTGGCATGTTGTTAGTATGATTAGCAGGTGACTAGCATGTTGCTACCATGACTAGCAAGTTACTAACATGTCATTAGCATGATTAGTAATTCAGTTCAATTTAAGTTTATTTGTATAGCGCTTTTAACGATACACATCATTGCAAAGCAACTTTACAGAAAATTAAGTTTCTACAATATTTAGTTGCAGCTTATCAGTGGTGACTGTCAGTTTATGTGCATATGGCAGAAATGTATGGAAAAATCAATTAAAGACGTATTCATTCAGACCATATTTAATCAGAAAACTATTAGATTAGATTAGATTAGATTCAACTTTATTGTCACTGCACATGTAGGTACAAGGCAACAAAATTCAGTTAGCATCTAACCAGAAGTGCAATAAGCAGTAAGTACAGAATAAAGGTCTATAATATGTACAATAACTATACAGGTAAGTATTATGGACATAATTTACAGATATTAAATACTATAAGCACGATATACAGATAGGTGTACTATGAACATACTATACAGATGGGCTATGTAAAAGTGTATGTACACTATAGGCAGAACTATGAACATAATTTACAGTATTGCAATGGACAGTAAACAGTATTAACAGCTATTATTATATGATACAAGTCAAGTCACCTTTATATATATTGCCCTTTAAACAAAAAGGATGGCGTCAAAGCAACTGAACAACATTAATTAGGAAAACAGTGTGTCAATAATGGAAAATAACAGTTAATGGCAGTTCTTCATTGAATTCAGTGAAGTCATCAGTTCAGTTTAAATAGTATCTGTGCAATCATTTGCAATCAAGTCAACGATATCGCTGTAAATGAAGTGACCCCAACTAAGCAAGTCAGAGGCGACAGCGGCAAGGAACCAAAACTCCATCAGTGACAGAATGAAGAAAAAACTTTGGGAGAAACCAGGCTCAGTTGGGGGGCCAGTTCTCCTCTGACCAGACGAAACCAGTTCAATTCCAGGTTGCAGTAAAGTCAGATTGGCAGAAGAATCATCTGGTTCCTGTGATCTTGTCCCGGTGGTCGTCTGAGACAAGGTTTTTACAGGGGATCTGTATCTGGGGCTCTAGTTGTCCTGGTCTCCACTGTCTTTCACAGCTGAAGAGGTTCTTTCTAGGTGTTGATCCACCATCTAGTCTGGATACATCCTGGATCAGGGTGGCTGCAGTCACCCTTTGACTTGGATACAGACTGGATCTGGTGGCTACGGTGACCTCGGAATAAGAGAGAAACAGACTAATATTAGCGCAGATGCCATTCTTCTAATGATGTAGCAATTACATCGGGGGTTATGGGAAGTGTTCCCGGTTCCAGTTTACCTAATTAATGCAGCCTAAAAATCCTTTAACAGATTTGATATTAGAAGCCTATTAGTGTGTTATGTGTAAGCCAGGTCAAAGAGACAGTTTTTTTTATCTAGATTTAAAATAAAATGCTTAATATAAATATGTTCTGACAGCACATTTGCGTACCGACATGGTTGACAGCTGTTAATGCACAATTACCATTTCAGATCACAAACTGTAATATAGAAGTCTTATTTTCAACCTGAAAGCATAAATCTAGGCTATGCCTACCGTTTTAAAGCACAATGCAAAACTGTGACATTCATTCACTGACACTCTTTAATCAGCAGCGATAAATCCGGAAGCGTGTATACTGTAGCAGAAATGAGTCAAACCAGACAAATCAAAGAGTCTATCAGAGCTGTGTGCATTGAAACGAGAGCTGAACTCCTCAGGAAGTCATAAATCAGTTCTAGTGCCACAAGAACCAAGCAAGATAACCAACCAACCAACTTGTTCACACAACAGCTTTCAACATTAACACCAATAGAACAATTATTAACAATTTTAATTCGAAGAAGAGATTGTCAAATTTATTGTTCGTGATTGAAATGCAACGCTGGACATCACATGTAAACCCAGGAGATCATGTTAAATACTTGCACTGACTTCCCCCATCAGGCAGAACCAGACTGAAATTCCTAAGGGGGAAGGGCTTTAAATCTTTGTCTTCAAAGAAAAGTCCCTTTGCCAGAGAATGGCAAAGAAACTGCTTGTTGTACATTATATATGGACCAGAATGAACTCAAAAAGACTTATAAATGAATCGTTCCATTGCTTAACTCCATATTCATTTATGTGTAACCCACACATTTGACTATCATGTATAATCACTTATTGTGTATGTCTTTTGATAACTATAGGATACATAGTCATGACTAGTATTGATATAATCAAATTTTCTTGCTTGATATTGTCCTGACAATCATTTATTTGTAAAATATATCATAATTGTGTTATAGGAATCCAAAATGTCCAAAATTAGATCCTGCGAGGCAGGAACCACATGCTTGGTAAGATAAACAAATGATTTATGACCCCAGACCCAAGACCATATCTGATTGGTCAAGGCAACATTTGAGGGGTGGCCAACAAGGAAGTTTAAATACTTTGGACACGATGTAATTTCGCTTTTAGTCTGCTTTTAGTTCCAGCCTTGCTCGTGCTATCAGTCATGCTATTAGTCATGCCTGCTCTTAGCTTTTAGCTTGTAGCTTTGCTACCTAGCTTTAGCTTGTAGCATCTAGCCATGCGGTTAGTCATCATTGTTCTTTGAGCGCGGTTCCAGCGTGCCTGCCTGCTGCTACTATGCCACAATGAGAAGGAACACAACCTAGTCTCGTCAAACTTTATTTCTTTTCTTTTCCGTTTGAGAGTTTTGTGTTCTGAGTTAAGTTTTGTAACGTCGACCTCGTCTGCGCGTTTGAACTCCAACCAGCCACACAACTCCAGCTTCAGCCAACGCCCAAGCACAGGCTCCCCAAGACGTCACTTCAGCCAACTGAACTTCCAGCCAATCAGCGACACTGGTGTATCTAATATAATTTTAACCCCATTGAGGAACTCAATGCGAGCGCTAATTACGTGATTGATGGTTGTTCATGTCTATGCAATTTAACGTATTGCTGTAAACTTGGAATTCCATATTTCCATTCTCTTAAACTCATCTTTCCCTAACTTTCGACCTTCCTGCAACTTGTGTGAATGTGTGTGTGCGTGCGTTTATGTGTTAGATTAGTTTATATGTCTTAGATTTATCTAATAAAGCCTTATTCATATTGAAAAGAGAAGTATCTTGTGTTTTGTGCTTACAAGTTAATGTCTTAAACTGCCGATCTTGTTACTGTGCTAATTAATAGTGTTTTCACTATAGTTTGGATATTAGTATCCAGCGCAGATTTAATGTTAAACGGCTCGTTCACTGAACCGCAGGCGCGTCTCCGTGACCAGCCTTGAAACAGTGATTCTGTTCAAATTCCCTTTAAAATCTTAAATGATTCCCTTTGAGCTAAATTGACCTGTTTCCCTTACAATACTTACAGTACTTGCCCGCAAACTGTCAAAATAAAAGCCTGCTGATTTTAAGTTTGAATATGATGAAAACGCTTTTGTTTATTTATTTTTAAATGCTTTTTTCCAGAGCGACTTAAAATTGGGGAATACATAAAGCGATTCGTCTTAAAGAGGCAAACAAACAAAGTAGTAGTAAATATTTGGATTTTATTTTTAAGTTTATTTAATAAAAAATAAATGCATTTGTATTTAATACTAGGACTGCTTTTTATTTTTAATAATATTATCACACAGTATTATTTAGTTTATTTACTATTATTTAATTTTTTAAAAACTAAATAAATAAAGTGTAATAATATTATAACTTTTATTAATTATTTTTTTATAGTTGCATTTAATGGGTCGCGCTATATGCAGTGTGAGGACCAAACCAAATCTCCAGGTTTTATTAAGAGAACCAGGCTGAAAAAATGATGTGCACCCCTGATTATAATGTGTTACAATCAAACCTATACCAAAGTTGGTAGCTCTGTATGTTGGGTTTCAGGGTTAGCATCATCCGAGGTCTTCTGCATCATCTCTTCTCACATGTTCTGGATCTTGACTGTAGCTTGTGTAAATCCTAGTTACCACTGGTTGTAAATCTGTCACGGTTCATGAATTCTCTGTCTCTCTCTTGGCTTGTTTAGTGTGCAGGTGTGTGTCTGTGGGCGTGGTCCTTGATCACGTCTGATTACAGCACCACCTGCGTCTGTGGAAGATTTTTATTGGTGGGATTTTGCTCAATCAAGTATAATCAAGATGAATCTAGTCATATATATACACACGTGTTTTATTCCATTAGAATCATATAGCCTTTGTGTGAAAGGAATGTGCCTAAGTCTGCAAAAAACATCCGGACCACCACTTTTCTTTACCATAGCAAGTCACAGGAAACATCTGGAAAAACATACAATGGGTCTCTTCTCCTTACCATAGCGTCTCCCTAGGGAGGGATCAAAATTGCAAGCCTAAAGAAAAGTTTGACTATTTGGAAACGCCCTGTATGGGGTATATAATGAGATGCAACCTAGCATTCGGGAGATCCCTTGCAAGGGGGCTCGACTTTGTTTTGCTTGAAATAAAGTCTTTTCTTCTGAGAGAAAAATCCCTGACTGAGTTTGATTCTTCTGAGAGCCGGCAAAAGACACCACAGATTTGGCACCCCAGATGGGACTGGACAAGAGTGACAGAGTGGACAACCGCTTTTGAGCTGACCAATGATCAACACAACCGGGTGGCCACCATAAAACAAGGTAAGCATTTTTGCTTATAGAATTCGTTTGTGTTGGTTGAGGTCAGTTCTGAGTGGTAAGGACACTTAAAATCTACTCTTCCAAATTTAGAAAAAATAGGATATCCAAATTGAAAAAGGGGTTTTACTCCAGAAGAAATAACTGCATGCACATATTTTGTTTATTAATAGGAAAGCCTTGTAAGGTAACCTAGATTTAAAACAGAAATAGTGTAGGCAAAAAGGACATTGTAAAATCTGTGTTTATTGGATAGCTGTACCAAGTAGGACAGTGATAAACGGATAAGCAGATTAAGGAATCGCGAGAAAAAGTCCCACGGATACCGCTTTGAGAAAGTATAGGTGAAATTCTCAAAGGACAGAAATAGGTGGGCCCTTAAGGAGCTCTAGGAAGAGCTGTGTTTTGTTGTGTGGATGTATCTGTGTTCGGATGAATGAATTTGTGATTGGTGATGAATGTATGAACAAATAAATTCCGTATTGAGTGGGTAAGGGTTGAGCACCGTTCCTGGACCTTCACTTAAGTGTGAACTGGCAGAATTGGACTCAACCAATATCCACTTGAGAGGGATGAATGTATGATGAGCCTTGATAATAAAAGGACAATTAATGACTGATTATCCCTTAGATAAAGGGAAAAAGTATGCAAGCATAAGCACTCTGGCTCAATAAAGAGTGTAGCAAGTGTGAATGGGCTTAGGGAAATAGTATCAATAAAGTTTGAACCGAGATCTATAATAGAGTTTTGCATTTTGGATGTCTGTGTGAAAGGGGAGAACATTTTCTGAGCCCAGTCCAGTGGGAGTGAGAGCAAGGGAGGAAGTTCCCACATTAAAGTTTTAATACATGGGTGGACAAAAAAGGAAAGAAAAGTAAAAATAAAAATAAAGAATTATTGTTAGAAATAGTTATCTACAAAGTGATAACAAAATAGAGTAAATAAAATAGACAGTTAAATAATAATATAAATTTAAGAAGTGTAAACGCATGAGACAATAAAAAACTAAATTCAAAAGGGTATAACACATAAAAAAGAATAGAAAGTAGGGTGAAATGGGTAAAAAATAGTTAAATTCAGTAAAAGGAAAAGAAGAAATTGTAACCAAGTTATTATATAAAACTAAAAAGTTGATTTTTGGTGGTAATAATATAAATAAAGATATGGCAGCCACACCAGTGGAAATCATTGGATTAAAAAATCCACTGTGTAAAGCGCAAATAGACAAAATCTCAAAAAAATGGCAGAAGAGAACAAAAAATATGACGACAAAATGGCCAAAGGAAGGGACATTTGATGTGGCATTGTGTGAGGAAATGGAAACTCTAATAAAAAATTATAAAACTAAAAGCATCAATATGAAAAAAGAAAAAAGAGAAACAAAAAGGGAAAAAGAGAAAGAAATACTTGCGCTGTTTAAAAAAGAAGGTGAAGATATGTTGAAGAGTATAAAACAGGCTAGGAAAGTCCTGAAGGAGGCAGAGAAGGATAACATTAGAAAAGAAAAGAAATATGCAGACCCCCCTCCTTATCTGCCTTTAGCAAGAGAATTCCCAATACTCAAGGGAACCATGGAGGTAACAGGAGAACTAGAGTTAGAAGGGCAGTTAGAGATGGATGATAGAGAGGAACCAGCTGTAAAAACACAGAGGCAAACCAGACAGGAAAGTGCAGAAGGTTTGCAACTTGACTGTTACAGACAAGCACGTACAGCGTTAGAAAAAATGAAAGCAAGTCAGGAAGATAAAACCTGGTTTGAGGAAGGATTAGAAAGAAAACGGAGGGAAGATAGAGATATTGTAGCACAAGTACAAGCTTTGGAAGAAGAAATGGAAGAGAAAATTAGAGAATCAGGGAAGAAGATCAGAGAGGTAAATAAGTTGGAGAGAGGAAAGAGTAAGTTGTTCTACGGTAGTGAGGATGAGAATCAGGCAGAGGAGTTATTTGATAACAGTAAATGGGAACAGGGCAGAGATAAAGGGACACTTAGACCACTGGCCGCACAGCTCCCAATTTTAATCAAGGGTGAGCAGGGACAGTATGTCCCCTGGGCTTCACAGGACCTCGAGGGGCTTGTCACTCGTCTTCCTGATATTCATGAGGGTGCAGGGAAATTCATTAAAGTGTTTGAAGAGGAAACAATGGGAAAGCTATTGGCAGTGGGAGATGTTAAAGCTCTGCTGGCTAAAATTATTGGAGGGACAAAGATGGATGAAATTCTTCTTACAACGACTCTAAACAGAGCAGTGAACTCTCACAATATGGATGGGATTGTTTTTGATGCATTCCGCCCAGCAGTATGGCAGGCATTGCGTGCGGAGTATCCGATCAGACTGAATCCTAAATCACTGAAGGGAGAAGGAATTGGAGATTTAGAAAATCCAACCACTTATGTCCAAAAAGAGCTGAAAAGGTGGAAACAAGAAACTGAGGGGGATCCCGAGGGAGACCCATTAATGTCAACATTGTTTAGACAAGCTGTGATTGATGCTATGCCGCCAGCGGTAAAAAGCAAGCTGGAGGATGTGGTCGGTTTAACTTCTAAAACACACAAAGAGTTTTGTGACCATGTGTCTCATGCAGTGGAACAGCAAAGAAAAAATGAACTAAAACTTAAAAGTCAAGAGAAAGAGTTACAACGTAAACTAACTCAATTACAGCTTGAAGAACTCACAAAAAAGAATAAGAAAAATATTCAAGCTTCAGTAACAAATGCAACAGCAGAACAAATGACTCTAGTACCTCCAGTAATTGCTCCACAACCTACTATTCCGTCAAGTCCACTTACAGCAGTTCCTCCAAATGAACACTTGAACTCTGTGCCCATAATAAACGTTTATACTCAACAGCCAGGACAAATGGGATGGAGAAAAAACCCCATACAGCAAAGAGGCAGAGGCAGAGGCAGAGGCAGAGACAGGCCTCCACCATTGTGCTGGGGTTGTGCGCAGCCCGGACACATCAAAGCTGACTGTCCAACTCAACAATGGCCACAGCAACCTCAGGGTAGAAGGGAGATGAGCTGGCAACAGCCTACTCAGGGTCCAGTGCAGGGCCCAGTAAACCCTTGGGGAGGTCCCAATCCAGGTTATTAGGGGTGCCCAGAGAATCCTAAAGGGGAGAGTCAGCTTCCAATTTTATCAACAAAAGCTGATCAAGAGCCTATTATGCAGATTAAAATAGAGGGAGATACATTTCTATTTTTGGTTGATACGGGGGCAAATTTAACGTGCATTAATTTGAAATATGCTTCACATCTCCCCTTGTCTGGAAAATTTGCAAAGACAATAGGATTCTCGGGAAAAATGCAATTGATTCCCATAACAGCTCCAGTGTGTCTACAAACAAAAGATCAAAGTATAACAATGCCCATTCTGGTATCAAATCAAACTCCTATTAATTTGTTAGGAAGAGATGCATTATGTAAATTAGGACTACAAATTTGGTGTTCTCCAGAAGGTATATATATTGATTCAATAGGAACAGAAAAACAAATGATGGTTGCAGAGCCAAAAGCAAATGTTTTTTGGATAGGACAGATAGAACAAGATGTGAGACAGACGGTCAATAAATGGGGAAAGTTTATTGAAGCACAGATACCTGAAGCACAGCTATCAAAGTCAGAATTTCATTGCACAATGATGTATGATCAAGAAAGAGATGAAAATATAGAACAGAAATGGCAAAAAGAAACAAAAGGACAGCAGATTGAGATAGTCTCCCAGTACATCATCATAGGTAAGGAGGGAGCAGCTTTAAACATACCAGAAAGTGAATTTGTCAAAAAATGGTTCAATGTAAATAACTCTGTCCCGCATATTGCAGTATATGTAGGAAGAAATTGGGAAGCGAAAGATTTAGGACCAATGATGAAAAGGGCAGAACAAAGCAAATGGGAATCAACAGAAAACCCATTGATTTTTCATTCAGCTGACAAAAATTACATCAAAATTCTGTGTGCAACCAGTTTGCTGGGAATTCCACAGGAAGTAGTTATCAGCCAAAAGAAAGTAACACAGATGACTACAGCATCTGATTTAATTAACACAAATGAGACTGAATTATTTAAGGAAATGGAGTGTCAGGTACCATCTGAACTATGGTCTCAACATGACACAGATATTGGATTAATAAAATCAGCAAATCCAGTAAGAGTTCAACTTAAGCCAAATGCACGTCTGCCTAGAAAAGCACAATATCCTTTACGAGCAGATGCAGAAGCAGGAATAAAGGACACAATTGAAGGCTTAGTTAAGGCAGGGGTATTGATAGAAACTACTAGTTACTGTAACACTCCAATTATGCCTGTAATCAAATCAGACAAAACCAGATGGCGACTTGTTCATGATTTACGAACAATAAATGAAATAACGGAAGATATGCCAGCTGAGGTACCAAACCCACACACTTTACTGACAAATGTCCCTCCTGATGCCAAATACTTTACTGTAATTGATCTTTGCTCTGCCTACTTCAGTGTACCGCTTGCAGAAGAGAGTAAATATTTGTTTGCATTCACACATGCAAATAAGCAATATACATATTCTAGACTACCTCAGGGATATAAACATTCACCACATATATTCAACAAGATTTTGAAGGATGATTTAGAAGACCTTGTAATAGACGGTACACTATTACAATACATGGATGATTTAATTATCTGTTCTACCTCACTAGAACAATGTCACAAAGACTCAATTAAGGTGTTGACAAAATTAGCAGAAGGAGGACACAAGGTGTCTAAAAACAAATTGCAGTATTGCCAGCCTCAAGTGGAATACTTGGGAAGATTAATTGCATTTGGTACACGAGCTATAGCTCCAGCTCAGTTAAAAGGTATAAGTAAAACACCGTTACCTCAGACAGTAGGACAAATGATGACATTTCTAGGAATGACAGGCTTTAGTGCCGATTGGATAGAGGACTATGCAGTAAAGACAGGGCCTTTGAGAGAAATGATGAAACAAGCAGGATTACAACATTTAAGAAATCCATTAAAATGGAACACAGATGCCTTACTAGCATTTGAAGCAATAAAAAAAGAATTACAACAGGCCCCTGCCCTGGGAATGGCAGAATATGATAAAATGTTTCATCTATACGTGGCAAATAGAGTTGATGGTTATGCATCAGCTGTATTAATGCAAGAAACCTGTAGTGGGAGGAAAAAACAGCCTATAGCATACTACAGCACAAAGTTAGACAATGTAGCCCAGGGATACCCACCATGTTACCAACAGGGTTTAGCTGCAGTGTATTATGCTTATGAAAAAGCATCCACAATAACTATGGGGTATCCAGTAACAATATATACCCATCACAAAGTTGTGGAATTAATAGAACAAGGGAAATTTGTTCTGACACAAGCTCGAATTCTAGCCTATTCCTCATTACTCACATATCCAGATGTTACCATTAAAAGATGCCATACAGTCAATCCGGCTGAATTAATTCCTTTGGCTTTCGAAGGAGAACCTCATGAGTGTGTGAATGAGTCCTTGGCATTTACTAGATTACGACCAGATCTAGAATCAACACCCATTACTGAAGCAGAAGTAACTTACTTTGTAGATGGTTCTAGCTTTAGGGATCACGAAGGAAATCATACAGGATATTCAGTAGTGAAGAAAAACAAAAAAGAATTTGAATCTGTGATATCACAACATTGTGTACAGCCCTGCTCTGCTCAATTAGCAGAATTAAAAGCTCTCACAACTGCATGTCAGTTAGCAAAAGGACAAACTGCTAACATTTTTACAGATTCAGCGTATGCTCATGGTGTATGTCATCTATTCGGAGCAGTGTGGAAACAAAGAGGTTTCAAAAAGAGTGATGGGACTCCCATCCAACATAGTGAACAAATAGGGCAATTGATTTCTGCTATGATGCAACCAAAACGACTAGCAATAATTAAATGTCAAGCACACAAGAAGGGAAATGACTATGTCATCAAAGGAAATAATGCAGCAGATCTAGAAGCTAAAAAAGCTTCAGGGTGTCAGGTAGCAGTATTAGCACCTGTTGTACTTATCGAGCCTCATCCTCAATTGGATGACATTATTCGAATACAACAACAAGCAGGCCCATATGAACAATCAATGTGGCATCAAAGGGGAGCTAAAAAAGACTCACAGGAGATCTGGCGTACACATGAAGGACACATTGTTGCACCTACTTCACTGTTGAATATTCTTATTACAGATGCACATGGTTTTGACCATTGTGCAAGGGGAGAAGTAGTAAGAAAAATTAAACAGCAAGGATATTGGTCTCCTTATTTATATGCAATGGTGGATGAATTTTTGTCCACATGTGAAGTATGTGCTAAATACAATGTAAGAAAAGGCATGGTGACACCAATATGCCATATTCCAACACCTGAAGGCCCCTTTAAACATCTTGTATGTGATTATGTGGATATGATAAAGCGTGTACAAGGCAAAAGATACATGCTGGTTATCATAGACAGGTTTAGCAGGTGGGTGGAAGCAGTACCATCCGCGGATTTAGGAGCAGGAACTGTAATTAAATTCCTAACAAGAGAGGTAATTCCTAGATTTGGAATTCCATCAGAAATAAGTTCAGATAATGGGTCGGCATTCATACAAAAAACTGTGAAACAAGTGTTGCAACAATTAAGAATAAAACAGAGACTAGGATGCGTTTATAGGCCTCAGTCACAAGGAATAGTGGAGAGAGTTAATGGAGTGATCAAGGCCAAAATAAACAAAATATGTGAAAGTACTAAACTTAATTGGATTGATGCATTACCACTCGCACTAATGAGCTATCGCATGCAAACTAACAGAAACACGCACTTAACACCGCATGAAATGCTTACGGGTCGACCCATGCCGGTGCCATATTGTAGAGGTCCCTATAAAGGACCGCCTCTAGAACAATTACAAATGGAACTTCGCTCTTATATGAAGAAACTAACTGCCATACATAAAGCTATCTATTTACAGGAAAAAAGAAAAGAGCCCAGTGAGGAATCGGAGACGGCCTGTCCAGTTGTTCCAGGGGATCAAGTTTATCTGAGGGTATTCCGGCGAAAATGGAATGAGCCCAGGAGAGAAGGACCCTACACAGTGGTGAGAGCTACTCCTACAGCAGTCCAAGTGGAGGGAAGCACAACCTGGTATCATCTAAACCACTGTACTAGAGTTCCCACAGGAAAGGCAGAAAGAAAGGAAAGCAGACAATCAGACAATGCAGGAGAGAGCAATGAGGAAGAATCAGAGACACATGATGAAGTGCAAACTGACGAGAGCTCTTTCCTCCTGTCAGACAAACTGGAGAGGACAGAGAATCAGTCTGACAACATGTCTGAAGACCATCCTATGCCTAATGCATCTCATAATGCAGACTCAAACTCAACCGATAGAAAGCAACCTGACTTCCCTTCAATTGACTTTACAACCTTTGAACAAAAGTGACAATGTGATCAACTCAACAGAACCAATGGTAATCAAAAATCGTAGAGACATTGATTATGATGTTCAAGGTGATGAAGACGTTAGTCAAATTGATGCATTATGGGATACAGCCCAAAACAATGAATGGTATAAATGGGCAGCCTTTACAGCTAAAGAAACAGGAAAAGAAAATTGCTTGCTGTGCTCCAAATCTCCGTTAAACAAAGTAATAGCCATACCAAATCCATATGACTACCGAAAATGTGCCCAATTTGGGAGAAACTTTTGTCATTTAACAGATTTTACCAGGCCATATTGTATTGCTGAATGCCTTGGATTTTTAGGAAATCCTAAATTAACAGATTATTTCTTTAGACCACTCTGGGGATCCTGGTGTCAGTATTCAGATATAGGTCAAAATATAAAAATTGAAAAACAAAAAGTAGAGATTCCAAAATGGTATAGCATAGATTATAAACAAGAATATGAGTGTTTCCATAAACCAAAAGGAACCCAAGATGTGGGTAAATTCAAAGGAAGATGTGCTATTATTTGGTATATAGATAAGAAAAATTCTTGGAAATCAGGAGTTCCTTCTAGAGCTCCAGAACTTTTAGCATTCGGAACAACTAAAGGAAGTAAGATAGCACCTGAAAAATGTGAAAATCAAACTATAGCCTTACCTCCAATAGAAATTTATGAAGATCAATCATTAATAATAGCAGATTTCTTTTGGATCTGTGGAGGGGAAATACTATTGCCTTCTTTACCAGTTGGATGGAAAGGTATATGTGTAAGAGTACGGTTACTTCAAGAAGTTAGCATGGCACAATGGG
The DNA here is from genome assembly GCF_023724105.1 of Carassius gibelio. Classification (NCBI taxonomy): domain Eukaryota; kingdom Metazoa; phylum Chordata; class Actinopteri; order Cypriniformes; family Cyprinidae; genus Carassius; species Carassius gibelio. Next base: position 13,975,038 of record NC_068407.1, read on the forward strand.
GAACAGAACAGAGCACAAACAAGGAAGACAATAGAACTAAAAGAGGATACGAGCCAGACCCCAATGTATATTTAGACTCAATTGGACAACCAAGAGGAATTCCTAATAAATTCAAGGCAAGAAGTGAAATAAAAGGAGGTTTTGAGTCAATCCTGGTTTGGATCACACCAAACAAAAATACAGAGTGGATTAATTATATCTATTATAATCAACAAAGATTCATTAATTATACTGATGAGGCCTTAACCTTATTAGGCGACCAAGTGCATGCAACAAGCAGAATGACATGGCAAAACAGACAGGCTCTTAATTGGCTCTTGGCAGACAAGGGAGGAGTTTGTGTTATGTTTGGAGATCAATGTTGTACATTCATCCCAAATAACACCGCCCCTGGAGGAGCTTTCAGTGAAGTTATGACAAAAATTAAAAAATTAAGAAATGAAATTACAACAAATGCCGGAAGAGACCAACACATTTGGGATTGGATTGATGTGAGATTTGGAGCATGGGGAGCATGGTTTGTTAAACTAGGAATGTTTTTAGGAGTTGCCATATTAATAGGAGGATTATTATTTTGCTGTGTATTACCTTTATTAAGATCATTAATCATCAATGCTACTGTTAAGCAAATGGGAGTGATAAAAGTCCCAAATAATCAACAAAGGATCATTGAAAAGAGTCTGGAGGAATACTATGAAGGATGGCTAAACAAACGGAACTTAAATGAGCAAACTTTTGATGATAGTTCTATTGACTCTGAGGATGTTGAAGATGTCTAAGGGTGAACCATACCCTGGATATAAGTGCCAGTTGAACTTTGGCCCAGGGAGGCTCTTTACGATACATAAGGTATCTGAGCTGAAGATCAACTTTTATAATCTTGTGATATTCAATTATTGATGTAATGTATGTATTTTATGTCTTTTATACATAACTGTGATAACCACAGGCAAGTGCTGAACCAATTACACGCTCACGCTTTTAACATTATGTACTATTAAAGAAGGAATTAGGGAGACTGGATCTTTTACTCGCTCCTAGTCAAGAAAGGAGAGAGATGTTTGGTCCAGTAATCCCTCAGAGTGGAATCTCATAATCTAGTCACTGGTGATAATACAATGTGACTTATTTAGTCACTAGGTAGTGTAACTAATATGACTGGATTATGGAATAGCACTCTGGATAAGAATAATCAAATGTGAGACTTATTAAGTCTCAAAGGGGAGAATATGTGGAAGATTTTTATTGGTGGGATTTTGCTCAATCAAGTATAATCAAGATGAATCTAGTCATATATATACATACGTGTTTTATTCCATTAGAATCATATAGCCTTTGTGTGAAAGGAATGTGCCTAAGTCTGCAAAAAACATCCGGACCACCACTTTTCTTTACCATAGCAAGTCACAGGAAACATCTGGAAAAACATACAATGGGTCTCTTCTCCTTACCATAGCGTCTCCCTAGGGAGGGATCAAAATTGCAAGCCTAAAGAAAAGTTTGACTATTTGGAAACGCCCTGTATGGGGTATATAATGAGATGCAACCTAGCATTCGGGAGATCCCTTGCAAGGGGGCTCGACTTTGTTTTGCTTGAAATAAAGTCTTTTCTTCTGAGAGAAAAATCCCTGACTGAGTTTGATTCTTCTGAGAGCCGGCAAAAGACACCACACGTCCCATTGTGTGTGTCTATTTAAGTGCATTAACTGGTGTCTCATATTGTCAGATCGATGTGATTCTTCCCTGTTTTCCGTTCTGTCCCCTGGCTGTGTTGGATCGTGGATTCCCCCTGTTGTTCTTCATCGTGTCTTCTTGTTCCCTGCACCGGAATCACGAGCACCTTCACTGGGATTACAGGACTGGATCACAGATGATTAACACTGTTGTCCACCAAGGTCCCTGCATCATTCACCATCAGAGCTTGTGATCTTCGCCAATCTCCATCTGTGTGCATCATTCATTGTAATCTGTTTGTCTGACCTACTATATATCTTGTCATTAAATTGCCTTGCAATTGCATCCTGCCTCTGGGTTGTGAAAGAACGATCTGACCACACCATGGATTCAGCAGGCCCTACTAGCTGGAATGATTTTGCTTCTTGCAGCATGGCGAGGATGGATCAACAAGACGAAGGTATCGCCAACACAGGTTGGGTGATCCAAGCTCTTGTGGCGCAGTTGGCCAAGCTCACCCTACAACTCCAACATCTGAAAAGCCCCGTTGCACCACCCCCACTCCAATCAGTGATGCGTGGGTCAATGTATAAACAACCCGCACCCAACCGATGTTTTCAACTAACTCGCCCGCAACTCGGACCGCAAAAAAATTAAAATACAATATTTTACCCGACCCGCTTCCTGACCCACATTTTGTAAAAGTAGTAAATGCGTCGCCCCTTTATATTAATATAATTACTTAAATAGGCTTTAGCCTACAGGATAAGCGTCATAACTGGACACATAAGGCTTGCCACAAAGAACCGGTTAAAGTAACGATTATGAATGTGTCTAAATTTGAAAGGAGACATTTAAATGTATGGTAATAAACTGGTGTTTTCTGTGTCGCTGCTAAGATGTAGTTGCTCGCCATGAACGCCAGAGAGAAATGCACATTTCATATGGATTACATAATCAGAGAGTAGCCTATTTATTTTGGTTTGAATATTTTCGTTTAAAAGTAGACATTTCAAGCTTTCTGTAATATATTGCTTATATTTCTTTTTAAACCCACCGACTAAAAGATTAAGACACTACCTGACCCAAAATATAACCCAAAGTTTCTACAGCTTTTTTCTTAGCTATTTCAGAATCTGGAAAAATGACTTGGGCAAACTTGTTACTGCAGTCATGTGCGGCATGATAAATGCTCGTCACTTCTGCTGCCCAAACTTTGTCAGCCTGTGGGTCATTTAGTTTATTGAAAAACGATTGCACTGATTTGCATGTTTCTTGATGATGTGCTTTTTTCCTGTGGTACTCACATGCACCATGTCGCTTCACGTTGTATTCTCCTCCATGTCCCACAGAAAAAAAGCTCTCTCTGCTTCGCCATCTACAGGTCTTGATCAAGGGTATGCTGTGGTCCATTCGCTATTAAAAGTGAATCTTCTCTTTTTCGTGGCCATTAACCTGACCGAACAGTGCTCGCGTCAACAGTATGAATGATGTACGACTGAGCCTATCGACTAACGCTTTTATTGCTCTCCTCTGAACTATTGGACATAAGTTAACACTACACCTATGGACATATCCGTGTATTTATTAAGCAGGGTCGAATGAAAAAGCGGGACAGATGCTCAATTTGCGTCAGGCGGGACAAAGGGTAAAATTGCTGTACAACGTAAAGCGGGACAGGTTTTCACTCTATTCGCGCCAGTTATTCAGCCAATAAAGTGTAGGCCTATATATTTCAAAATCGTGTATAGTACTACATAAATAACAAAGGTTTAATTGGCATCTTTATTTCAGAGGACCCGACCGACCGCGACCTGAATATCATAAAAAATATTTTTGGATCAACCCGCGCATCACTGATGCCAATTCTAGCGGTTTCCCCCAAGCCGCCTCATCAGCAAGAGCCCCATTTACCCACACCAGAGGGATACTCAGGTGAACCCGAGTATTGCAGAGCATTCCTTACCCATTGCTTGATGTATTTCTCATTGCAGCCTCAGACATTTCGTCAGAAGCAATCCAAGGTGGCATTTGTCCTCACCCTTCTGTCAGGCAAGGCGGTTGTGTGCGGAACGGCTGTCTGGGGAAATCAGGATCCATGCTGCACCTTGTTCCAGGCACTCTCAGAAGAGATGAGGAGGGTTTTCAATTGTGCGGTGGCAGGTAGGGAGGCGGCCAGACTACTCGCCGATCTTTGCCAGGGGGAGAGATCTGTGTCAGAGTACACCATCCAGTTCCGCACCCTGGCCGCAGAGTGCCATTGGAACAAGGAGGCGCAGTGGGACTGATTCCTGCATGGGTTGGCTGACTGTGTACAGAGCTCGGCTTTCCCGGGAGGAGAAGGAGAGGCGGAGATCCCTAGGACTTTGCCTCTACCCGATAAAGGGATCAGGCCCGGTCATTACTAGGAGACTACTCTCGGGTGGGATCTCTGCCGAGACCTCATCCACACGCCTCCCGGTAAGACTAAGATGAGCAACCCATACGCACGACACCAAGGCACTACTGGCCTCTGGGGCAGAGGGTACATTTTTGGATTTTAAACTGGCTCAACAACTCCACATACCCATATTCCCGCTCACTCACAAGATATCCATCAATGCTCTTAATGGACAGCAACTCCCCTACATTTCTCATGTCACTGGATCCATAACTCCCATTACTCCTGGCAACCACTCCGAGAACATTACATTTCTCATCATGGACTCACCTCTGGCACCCGTAGTTTTTGTTCACCCCTGGCTCACTCTGCACAATCCCAGTGTCGATTGGAGTACCCCATGTCAAAAGTCTTGTCTTGTGCCTGTCTGTTAATCTTTGCCTGTTTCTGTGTTCCAGGAAAAAGCAGTGAATTTGTCTAACTTGCCAGATGAGTACCAGGACCTGAGGGAAGTGTTCAGTAAGTCCTGTGCTGCTTCTCTACCTCTACCTCTACCCTGCATCGTCCTTACACTGTGCCATAGACTTAGTACCGGGTAAGACTCCGCCTCAAGGCAAGTTATTCAATTTCTGTTCCAGAGAGGGAGGCTATGGAGAAATATTTTTCTGATTCTCTGGCATCCAAGTTAATTCGTCCTTCCTCATCTCCGGCGGGGGCGGGGTTCTTATTTGTGGGGAAGAAGGATGGATCTTTGCGACTGTGTATCGATTAACGGGGGCTGAACAACGTCTTCAGCCTTCAAACAGTTACAGGGAGCATCCATTTTTCACAAAATTGGATTTATGTAATGCTTATCATCTGGTCCGCATAAGGGAGGATGGTGAATGGAAGACTGCATTTATAATAGCACTAGGGGGCACTTTGAATACTTGGTCATGCCCTTCGGGCTGTCCAACTCCCCAGCAGTCTTCCAAGCATTCGTCAATGACGTGCTAAGAGAAATGGTTGATCAGTTCATATATGTTTACCTGGATGACATATAGATTTTTTCATCTTCTCTCCAGGATCATGTTCAGCACATCACACAAGTGCTTCAGAGGTTGCTAGAGAATGGGCTTTTTGTCAATGTGTCCAAATTACTGCCTCTGTATCGTGATAAAAATCATGTGGCAAAACAGAGAAACAAATAGAGACATAATTAGCTTAGCTGCTGTTCCAACCAAGTAAAATTAATTTGTTTAACCCAAGTTAATAAAAATAATGCACATTTGATCAGATATAACTGCAGTCCAAAATTATGAAAGGCATTATTTGAAAACTTGGCCAGTACAAAAACTTGGTGATTTAACAGTACATCCGTCTAGTTGCAAATTGCAATCCAAGAGATTGTGTGTACTGTTTTTTGGTCCAGTAAGTAATATCTCTGTCTTATCTGAATTTAATAGGAAAAAAATTATTGGTCATCCAATCTTTTAACACACTTTGTTAGCTTAGATAAATTAAGAAGTTTCACCTGGTCTCGTTGACATATATAGTTGAGTATCATCAGCATAACAGTGGAAACTAATCCTGTATGTTCTAATAATATTACCAAAGGGCAACATGTATATTGAAAATAGCAGAGGACCTAGGACAGAACCTTGTGGCACTCCATATTTTATTGGTGATAAATGAGAGGACTCCCCATTTAAATAAACAAAATTGTAGCGATCGGACAGGTAGGATCTAAACCATCTTAGAGCCTGCCCTTAAATACCTGTATAGGTTTGTAATCGATCTATGAGTATGTCATGATCTATGGTGTCGAACGCGGCACTAAGATCAAGGTGAGGTAGTGATGAATATCTTACTGAAAAAGTGAATATTAAGTGGAGACATGAAGATGTTAAGAGGCTGGTTTTGAGTTTAGGAGTCTGATGGCCTGGGGGAAGAAACTCCTCCTTAGTCTCTCGGTTTTTGCCATCAGACTACAGAAGCGCTTACCAGATGGCAGCAAAATGAAAAGATGGTTACTGGGGTGGATGGAGTCCTTGATGATTTTAACAGCTCTGCTTTTGCAGCGTTTGAAGTAGATGTCCTGCAGAGTGGGGTGAGCAGACCCTAAGATGCGCTCAGCTAAGCGCACAACTCTCTGCAGGGCTTTCAGTCTGTAACATTTACACCTGGATTTTACAATGGCGGCGCACATAGATGCAGCGGCTTACAGCTCTTGCTTTTGGTGCATTTTTGTCTGTTTTATCATGTTTTTTTTCGTATGTTGCTGCTTTGGAGCATAATTATAGCCATCAGGGCTTATTAGACATTGGATTTCAGCATAAGACCACAGTCACAAATGACTTTTGTTGCACACATAATATTCCGAAGGACATCGACAGACCACCGGGATCTCAGTGGACAGTTTTTGGTCTCTGCAAACCCAGACGCGGGCGGCGTCTGGAAAGGAAACAAAAGCGGGGCTCCCGGGCCGGTCTTTTGGCGAGACCCAGAAAACAACCACATAAGCCTCCTTTACCAAGCATGTCTCTCACCAATGCAAGATCCTTGGTTCACAAAATGGACAAACTGGGGCTTTATATCGCTGGGAACCATCAAATCCGGCATTATGATAGTATCTGAGTCCTGGCTCCACCCACGGACGCCCTGACACAGCAGTGCACCTGTCGGGTCGCACTTTACATCGCTGTGACAGAAATAAAGACTTTGGTAAGAGCAGAGGGGGCGGCGTGTGTATATACATGCACAATGATTGGTCAAAAAATAGTATAATCATAGATAGCCACTGCTCTCCGGATTTGGAATTCATGACTGTCAAATGCCGCCCATTCTTTTTACCGAGTAAAAATGACAACAGTTGTGATTGTCATTGCTGTTTATATACCACCCAATGCTAATGTCAGCATAGCTCTTACTCTCTTGCTAGATTCCATAAATAAACAGCAGCATGCTCATCCTAATGGAGTACACATTATAGCTGCAAATTTTAATCAGGCAGATCTGAAAACAGCACTTCCACACTTCTTCCAGCATGTTAAATGCCCGACTAGAGGGGATAACACACTTGACGTATGTACACCAACATTAAACATGCATATAGAGCTATCCCTCTCCCTCACCTAGGCCAGTCAGACCACCTCTCTATGTTTCTTATTCCAACATATACTCCCCTCAGAAGAAGAACAACACCACTCACAAAGACTGTTATATACTGTCTGTATTGCCCGAAAATGCACTTCCTCAGCTTCAGGACTGTTTTACACATACTGACTGGGAAGTTTTTCAACATCAGGACCTGGCTGTTCACACTGAGGTGGTACTGGCTTACATTAAATACTGCATGGACAACGTCAGAGTGAATAAAATAATCTGGGTTTTTCCTAACCAGAAACCCTGGATGACCAGCCAAGTCCACAAGCTCCTTTAAGATCGGAAAGCTGCCTTTAGATCAGGTGATAGAGCTCTTTACAGTGCCATCAGAGCCAACCTGAAGAGAGGAATTAAGGATGCAAAAAGGGACTACAAAAAGAAGGTAAAAGATCACTTCACAGATGGCAATTCACGACAGGTATGGCAGGGATTTAAGCACCTAACAAACTTCAGAGGGAGCAGATGTGCAGCTGGGAACAGCTCGCCTCTGTTGGCAGAAGAACTGAACTGCTTTTTTGCTCATTTTGACACACCACAGCAGCAAAAAACACATCACCTCAGCCAACACCAGACCCTAGTACCCCCCCACATACTGTCCAGGAGCATGAAGTGAGGCGGGTGCTCAGAACAGTGAACACTAGGAAAGCTGCAGGCCCTGATTGCATCCCAGGGAAAGTGCTTAAGGGATGTGCTGACCAGCTCTCAGGAGTCCTTGCCGACCTCTTCAACCTTTCTTTGATACAAGCCTCAATTCCATCCTGCCTGAAAACTTCCATAATTATCCCGATATCAAAGAAATCAGCTAAAGATAGCCTCAATGAATATCGCCTAATAACCCTCACACCAATTATCATGAAGTGCTTCGAGAGGCTGGTCCAACACCATCTGAAGACCTGCCTCCCCTCTACCTTCGACGCACATCAATTTGCCTATAGAGCTAACAGATCAACTGAGGATGCAATAGCCATAGCTCTCCATAATGCGCTGAGCCATCTGGAACATCGGGATAGGTATGTGAGGATGTTTTTTATTGACTACAGCTCAGCCTTCAATACCTTCAATACAATAATAGAATGTCACATGGTCAGCCGACACCATAGCAGTCATCAAGAAGGCACAGCAATGCCTCCACTTCCTAAGAGTGCTGAAGAAGAACAACTTGAAGGAGAAGCTGCTGGAGACCTTCTATCACTCTGCAGTGGAGAGCCTGCTGACATACTGTATCACAGTATGGTATGGCAGCTGTACAGAGGTGGAGAGAAAAGGAATACAGTTGATCATCAACACCGCGCAGAGGATCATTTACAACTCCTGCTGCCTCAACAGAGCTCAGAGCACTGCCATCTGGCAGGTGCATTAAATCACGTACAGACTTAAGTATAACTTCTTCTCCAGAGCTATAATTATGCTGAACACAAACATGCATTGACACGCACTGACCCCACCCCTTCCATCTTATTCAGTACAATATGTGTATATCATATGTATCCTTTTTTTTCTATTGTATGCCACGCACCTTGCGCAGAAGCTCTGCAGTTTCATTGTATTTGTGTACAATGAAAATAAAAAGCATTCTTCTTCTTCTTCTATTTACTGGAGCTGTTCCCATACCACACTGAGATACACTGAGTCAATACACTTTCTATGGCTCCTGAATAGAAAGTTTTCAGGATTGCTGGTGAGACCCTGAATTTCCTCAGCTGTCGCAGATGGTACAGTCTTTGCCTGGCTTCATTAACCTGAGTTTGAATGTGTGTAGTCCAAGTCAGGTCCCCGGAGATGTTTACACCAAGGTACTTGAAGCTGCTCACCCTCTCCACAGGGGTCCCGCTGATCATAAGAGGAGTATAGGGTGTGACGACTGGGTGAAGGAGAAGCTAGAAACAAGTTAGAGTATGAACAAGGTTTAATGAAGACTAAAACAAAACAAACTAGAATACAAACAACGCTGGGAAGACGAAAATCCAAGATGGTGGAAGGCGGCGAGTAATCCAGATGGTGGTGGTGAGTTGGCAACAGGAGAGGATGGCACGGGAACTGCGGGGAATCGAGCCAAAGGTAAGTGGTGATGCTTGTGATGGTTGCAATGAGTGGATGACGTTCCGGGGGAAGACACGGACATCCAGACGCAGAACAACACAAAAGCAAAGCACAGTTACCGACATGAAACAATGCTCTCACAAACACAAGACGTGAGACAAGCCATTATATAGAGGGAGAGTAATGAGTGACAGCTGCTGCTGATGACAATTAACGGAGACGCCCACAAGCTAATCAGTGCAGACGCGAAACACACAGACTTCACCACAAAGTGCAAAATCCAGAGAAAGTGCAAAACCCAAAGCCACACTTTTTGACCCACGTCGTAAACGGGAGGCTTTGACCGGTGGCAATCGGCCTTGGCCTTAGTGCGCTCCCTCACCTGGAGCAGAGTCTCGCGGGCTCTGTTCCAGGTGTGGTGAAACATCTGGACAAATGCGTGAGCAGAGGGGACCACGACTTCAGATTCCAGACTGGGAAATACTGGTGGCTGGTACCCTAAGCTGCACTGGAACCAAACATCGCAACGTCCTCTCTAAATCTTGGTTGGCTTGCTCATCAGGGATGATAACCCAAATACAAGCTAACTGACGCTCCTAGCAATTTACAAAATTCTTTCCAAAATTTGGATATAAATTGAGATCCCCTGTCAGAAACCACGTCTACTTGGAGGCCATGAAGCCGAAAGATGTGATCTAGGACAGTGACCGCTGTCTCCTTGGCTGTCTGTAATTTGGTTAAGGGAATGAAATGTGCCGCCTTCGAGAACCGGTCCTCTATGGTCAAACAGCCGTCATGCCATTAGAGATCGGGAGGTCGGTAACAAAATCTAGTGCCATGTGGGTCCATACGTATTCCCTCGGACGAGACGATATACCCTAGGAAGGGAACAGACTGTGCATGGAATATGCTTTTCTCCGCCTTGACAAAAAGCCCATTGTCAAGTAATCTCTGGAACACTCGTCTGACGTGTTCCTGGAGAGATGAAGAAAAAATCAGTATGTCATCCAGGTAAACATATATAAACTGATCTACCATATCTCTCAACACGTCATTAACAAGTGCTTGCAAAAGCCCTGGCGAGTTGGAGAGGACGAACGGCATCACCAAGTATTCAAAGTGCGCTCTAGGGGTATTAAAGGCAGTTGTCCATTCATCCCCCTTCCTGATGTGGACCAAATGATAAGCATTATGTAAATCCAATTTTGTGAATACGGATGCTCCCTGTAACCTCTCAAAAGCTGAAGACATAAATGGCAATGGATAGGTGTTCTTTATCGTAATGTTGTTCAGCTCTCGGTAGTCAATACAAGGTCACAGAGAACCAGCCTTCTTACCCACAAAAAAGAATCCCGCCCCCGCTGGAGAAGAGGAAGGGTGGATGAACCTAGATGCCAAGGAATCAGACATGTATTTCTCCATGGCCTCCCTCTTTGGAATAGAAAGTGAGTATATTTTGCCTTTAGGCGGAGACTTACCTGGCACTAAGTCTATGGCACAGTCGTAGGGATGATGCGGAGGAAGAGAAGCACCATGGGACTTACTGATCACCTCCTTCAGGTCCAGATACTCTGCGGGCACATTTGATAATACCATGTTCTCCTTCTGAAAGACAGAGACAGGGAAAACAGGACAAGCAGAAACCAGACAAGGCTCATGACAACTTTCACTCCACAATGTGACAGTGTTGGAACCCCAATCCACTCGTGGATTATGTTTAATTAACCAGGGGTGACCTAAGACAATGGGAGCTACGGGGGAGTCCATGAGAAAAAATGATATGGTTTTGCAATGATTGCCTGAAGTGAGCAGAGTGATGGGTTCAGTATAGTGGGTGACATGAGGCAGTTCCTGGCCATTGAGTGCAGTGACATGGATGGGAAGAGACACAGGTAGGACAGGAATGTTTAGGTGACGTGCAAGGAGTGAGTCGATATATTTACCTTCAGCTCCGGAGTCCAGAAGGGCATGACAGTCGTGAGTGTGATTCTCCCACCGCAGTTTCACCGGAAGGAGAGTCGATGATGTAGTTGAGGACTTCCCAGTGGAGATCCCACCCTATAGTAGCCTCATTTTTACTACAGGGCTGGCTCTTTTACCGGGCAGGAATAGATGGAATGTCCATAGCCTCCACAGTATAAACACAGTCCTTGGGACCTCCGCCGCTCTCTCTCCCTCCGGGACAGCCGAGCTCTACCCAACTGCATGGGTTCGTGGTCGTCGTCGATGGGACCGACCGTGTTCTCTCGACTCGAGCGGCCCCTTTCCGGAGAGATCGGATGGCGGGTAGGACTGGTCTGTCTACCCAGACGATTAATCTGGGCATCAACTCGAAGCGCTAGCTCGAGGAGGTAGATCTCCTTCTGAACACGGTCGGCCAGCCCATGCAGGAATCAATCCCACTGTGCCGCCTCGTTCCACTGGCACGTGGCCGCCAGGGTGCGGAACTGGATGGAGTAATCCGTGACAGAAGATTTCCCTTGATGTAGGTCTGAGAGCTGGTGGGCGGCTTCCCTGCCGGCCGTGGCTCGATCAAATACCCGTCTCATCTCCTCCGAGATGGTGTGGAATGAGGCGCAGCATGGATGTTGGTTCTCCCACACCGCCGTCCCCCATAGGGCTGCTTTGCCGAATAGTAGAGTCAGGGTAAACGCAACCTTCGACTGCTCTGTTGCGAAGGTGCGGGGCTGTAAGGCAAAGTGCATGGAACACTTATTAAGGAAAGTTTTGCAGAAGGTTGGCTCACCGGAATAATTCTCTGGTGCCAGAAGTTGCAGCTCTGGCCGGAAGTGATCCTGACGGGTATCCCGGGGGACGAGCAGCGCAGGCGGTGCGATGGGCGCAGTGGGAGAGGTGAGCTGGTGGATCTGCTGGGTGAGCTCGGGCACCTGTGCCACCAGCGCTTGGATAACGCGTCCAGTGTTAGCGATGCTCTCCTGCTGCTGATCCATACGGTTGACGCTGTGGTGGAAAAAGTCAGGCAAGGAGGTGGTGCTCGCTGCTTCCATGGTGGGTGAGAGTGCTCTGTGACGACTGGGTGAAGGAGAAGCTGGAAACAAGTGAGAGTATGAACAAGGTTTAATGAAGACTAAAACAAAACAAACTAGAATACAAACAACGCTGGGAAGACAAAAATCCAAGATGGTGGAAGGCGGTGAGTAATCCAGATGGTGGTGGTGAGTTGGCAACAGGAGAGGATGGCACAGGAACTGCGGGGAATCGAGCCGAAGGTAAGTGGTGATGCTTGTGATGGTTGCGATGAGTGGATGAGGTTCCGGGGGAAGACACGGACATCCAGACACAGAACAACACAAAAGCAAAGCACAGTTACCGACATGAAACTATGCTCTCACAAACACAAGACGTGAGACAAGCCATTATATAGAGGGAGAGTAATGTGTGACAGCTGCTGCTGATGACAATCAGCGCAGACGCGAAACACACAGACTTCACCACAAAGTGCAAAACCCAGAGATCACGGTTTACCAACCGTGACATAGGGCTGCTGCTTTCTCTTTCTAAAGTCCACAATCAGTTCTTTTGTTTAGCTCACATTCAGAGAGAGAGAGTTTATCTACCTCATCCAAGTATGTGGTCTCATTGTTGTTGTGAATGAGGCCCAGAACCACAGTATCATCAGCAAATCTGATAATAGATGTGGAGCTGTGGGAAGACATGCAGTCATGTGTGTAGAGAGAGTAGAGCAGGGGACTCAGGACACAGCCCTGTGGGGCTCCTACATTCAGGGTGATGGAGTTGGAGAGGAACTTGCCTACTTTTACCACTTGAGGTCTGCCGGTGAGGAAATAAAAAATCCAGTTGCAGAGTTCAAGAATTCAAGAATTCATGACGAGGTCCATGAGTTTAGAAGCTAGCTTTATTGGGACTATAGTATTGAAAGCTGAGCTATAGACGATAAATAGCAGCCTTACATAGTTCCTGTTATTGCTGTCAATTTGTGTGAGAGAAGAGTGCAGGATGTGAGAGATGGCATCACCAGTGGATCTGTTGGGGCGATAAGCAAACTGAAGAGGATCTAAAGTAGCAGGGATGGAGGAGCAGACTAAGTTTTTAACCAGTCCCTCGAAGACCTTCATGACTATTGATGTGAGGGCAACTGGACAATAGTCATTCAGCGAAAGGGTTTATTGTTCTTAGGCACAGGGATGATGACAGATTTTTTGAAGGAGGTGGGAACCACAGATGTAGCAAGAGACTCATTAAAAATGCATGTAAACAAACCAGTGAGCTGATCAGCACAGGACCTCAGAACATGTCCAGGAATCCCATCAGGTCTGGCTGCTTTCTTGACGTTCACTCACTTAAGAGCCCTCTGAACCTCATCCTCCGACACAGTGATCACATGATCATCGCTGCTCTGACTGCTGCTTCCTGATGCGCTGATCGACAGACTCGCGCTGCTTAGATTGTTTTCAAAGCGGCCGTAGAAAGTGTTTCGCTTGTCAGCCAGTGACGGATCTGCTCTCACTTCTGCAGAGATGGACCTTAGTCCTCGCCACATGCATTGGGAGTCCTTTAGCTGGAAATGTGACTCTATGCGTTCCCTGTATCTGTGTTTCGCAGCTCTTACTGTGTGTCGGAGAGCATATCATGATGCTTTGTAGTCGCTCATGTTTCCCGACAAAAGACTGGCGTTGTAAGCAGCAGTGCATTTGTTTACTACTGAACGGATTGTTCTGACCACCCACGGTTTCTGATTAGAGAAGGTCCTAATGATTATTGTATCCGTAGCTTGTTCAGCTGGCATGTTTACAAAGCTTAATGCTACATCCGTGAACTCGCTGATGTCAGATGAACTTCCCAAAACATGTCCAAGTCTACCTCATCAAGAGCCATCTGTAGCATGGCTTCTGAGTGGGCAGACCCTTGTGTCACCACCCTCTGAACTGGGGGATATTGAACAAGCCAAGTAAATGTTCTTATTTGTGTAAAAAGAGAAAGTAAACGTCGGTAAACAATTGTTATTGATTTAACTGTGTTGACATTATACACACTAAAAAATGTTGGGTTAAAAATAACCCAACTTGTAACCAAATTATGGGTTGGTATAGCACCTTCCCATCTGTGGGTTATTTCAACCCAACCCATTGGGTTAAAATCCTGTTGGGTTAAAGGCAGTGTTTGGAATAACAGCGTTTAAAAGAACGGCGTTAGGTAAAAACGTTATTTTTTCAGTAACGCGGTAATCTAACTAATTACTTTTTCCGTCATTACAACGCCGTTAACGTTACTGAACGTTAAATGGGGTGCGTTACTATGCATTGATTTAATAAATTATGCAATCCGAACGCACCCTTGGCTCACACAGCGAGTGAGCAGGTGGGTTAATGATGAGATAAGCGGTTGTGATTGGCTAAGGCAGAGTCATGTGTTTCATGGTAGCCAATCAGAGCCAGTGTTTTTACTCATGTACAAACACACACACACACAAACACACACACGCAACAGCTACACAGAGATTCGCAGCAGAGATGTCGAGTCAGGAGCAATCCGATGAAAAGTTGGCATTTTCAAGGTGAAGATATAAGCACTACTTCAAATTCATTGTGGTCAAAGGCAAGAACGTGCATGTAATGTGTACATGTAATGTGTGACACACGCATCTACAAAGCTAGTGGCCAAAAACACTTTTCTTACAAAGATAATACTTGAAGTGCTGGATAAAACTCTTGCTGTCTGTTGACGTGCATTAAATATTGAAAGTTATGTACCTGTCTGTTCTACTAATTTCAGCTGACTTGTGAAAACTGCAAAAAAAAAAAAAAAAAGTACAAATTCTATGACTTCTATGTAGCAACTCTTTTTTTTACAGTAAAGCAAATAGTTACTTTCCCTGGTAACGAGTTACTTTTATTATAGAGTAATTCAGTTACTAAATCAGTTACTTTTTGGAACAAGTAGTGAGTAACTATAACTAATTACTTTTTTAAAGTAACGTTCCCAGCAGTGGTTAAAAGTTACCCAACGGTTGAGTTAATTATTTATATTAATTAACATCAGTATTTTTATTAAAAATTACTTAATGCAACCATATTTTGAAACTACTTTTGTTGTAAATTACAAATTTTATTGTAATATGCAATATACAAATACAAATACAAATACAACTGACATTTTCAAGATGTACAAATGTGTCAATTCATATTCATATCAAAACACACAAATGTGCAAATACAGTTCACAGCTGTGGCCTAATGGTTAGAGAATTAGACCTGTAACCCGAAAGTCACATGTTTGAGTCTCGGTGCTGGCAGGAGTTGTAGGTGGAGGGAGTGAATGAACAGCGCTCTCTTCCGCCCTCAGTACCCATGGCTGAAGTGCCCTTGAGCCCCAGTTGCTCTCCGGACGCTGGATCTATAGCTGCCCACTGCTCCGGGTATGTGTTCACTTCTCACTGCTGTGTGTGTGCACTTGGATGTAGAGCACCAATTCTGAGTATGGGTTACCACACTTGGCAAATGTTATGACTTTCAAATAAAATGAACATAATATATAATAACAAACATTTTTTTACTGATTACTAAATACAAAGTTTTTAAGGAGGAGACAGTGTGCAGAAGAAACTATTAAAGACTGTGTGTTCCAAAATCTCTCAAATGGGAGCAGAGGGCTTTAGGTAGTAGATGTCATATACAAAGAAAAGTTTGAAACACAGATCGACTGCTTGTAGTATCATCTTCTGTTCCATCGCCTCCCCGTTTAAAATAATAAAAACTTGCACCAGGACATGTGGATTCTGGCTTGTCTCATGATTCAATTACAGCACTAATTAGTGCCAACCTTAAAAGAATAATAAAATAAAAAAAAGTTCAGTTAACACGCATTGTGATATTTCATTGATACACTCACTTCACAAATGAGTGAATTTAAATTAGTTAAAAGCTATAGCAAATTTAAATTAGTTAAAAGCTATAGCAAATTTAAATTGGTTAAAGTGATAATTCACCCAAAAATGAAAATTATGTCCTCATTTTTTATTTTTTTTAATATCTTCTTGGAACTAATTGTATTGTACAACGTATGTGTTATACAAAATAAATAAAGGTGACTTGACTCCACAGGGCACTGTAATTTTAAGTTTTGCTTTTACTTACAGGTTGAATGTCAATGAAGGACCGCTTCATTTCCGTGTATGATGTGCACACCATTTTTCACCAAGGGTTTTAAAGACAATTTCTGCATGAAGGCCTTTAAATGACAAAAGTACATAGAAAGCACAAGTAAAAACAAAAAAACAAAAATCTAAAACTAAACTTACAGTTTTTGGGGATCTACAATCATTTGCACTAACAGACAGACTAAACCAGTTTTCACTCCCTCCAGAAAATTTGTGCTAATATTTGCGGCTAATGAGTACATTTTACCACCCTTTACCCTTTAACTGATTTGGACTTGTAGGAAGGAACAAAAGTACACTGTAAATGAAAGGAAGCTTTGTTGGATTGAATGTGGCAATACACTTATTTCACCTCATTTGTCTTTTTTCATAATTTTTGGAAGTCATAGGTCTAAAATTGAAAACTTATGTATCATTAATTTAAATAGGTTGCTTACCTTGAAATGTTTCAGTTAACAGACAGAAATTCTATTGTTGCAATTTTTCCTTCACGAAAAAATCCATTGTCTAAAACATAAGTATAAACACATTTACAACACATTTCAAAACATGTCAATCAATCTAGCTTTATAAGAGAAATTGTTGTAATTATAGGGTATTCTAATAGATGCATAACAAAATTCAATATGAATAAACCATTAAAACACTTTTATGTCACGCCCCCGGGCTGATCTGTCTGTTTTTCCCCATAGTGTGTGTTGTTTACACTTACCATGTGCTTCTGTGTCACCGTGGTGCCCGTCTCCGCCCTCTTGTTTCATTATTATCTTGTTATTGGTCACCATCACCTGCTCTGCATTATGATAATCACTCCTTCTCTATTTAGTCTCCTCATGTGTGCTGTCTGTTGTCAGATCGTCGAGTTGGATCTCTTGTTTAGCCTACACAGATATCGTGCCCGTTTTGTCTTCATCCTCTAGTTTGTTTGTTTTTTCCCACTTCCTCCTGCTTTCAGGCAGCGCTACTCTCCAGCCTCCCGCGTTAGAGCTCACCGATCGCTGTCACTCCTCTTCTTCGCCGCGCCACAGCGCGCCACCAGTTCCCCGCCTCAACAGCGCCCCCGTCTCCCTGTCAGTTTGTCCGGGCATTGCATCAGAGGATTTCCAAGTGGAATTCGTCCAGGAGGCTCTTTTGGATCTGCTCCAGACTGCCCTGTTCCTGGATTGTTTTTTGTTAATTCTCATTTTTATTTTTTTTCTCTGTCCTTTGGAATTAAGCCATCTAATAAACTGACCTTTTGAGCACCTGCAACTGAGTCCCAGTCTCGCCCCTTGACAGAACGATCTGACCACCATGGACTCAGCAGGTGCAGATCCCCTCAGATCAGCCGTCACCCAGCAGGGCATTCTCCTGGGCCAACATGCCTCCCAGCTAACATCCACATCGCGGGAGGTTGAGTTCCTTAATGCCAAGTTGTCGGAGCTGACTGCCCAGCTCCAGGAACTTCGGAGACAGACATCTGCAAGATCGGAGGACCCCACTAGCCTTTCCTCTACCCGTCATGATCCTGAGCCTCACGCCAACAACCCACCTCCCTATGATGGGAACCCTAACTCCTGCAGAGCCTTCCTGTCTCAGTGCTCCCTAGTCTTCGCCCTCCAGCCCCGCCGGTATGCCCAGGAAGAGACTAAGGTGGCTTATGTTCTAACCCTCCTCACAGGCAGAGCCCGTGACTGGGGAACTTCAGTGTGGGAGGCCCGGGCTCCCTTTTGTGCCTCGTTTGGGGCTTTTCGACAGGAGATGGTCAAATTATTCGACCGTTCTGCTCGGGGTGATGAAGCAGCGGCCCAGCTGGCACGGCTACAGCAAGGAGGCCGCTCAGTGACCGAGTATGCCATTGAATTCAAGACCTTAGCAGCGGCCTGTGACTGGAATGAGGGGGCTTGCAGAGCTGTGTTTCGTGCTGGACTAGACGAGGAGATCCAAGACAAGATCGCCACCCAAGAGCTTCCACGCAGTTTCGATGATCTGGTCGACCTGGCCCTCCGTGTTGAGAACCGCCTTCGCCTTCGTCACCAACAACTGACTGCTCGCACTTCTTGGAGGGTGGG